>NC_073641.1:24625000-24937500 GCF_029407905.1 Bubalus kerabau | reverse complement strand
AATAACCTCAGATATGCAGATGACACCACCCTTATGGCAGAAAGTGAAGAGGAACTAAAAAACCTCTTGATGAAAGTGAAAGTGGAGAGTGAAAAAGTTGGCTTAAAGCTCAACATTCAGAAAACGAAGATCATGGCATCTGGTCCCATCACTTCATGGGAAATAGATGGGGAAACAGTGTCAGACTTTATTTTTGGGGGCTCCAAAATCATTGCAGGTGGTGATTACAGCCATGAAATTAAGAGACGCTTACTACTTGGAAGGAAAGTTATGACCAACCTAGATAGCATATTCAAAAGCAGAGACATTACTTTGCCAGTACAGGTCCGTCTAGTCAAGGCTATGGTTTTTCCTGTGATCATGTATGGATGTGGGAGTTGGACTGTGAAGAAGGCTGAGTGCCGAAGAATTGATGCTTTTGAACTGTGGTGTTGGAGAAGACTCTTGAGAGTCCCTTGGACTGCAAGGAGATCCAACCAGTCCATTCTGAAGGAGATCAGCCCTGGGATTTCTTTGGAAGGAATGATGCTAAAGCTGAAACTCCAGTACTTTGGCCACCCCATGCGAAGAGTTGACTCATTGGAAAAGACTCTGATGCTGGGAGGGATAGAGGGCAGAAGGCGACAGAGGATGAGATGGCTGGATGGCATCACTGACTCGATGGACGTGAGTCTGAGTGAACTCCGGGAGTTGGTGATGAACAGGGAGGCCTGGCGTGCTGTGATTCATGGGGTCGCCAAGAGTCGGACATGACTGATCGACTGAACTGAACTGATTTTTGACTATGCTGGGTCTTCACTGCTGCATGGGCTTTTCTCCAGTTGTGGCAAGAGGGGGCTATTCTCTAGGTGGAGTGCACTGGCTTCTCATTGCAGTGGCTTCTCTTGCTGCTGCTCTAGAGCACAGGCTCAATAGTTGTGGTGCATGGGCTTAGTTGTTCCATAGCATGTGGGATCTTCTTGGACCAGGGATCGAACCCATGTCTCCTGCACTGGCAGGCAGATTCTTTACTACTGAGCCACCAGGAAAGCCTAAATTTTCAAGGGTTGAAATGGACTTACATTCCTAGAACAAGCCACATTTGGTCATGGTATATAATTCTTTTTTATATATTACTGAATTCTGTTTGCTGGTTTTTAAAATTTTTTATTTACTTTTTATTTTTTGGCTGTACCTCACTGCATGTAGAATCTTAGTTCCCCAATCAGGGATTGAACTTGTGCCCCCTGCATTGGAAGTGCAGAGTCTTAACCACTGGACCATTAGAAAAATCCCTATTTGCTGATATTTTGCTGAGGATGTCTGTCTATACCTGTATTCATGTGGAGTATTGGTCTATAGGTTTATGTTTTATATCATCTTTGTCATATGTTGATATCTGAGTAATATTAGTTTCATAATCATAACTCAGAAAAATTTCCTCCTCTTCTGAAGAGACTGTGTAGAGTTGGTGTTAATTTTATTTAAAAGTTTCTCAAAGTCCCCAGTGAAATCATCTGGCCTGATGATGTCTTTTTCTGGGAATTTTAAAATTATGAATTTAAGTTCCTTCATAGTTATAGAACTATTCAAATAATGTCCTATTGGGCAAACTGTGGTCATTTATCTTTTTGAGGAATTGCTCCATTTCATATAAATAGTCAAATTACATGTGTAGAGCTGTTTGCTATATTTTCTTATTATCCTTTAAATGTCTGCAGGGTTATTCTTTTTTTTTTTTTTTTTTGCAGGGTTATTCCTGATAGTGATAACTTGGATCTCTTTCATTTTCTTTTTTGTCCTTATTGGTAGAGGTTTATAAGCTTTATTGACCTCTTCAAAGAATTAGTTTCTTGGTTCATTGATTTTCTCTGTTTTCTCTCATTTCCAACTTCTAACCCCAAAGCAGATGTATAAGTAATTCTTCTTTAAAAAACAAATGAATGAAAAAACTACCATGGATAAATTAGGGAGCAACCACACATTTTACAAAACATTTTATTGTCATGATAAGGGAATTCTAAGCTCCTCTTAGGACAAGTCAACTGTAAGGGAATTCTAAGCTCCTCTTAGGACAAGTCAACTGTAAGGGAATTCTAAGCTCCTCTTAGGACAAGTCAACTGGTTAAAAAGGATTAATTACTTCCCAGAAATACTAGGATAGAGAAACCAATGATAAATTCTTTGTTATGGTTCTATAGGTCCTTGAGGCTGCCACCTCTTCCTCTCCTCCTCCTTTTTGTTTTTCTTCCCTTCCTCTTTCTTCTTCTTAGTCTTCCTCTTCATCTTTTAACTCTTTTTTCTTTCAGTTGTTCAGATTGCCTCATTGCTATTGTTCTATTTTCAACTTCACTGATCCTTTCCTCTGCTTCCTCATTCTGCTGCTGAGCTTAGCCGTTGACTTTTTAATTGTAATTATTGTATTTTTCAGTTTAAAAATTTTCCATTTGATTCTTCTTTATATCTGTTATTTCTTTGCTGAGCCTTTCTAGTTTTTGTTTATTTGTTTGTTTCAAGCATACTTGTAATTGCTTGTTAAAGCATTTTTCCATGGTTACTTGAAAATCTTTGCCAGATAATTCTAACATCTGTCATCTCAGTGTTGGCATCTATTGATTGTTTTTTTTCCATTTAGTTTGAGGTCTTATTGATACTTGGTATGTCAAGTGATTTTCTTTGAAACTTGGACATTTGGAGTATTGCATTATGAGTTGCCTAAGTCTTGCTTAAATCCTCTATTTTAGCTGTTTTTTTCTGATACTGCTCCAGAGGGGAAATGAAGGGGGGGACACCACCTCAGTAGTGCCAGGTAAGATTAGAGGTCTAAGTCCCTTACTTAGCCTTCATTGGCATCTAAGGGAGAAGACTCTTCATTACTGGGTGGTGGTGAGAGTCCTAATTCTGAAGAAGGAATCCCCTGACACTGCCTCAGTGTTGGCAATGTGGGGACTTCATTACCAGGTGAAGGTGGAGGTGCAGGCTCCCAGCTTGGTCTTTGCTAGAATTAATGGGGTTGAGGTTGGTGGGAGTGTTTGGTGGAGTAGACTCATTATTGTCTAAAAGTTTTCTGTCTTGCTATGTGATCCCTTTCTTGGTTCTTTGACTAGAGGGCAGACTTTTGTTGGGGCTTTTTTGCTCTCTGTCCATTGACATTTCTACATTGTCAGCTTCTTCAGTTCTAAGTCTTGGAAATTTGGGGCAAAAAGGAAGCCCAGGAAACTCACCACTATGTCATTCCTTGGGTCTCAAGGTCCTAGCTAGTTTGTCATTTTCTCTCTACCTTCCAGAGTGTTCTTATGTTTATACTATATACAATATTCAGGATTTTTAGTTGTATTTAGCAGAAGGAATAAAAAAAAAGTCCTACTTCTGCCCTGTCTTCCCAGAAGCAGAAGTCCTAGCTCTCTGGCTTTAATAATCACACTTTCCCTAACATCCACTGCTACCAAAAATAGCCTCTTCTTTTCATATACTTCTTCTAATGTCATCTACTTGGCCTATCTACTTTTGTCACTCATACAAAGAAGTTGAAAACAAACTCAGACTGAACAGCTTTATGAGAAGAGGTGATATAAAAGAGTTTGAAGATTTGTGTTCATGATTCTCATTAAATGAAATACTGAGGGAACTGTACATGGTTACAGGCAGGATATTCCTTGACCCTTCAGTATCAAAGTAGCCGTTCAAATATCATTTTATTAACATTGCTCACCTCGGGAGGCCATTTCTGAAAGGACAGATCAGGATATCCTGTAGGATCCAAAATGAATAAATAGCTCACCTTCACCGTCACAGCATTCTAGGATGGAAGGGTCTTCCCGAATCACGGCAGTCAGAGCACTGACATCTCCATTAGACGCTGCCTGATAAACCATGGTCAGGTCAACTTCTTCAGATGAATCACCTTCATGAATCAAACAGAGACAAACTTAGTATGTGGAGAGAATTCACTGAAAGAGTAACAACACCCAGGGGGTCACCCACACAAGTGATTCATGAAAATCTCTCTGGCGAATCTAGGCAGAAGCCTGAGTCATACTGATCACACACAACTTCACTACTTCTGAAGAATAGTGGGCCCGGGTGGGCTGCCTTGTAACGTCATCATATATGGGGGAGGAGCGTGAGGGAATAGCTGTCCTCTGAGATTTAATGCTTCTCTCCAAGCATTCAGAGGACTTGAAACCAGTGAGAACAGATTGGAAAGTGGAGCCTTTATCTTGGGTCTGGGTTTCCCTTTTTGATCTGAAATATGTTACTTTCCCTTTCAGTGATTCAGTTTACCCACCTTTGAAGGAGATAATGTGCTCCTTATTCTCTGCCCTCTAGATGGGCTGTCTACCCTTTCCTCTTGCTCTGAATCCTGTGGGCTAACACTACTGAGCACATCACCCAGGCCTCCTGGCCCTCAGTGTCCAGGGGCGGCAATGGCAGGAGAAGAGGAGGAGAAAGAGATGGGGCATTTCCTCTTGCCTTCCCCTAGTACAGAGTCCAGCAGCAGCTGCTTCTCTTTCTGCAGGAGGGTCCTTTCCCCAGAACCAGACCTCACTGGGCTCCCAGTGGTAACAAACATTGTCCTTTCTATCCTGCCTCATCTCTGCATGCAGTCCCTTCACAAAAGCCCTTCATTTGAACCATCTGGGGTTTCATGACATGGTGAATCCAAAAGAAACAGAGCTGCATCACACAAACATAGGGAGCAAATGTACAGACACCAATGGGGAGAGGGGGTGGAGGATGAATGGGGAGATTGAGATTCACACGTATACACTATTGATGCTATGTATAAAATGGATAACTAATGAGATGAGAACCTACTGTAGAGCACAGGGAACTGTACTCAGTGCTCTGTGGTGACCTAAATGGGGAGGGAATCCACAAAAGAGGGGATATATGTAGACATATAGCTGATTCACTCTGCTGTATAGAAGAAACTTACACAACATTGTAAAGCAATTGTATTCTAATAGAAGTTTTTTAATTAACAGAAACAGAGCTATATGCATCTCCTTTGAATTTGATGTGTGCTCAGTTGCCCTGTTGTGTCCAATTCTTTGTGGTCCCATGGACTGTAGCCCGCCAGGCTCCTCTCTCCAGGGAATTTTCCAGGCAAGAATACTGGAGTAGGTTGTCACTTCGTCCTCCAAAGGATCTTCCTGATTCAGGGACTGAACCTCATCTCTTGCATCCCCTGAGCTAGCAGGCAGATTCTTTACCTGTGAGCCCAGTGAAGTCTGGTTCTGGGGAAAGGACCCTCCTGCTGAAAGAGAAGCAGCTGCTGCTGGACTCTGTACTAGGGGAAGGCAAGAGGAAAGGCCCCATCTCTTTCTCCTCCTCTTCTTAGCCACTTGGATTATACCTTTTTGCATGTTTGAACCAACTAATAGTATTGCCAAAAGTGACAAGAGAACTGTGGGTCAAGTGACCCCAGGGAAGCAATGGAAGGGCTGAGAGAGAAGTTTGTTTATGAGGACACCTCTTGTGAAGTGCTGTGCCGAGGCCCCCTACTTAAAATCTCCCACACGTGGTCATGGTTCAGGGAAAATATGCATGTACAAGAAAAGTTCTTAAAATTGTGTTTTTCTACTAATGTGGACGTTATGCTAGAGACACTTTATAGTTCTAATGGATCTTTAGCTGGCAGTGGTCCTAAACCTTTGGCTTGGTTTCCTTGTCCCAGTACTTCTGGGAAGTCACTAATGACTTTTTAACCAGCTGACCTGTTCCAGGAGAAGCTTGTCACTGAAAATGATTCGCTTGCGACAACAAACTGCCTTGTGAAGTGAGTAGCTGCTCCCTAATTTAACCGTGGCAGGCTTGTTACTGTAGGAGCTGCTTTCAAAGCCAACTCGCATTTGACTGAAGCCTAGGACTGAGTGGTGACGGATGTGAAAGGCAAGTGCCACTTCTGTGTAAGTGTAAGGACTCTGGAGCTGCAACAGTGGGGTTCAGTTCCTGGTTTGTACCAACCAGCTGTGTAAATTTGGGCCAGTTACACTCTCTGGGTCTTAGTTTCCTTGTCTTCAAGATGGAGATGATGATGATAATAACCATGTACCTCATAAGGTTGCTGTGAGGAATAAATGAGTTAATATTTAACCCTATATGCTTTTAGAACAGGGCATGCTGCTAAGTCACTTCAGTCGTGTCCAACTCTGTGTGACCCCATAGACGGCAGCCCACCAGGCTCCCCCATCCCTGGGATTCTCCAGGCAAGAACACTGGAGTGGGTTGCCATTTCCTCCTCCAATGCATGAAAGTGAAAAGTGAAAGTGAAGTCGTGACCCCATGGATTGCAGCCTACCAGGCTCCTCTGTCCATGGGATTTTCCGGGCAATGGTACTGGAGTGGGTTGCCATTGCCTTCTCCAAAAACAGGGCATAGTGTGTTGTAAATGCTGTATATACTCGGCTACTACTACCGTTACTGCTTTTTCTTGAGAGTGTGAATGTTTCAAGAACATTTGGAATCTGGGGGATGTAAAGAAAAAGGTCTTTCTGATGATGGCTAGATGAAGGATGCATAGATTGCATAGAACATTCACTCTCTACTAGAAGCCCTCCCAGGAGCACAGACATTATGTGAGGATCGTTCATAATATCTTTGGACACAAGAAACAGGGCCAACACTTAAGCATTAAGATGGGCCTGGTGTCAGGTTGTATGACTTGATACCAAAGATGCTGGAGATGTCACTTCAAAAGGAAGGTCATGGTGGTGGCCTGAGATACATGGTGTTTATAACCTGTTTATATCATGTGTATAAATGTGATACATAAATGTGTACTCATCACGGAGTGTAATAAAATCTGTAAGGCACATTCATCACACTGTTATGTACACACAGCTGAGAGAAACAAGGAATGCATTGCCTGATAGAATAGAATTCCAAATAATTTACCAGAAGGATTCTAAGAACATTGTATTTAATAGAGATAAACTAAAGGTAATATCTTTTAGTCCATAAAATATTTGGTTGAACTAACCGAATGGTGGTTGAACCTGTCTGGTGGCTCAGATAGTAAAGAATCTGCCTGCAATTTGGGAGACCGGGGTTCGATCCCTGGGTCGGGAAGATCCCCTGGAGAAGGAAATGGCAACCCATTTCAGTATTCTTGCCTGGAAAATCCCAAGGATGGAGGAGCCTGGTGGGCTACAGTCCATGGGGTTGCAAAGAGTCTGACACTACTGAGTGACTAACACTTTCACTTTGAGCCTGGGGTGTTTTTTTGTTGTTGTTGTTAATTTTTGGCTGCCCTGGGTCTTCACTGCCATGCGAGGGCTTTCTCTAGTTGCAGAGAGCAGGGGCTACTCTCTAGTTGTAGTGCGTGGGCTTCTCATTGCAGTGGATTCTCTCATTGTGCAGTACGGGCTCTAGCCATGCGGGTTTCAGTTAGTTGCTGCCTGGGGGCTCAGCGTTTGCAGCTTGTGGGTTCTAGAGTGCAGGTTCGGTAGTTGTGGCACATGGGCCCAGTTGTCCCAAAGCATGTGGTATCTTCCCAGACAAGGGAACAAATCCATCTTCCCTGTATTCCAAGGGGGATTCTTAACCAGCAGACTTCAAGGGAAGCCCGAACTTGTAATTTTTGTTCCTCAACATACCCTGCTGGTGACCTTAACCTTATTATCCTCTATGGACTATCTCCTCTCCTCTTTCAGCCCATGGAGTTAACCAGTTGCTCAGGGCTGGCACATGGGACTAGAACTAAGCCAATCAACACCAGCACTATCCTGGCCACAGAGACTGGTTCAGGGATGTGCCCCAATAAGAGCCCATGAAAGCCCATGGGATATTTTGGGATTGCTGGGAGCAAGTTTTGTTCTACCACCCCTGAAGCCAGGAGTTATGGGGGACATCTCATGGATGGAGGGCCTAAGAATGAAGACAAGAGAAGGAGAGCAGAACTCTAAGAGAAGAAAATAATTGAGACCTGGTGACATTGTTTAAATCCCTGAATCAAGCCATATCTTAAGCCAGCACCAATTTGGGAACATTTACATGAACCAATACATTTCTTGTTTTTGCTTAAGTTTTTTGCACAGATTTCATGTATTTGTTTTTCTTTCTAATCACTGAAAGAGTTTTAACTGACAAAAGGTTTTTAGTGGTGGCACATTAGAAAAGCTCATAGACTTTAGTAGTTGGGCAGTTAACGCTATAGGAATTAACAACATGACAATCAACTAGTAGGTCTCTGGCTGTAGTAATAATAGTCTAGTAACAGAAGTGTAGGAGATAATAGGTTTTTTCCTTTTTTTCACCATGCTGAGCCTTACTTGTAGCACTCAGAATCTTCGTTGCTGCATGCGGGATCTTTTCTGTGGTATGTGGGACCTAGTTCCTGGACCAGGGGTCAAACTCGGCCCCCCTGCATTGGGAGCACAGAGTCTTAACCACTGGACCACCAGGGAAGTCTTGGCTTTTTCTCTTCTTAACCAACTGGTCATTGTCATGCCGAGGTCTATGGCCCATGGACTAAATGGGTTATAGGCAGGTAGCTGAAGGATATTCAGAGGAGAGTGACCTGAGGATGACTGGACTTTATGTAAATAGGATGAGCAGCAGAAGGCGATGGCTGTGAGATTCCTTTGTGAGGCCATGTTGGTGGCCTTCATTTATTTGAGGATTTTTTTCAAGTAAAAAAATTGTGGTGAATATAACATAAAGTTTGCATTTTAACCATTTTTAAGTGTAGAGTTCAGGAGGATGACATATATTACCACTATCCATCTCCACAATTCTTTTAATCTTCCAAAACTCAAAATTGGTATCCATTAGACAAAAACTCCCCACTCTTCCTTCCCCTCCATCTCCTGGAAACCATTCCATTTTCTGTCTCTATGAATTTGATCACTCTAGATATCTCATTTAAGTGGAATCAACATTGTCTGTCCTTTTGTTACTGGCTTATTCACTTAACAGAATGTCCTGGAGATTCACTCACATTGTGGCATGTCTCAGAATTTCCTTCTTTTTAAAGGCTGAATAATCTGTTGTGTGTATGTAACACATTCTGTTTATTCATTCATCTATTGGTGGGCACTTGGGTTGTTTCCACATTTTGCCTATTGTGAGTAATGCTGCTGCAAACTTTGGTATACAAATAATTTTTTCAGATTCTGCTTTCAATTCTTTCAAGTATATACTTAGAAGTGAAATTGCAGGATTACATGATAATTCTATTTTTAATTTTTTTAAGGAAACACTGTACTGTTTTCCAATGTGGCTCCTACAGTTTATATTCTTACCAACAGTGCTCAAAGGTTCCAATTTCCCTCGTCTTTACCAACACTTGTTATTTCCTGTTTTTTGCTTCTTGTGTTGGTTTGTTTTAATAATAGCTAGCCTGATGGGTGTGAAGTAATGTTTTGTGGTTTTGATTTGCATTTCCCTATGATTAGTGATGCGGAGCATCTTTTCTTTTCTTTTTTTTTCATGTTTTTTTGGTGTTTGTATATCTTCTCTGGAGTAATATCTAAGTCCTTTGTCCATTTTTCATTGTTTTTTTTTTTTTTTTCTGTTCAGTTGTAGAAATTCTTTTTTATGTTCTTAATATTAACTCCTTATCAGGTATATAATTTGTATACATTTTCTCCTATTGTGTGGGTTGCCTTACCACTGTTGATAGTGTCTTAATTAAAGCATTTAACTTTAATGTAGTTCAAACTGTCTGTCTTTCATTGTCTGGGCTTTTGTCATTACATCTGAGAAATTATTGCCAAATTCAACATCATTTTCCCTCTACATTTTCTTCTAAGAGTTTTATAGGTTTAGGTCTCATGTTTAGGTCTTTGATCCATTTTAAGGTATTTGTTGTAGATGGTGTTAAGGGTCTGACTTCATCATTTTGCACTTGTCTGTCCAGTTGTTTCTGAATCATTTGTTGAAAAGACAATTCTTCCCTCCACTGAATGGTCTTGGCACCCGTGTTGACTCCTCAGTTGCCTCCTAAGTTGATCACAGATGTATGAGATTATTTCTAGACTCAGTTCTGTTCCACGGATCCGTATGTCTGTCTCCATGCCAGTACTATACTGTTTTGATTGCTGCAGCTTTACAGTATGGTTTGAAATCAGGAGGTGTGAGATCTCCAACTTTGCTCTTCTTTTGTAAGTTCTGTTTTTTTTTTTTTCCTTTTGGTCATTTGGGGTCCTTTGAAATTCCACATGAATTGTAGGATGGATTTTTATATTTCTATACAAAAACATCACCAGGATTTGGTTAGGGACTGCATCAAATCTGTAAATCTCTGGGTAGTATTGACATCTTAACAACATTGTCTTTTAATCCATGAAACACAAGACATGTTTCCATTTATTGGTGTCTAATTTCTTTCAACAGTATTTTATAGTTTTCAACGTGTAAGTCTTTTGCCTTCTTGATTTTTATCCTAAGTGTTTTATTCTTCTTGATGCTACTATAAACAGAATTATTTTTCAAAGAGCTTTTAGGCAGAGAAGTTTATGGTTAAACTTTCCTGGGAAATTCCAGCAGTTAGAAATAGCAATGGTGAGAATGACGGAGGGTATTTTAATTGTCAGAGCACTGTACAAATGTCCTGGGTCACCTCAAGAGGTAGTCGTGAACTTTTGTTGTTTAAGATGTCTATCTTGGCTAGGTGTTCACCAAGGGGGTGTGTTTCAGAAGGAATTCAGACACAGAGAGATGCACAAGGTATGGGGAAGGGAAGACGTGTGAGGCAAAACAGAATGTATTTCAGAATTTCTTCTAGCCCTGAGATGCTATGTGTGTGCTCAGTCATGTCTAACTCTTACGACCTCACGTACTACAGCCCACCAGGCTCCTCTGTCCATGGGATATTTTAGGCAAGAATACTGGAGTGGGTTGCCATTTCCTCTTCCGAGGGATCTTCCCGACCCAGGGATTGAAACTGTGCCTCCTGAATCTCTTGCTTGGCAGGTGGATTCTTTACCAGTGGGTCATAAGATAATGTACTAAATTACAAAATGATTAGGAAATTGGAAAGGAATGAACTTCCATGGAACTTGTGTAGAAACAGTCAATTTAAATTGCAGTCAATGCAAATAATTATGCCTGAACCTGAGATAGTACAAAGAATTTCTGAAGATATGAGGAAGGGTGATTTAGAAATAACAAGTATGACAAGAACAACTGATGGTCCTGATGGAATCTAAAACAGAGGCAAGAAAAATTCTTTTCTATCAGAAGTCACAAAGCCATTTAAGATATGCAGAAGATCTACATAAACAAACGATACATACATTCTTCCTTCTCTCCTTCCTTCTTTCTTTATCCTCTTGTTACCTACTCTCTATTTTTTTTGTCTGTTTATCTATTAATCAGCTATTTATCATCTGTTTATCTTTTTTTCCATTTAACTTTAGAGGAGGAGCATGGTTTGAATGGCTTTTGTCTCTCCAACTGTGTGAGAGTTAAACAGATGTATATATGGATGCATAAATAAAAACTCTATAATTCACAGAGGGAAAGAGACTGAAATAGAGAAAATGGAAAACAGACATTAAAGAATAGAAAGAATGAAGTATGTGAACAGATGTGGTTTAGTCGCTAAGTCGTGTTTGACTCTTGTGACCCCATGGATGAGCCCACCAAGTTCCTCTGTCCACAGGATTTTCCAGGCAGGAATACTGGAGTAGCTGCCATTTCCTTCTCCAGGGAGTCTTCCTGACCCAGGGATCAAACCCGGGTCTTCTGCGCTGCAGGCAGATTCTTTACCAACTGAGCTACCATGAACAGATGTAGATTATATTTTTATAAAAAATTATCTGTATATATGTATATAAATGAAAAATATAAGACAAGAATATGCATCAAAAATAGAGATAATTTATTACATATTATTCAGTACTTTCTATATTTTACCAATTCTCCACAATGAATTTATATATATTGTTGTTGTTTAGTCGTTAAGTCATGTCTGATTCTTTTGAGATCCCATGGACTGTAGCCCTCCAGTCTCCTCTGTCTGTGGGATTTTTCAGGCAAGAATACTGGATTGGGTTGCCATTTCCTTCTCCAGTGGGTCTTCCTGAGCCAGGGATCGAACCCACATCTCTTGAATTGGCAGGCATTGGTAGGTTGATTCTTTACCCCCAAGCCACCTGGGAAGCCCTTAGATATTTTTAATAATCATCAAAATAAGCCAAATTTTAAATGATGAGAGAGGAGAGAGTCTTACTAGCTTTATATTAATATTTATATTAATTATATTATAAATATATTTATATTAATATTTATATTAATGTGTTACTACTGGAAGGGTAGACACGGCCTGAGTGACTGCCTGAGTGAGAAAACAAGTCCTTGATATTTAACAAAGTGCTGAGAAAGGAAAGACATACATGTATTTTTAAAATTCCAACCTTTATAAATACCCTAGCAAATTTTTTAAAAAATAGGAAAATATTTAAAATTTTATTAATTTTTACTTAAAATTAAAAGGCTAGATTAAAAAAAATCATCTGTTTCCCTCATTTTTCATGGTTAAAACCTTGTAACAGTTTTTTGCATGTGTCATACATTATCTACCGAATTTCAAGGGCCCAGCTTTTTAATAATAGGATTGTAGACATATGACAGTCTGCTAGAAATGTTTTGGATTAGGGGGAAAAAACAAAAAATCAAAGCTTCTCAGATTTTACACAAATGTGGGTTCTTTCACATAAAGGCTCTGTCCCTGGTTTCTTGTGGACTTCCTTGGAAAAGTCCTTGATGGCATCAGTTACTGAACCTACTTTGTTGGAATTACCCCAAGGTCAGCTTGGCATTTGTTCTGCTTAAATTGAGACTGTTTTGTGGAACAAGGTCAATGTAAAGACAGATCAGGTACTGCAGTTTCAAGTGTCCAGACCAGAGGGCGTTGGGAGGATTTCTTGGGTTCATTCTTTTCTGAAGATCCTTGGATGCCTAAACCTAGCTTAGAGTCACCAGTGAAGTCAGGCTTCATTTTAGGCAACTATAGAGGCTTCCACAGTTATTTCTTAGATTGTTTTTTTAGAGTGGAATTGATTGCATCTGAAGAACTGAGAGTTATTAATTCATCCATTTACTTAACATCTACCCTAGGTTAGTGAAATTGCAGGTACACAGATTGTAGAGTCACTGCTCCTAAGGAACCAGGAGGAAGACATGCTCTCATGCGAAAAGGAGTGTGTTGTTTATGATTGAGATACACCAGGCATATTATGGCAGGACTGAGGAAAAATGATTTGAATGAATAGTTTCCTGGGCCTTCTCATAATCCAGACCCGTCTATCCTCCTGGAGGATTATCCTAGGTGCTTTGGGGACAGTTGAGACATTGTCTTTGGGGGGCTACCTGGAGTGATCTGTCCATAAAGTGGTGAGGCTTTTCCACTTTTAGGGAAGATGTCAGGCCTTCATCGCACCCCAGTGGCTCCATGTAACAATATTGCCACCCACTGGTGATAAGAGTCTCTCTGGGCCTTGACCTGGGCTCTGAGCCAGGATGGTACCAGTTCTGCTGGATAGAATTAAAAGCCAGCTGGGAATACTCTGGCCATGCAGGAACAAGTTTAAGGTCACTGATAAAGTTGCTGGCATTGAATTCAAATGAGTCTCATGTGACTCATCTTATACATCATGTGACACACAGCATATAGATATGGAAGTGATATAGAAAAATAGTAAGAACCCAGCCTCCAGATTTTGAATCCTAGCACTGCCAGTTTCCTGCTAGCTGTATGATCTTGGGTGAGTTACTTAACTTCTTTATTCCCATTCTTCACTTGTCAAATGGGTAAAAACAATATTTACTTCACAGGGTTGTTTTTGGGAGCTAAATGGGTTCATCTACATAAAGAACAATGCCTGGCACAAAGTATTCAAATTATGTCGATAATCATGTGCTATTACTATTACTACTTTAAAAAGTATGTATTTACTCATTTGACTGTGGTGGGTCTTTGCTGCTGTGCAGGCTTTCTCTGGCTGCGGGGAGCAGGGGCTTTCTCTAGTTGTGGTGCGCGTGTTTCCCATTGTGGTGGCTTCTCTCGTTGCAGAGCACAGGCTCTAGGGTGTATGGGCTCAGTAGTTGTGGTGCATAGGCTTAGTTGCCCTACAGCACGTGGGATCTTCCCAGACCAGGGATCGAACTCATGTCTCCTGCATTAGCAGGCAAATTCTTAATCACTGAGCCACCAAGGAAGCCCTCACTATTACTACTTTGATAGGGAGAGGAACCTCTGTCTTCTTTCCCCATAATGAGTCTTGCTCAACAGACTGTAGAGATTTTGTCAGCTGAAACATTTTGCTATTTTGCCTGTTTTCTCCTTTAGTCCCTCGGGGTGTATTGGCTGAGGTTTTAAGAGTGTTTTATAAAGTGCCAGTCATATGGGAGTACAAAAAAAGAGTTTCTTTCTAACATTTTAAAGAGAAAAATAGCTCCAAGCTTTCTGCATGTACCAGCTGAGAAAAGATATTCAAAGCAACCTTCTTGCTGTGGGAGTGGAAAAGAAGGGATTTCATTCTGTGGGAAGAAAGTCTTGCAACAATATTATCTCAAGGGTAAATATCTGGCCACAATCAGACCTTTCTTCATAACCAAACTTGTGATGCAACACATGTTGTGAATCTCAAAATCACTGTGTTTCTCTGGGTGATTCCTCTGACCTGCGAATTCCATTCCACAGTTAGCATCTCTATTGGACATGGGGTGGCGGGTAGTGCTGGGAAATGGAATTTGCTGTTCTAAGAAGCATGTCTGTGTTGAACTTCAGTAATGATGAATATCTAGAAAGCATTTTCATAAAGGGAACCTTCATTTTAATAATGTGCTCAATTGCTCCAATCGTGTCCGACTCTTTGCAACCCCATGGACTGTAGCCTACCAAGCCACTCTGCCCATGGGGTTCTCCAGGCAAAAATATGCAGTGGGTTGCCATTTCCTTCTCCAGGGGAGTCTTCCCAACCCAAGGATTGAACCTGGGTCTCTTACGTCTCTTGCATTGGCAGGTGAGATTTTTACCACTAGCACCACTTGGGAAGACCCTATTTTGATAATACTAGTTCTTAAAAAGATCTCAATTTTTAACACATAGGACCTTTAGTATATGTACAATGAATGAATTGATTGATTGGTATAGTTCTCATGTTCAATGGGCTTTCTCACCCATTAGAGCCTTATGTAAATCTCACTGATGTTAACAATGTTGTATCAAGAAGTTCTTTGTAAGTAGGCAAGTATAAGTCTTAAATGACTTTTATGAAGGATTGTGGTAGCCTAGCTGGTTTTGGAAACTGAAGAATAATCCACATGTTACTTTGACCACTGTACTTTCAGTCCTCCTCACTTTCGCCTGGATCAAACGTATGACACCACTCACCTCTCTTACTTTCAAGAAATGGGAGATGTTCCTGTCAGGAATTTGCCATTTTAACCTGGGACTTTGAAAGGTGAGGAATAGGTGAAGAAGCAGAGTTTGTTCAGTTTGGGGAAGAGAAGACTCAGTTGGACAAGACAGCTGTTTTCAAACATCGGAAAAGCTAGAGGAGAGTTTAGATTTGTTTTCTGCAGATCCAGTAAAAGTTGATCCAGTCACTGAGTTGTGTCTGACTCTTTGTGACCCCATGGACTGTAACCCACCAGGTTCCTCTGTCCATGAACTTATCCAGGCAATAATACTGGTGGATAGCCATTCCCTTCTCCAAGGGATCTTCTTGACCCAGGGATCAAACCTGGGTCTCTGGCATTGCAGGTGGATTCTTTAACAGCTGAGCCACCATGGAAGCCCAGAGGGCAGAGCTAGTTATAGTGGATAGAAATTGGCAAAATCAAGACTTTTAATGACTAGAGCTGTTCATAATTGGAAAGAATTATCTTGTGCTGTGTGTGTTCTTTCTCGCTACCCATGTCTAAGGAGGTTCTTATCAAGCATATCTTGGGATGCACTTGAGGAGATGTCTGTATTGACTAGAAGGTTGAGCTCTAAGGTTCCCTCTGTGATTGAGATTCTATGTGTCTTTCTCACATCTGTGTAGAACCAAATAATGAATCACTTACTCTTGATGGACAGTGACAATTAGGCTGAAAAGGATTTGGAGAAGTGGGTCTTCCTTGGGTCCTTTAAAATGCATCCTCCTATTGGCCCTCCACTGTGGTCACTTGTAAAACTGCCCCAAGAGCCTTGATAGCCTGAAAATATTTTAAGAAAACAAATGCAGTTTGGGTGATTGGTCCAAGTTTAGAGATTGAATCAATCTCTCTGCAGTCCTTGAGATTCCATGGCTCCTGAAGCCCTGATACAGTTCCCTTCTGTCATCTGGGCTCCTGTGGCTGTCTTCATTGTCTGGACTCTGCTTTCTCCCTCCTCACGATAATCTCATGGATTCCTTAATGTAGTTGAAATGGAATCAAGAATCACTCACTATATTGGGCTTGTCGCTTTATAAAAGGCACAGAATAAAACCCAAACTGGTGAATAATCACCCTTCATGTGACCTCACTAGAATATTGTCAGTATGGCTTTCCTCTTATTGCAGAAAAAATTATCTTGAACGTTAGATAGCAGAAGTAGACAGAGAGTGTTGGATACATTGAGTCTGTGTTTATGGGTTAGTCACTCAGTTGTGCCTCACGCTTTGTGACTCCATGAACTCTAGCCTGCCAGGCTCCTCTGTCGGAATTCTCCAGGCAAGTGTACTGGAGTGGGTTGCCATACCCTTCTCCAATATTGTATATATTGATAAATTGATTTAATTATCATATTATTTTCCAATCGACAAATTGAAGAGAAGTAGATATAGGAAATGAAGTCTCATCCTTCACAATCCTTAGAAATAGAATTAGGAAAAGAGTCTTCTGCTCCTTTAAATAATTGTATAAAGCATATCACTAGCATTTCAGGTAGAATTGAACTAAATAAGTAGCTTTCTCCAGCTCTCATATATTATGGGTATATGATTACCTAAGGCTGATTCAAACTGTGTCATCTAGCTGTGAGTATATAATATTGTGAAGTCTAAAAAAAGTGACAACACGGCAAAGGAAACCATAAACAAAACAAAAACACAACCTATGGAAAGGGAGAAATGTTTGCAAATGATGCAACTGGCATTTCCAAAATATACAAACAGTTCATACAACTCAACAACAACAAAATAAACAATCAAAAAGGGACCAGATCAAGAGTAATATTAAAAGGATGCAATGACTGGCTTGTCAGGTCCCATATCAGACTGGAGGCAGGCCTAACAGCTGAAGAAGGGTTGATAACTTTTTAAGCTACTGTATGGTGGCTTGTGTGTATTTCTGGGGAATGATTAATATAATCTCTATTGATCTGAGGATATAGAGATATATTAAGATTGTAACACCCAGTGACTAATAGTCCTTAGCATAGTGCCAGAGTTACATTTTACAAAGAAAATAGAGATCATGCTGATTTTTCATTTGATGTTTTCTCTTTTTTAAACATTTAACGTGTGCTCAGTTGCTCGCTCAGACGTGTCTGACTGTTTGTGGCCCCATGGACCATAGTCCACCAGACTTGTCTGCCCATGGAATTTTCCAGGCAAGAATGCTGGAGTGGGGTGCCATTTCCCATTTTAGGGGATCGTCCTGACCTAGGGATTGAACCTGTGTCTCTTGTGTTAACTGTGTGGCTGGCAGATTTTTTTTACCACTAGTGCTACCTAGGAAGCCCAAACATTTAGTTATTGGATCATAAATATTTTCCCATGCTATAAGGTAAGATTTGAAAATGTTATTTGTAAAATGTGGCATAAAATTCCATTGATTGGACTTAACACTATTGATTTAATCATTCTCTTAATATTAAACATTTAAATCCTTTCACTTTTGGAGGGAATTATTAATTCTGTGGCTATTCCAAATAATACTATTATGTTCTTGCACATATGTCTTTCTGTGAATCTTTGATTATTTGCTTTGGACACATTTCTAGAAGTGAACTTATGAAGCAATGAATTTTTGACTCTTTGTCAAATTGCCCTCCTGAAAGGTTGACCCAACTCATCCTCCCCAAGCAGGACATGACAGCAAACATTTCACTTCATTCTTTTTTTACTATTTATTTTTTAACTGCACGGGGCTTCATTTCTGTATGTGTGCTTTATCTAGCTGTGGAGAATACGGGCTACTCTCTCGTTGTGGTATGCGGGCTTTTCATCACCGGACCTTCTTTTTTGCAGGGCACAGACTGTAGGGCGCGGGCTTCAGTGGTTGCTGCAAGTGGGCTCAGTAGTTTGAGCACTCGAGCTTAGTAGCCCGGCAATATGTGGGATCTTCCTGGACCAGCAGGGATTGAAACAGCGTCCTCTGCATTGCAAGATTCTTAATCTCTGGACCACCAGGGAAGCCCTCGCCTCATTCTTAATGACACTGCATTATTTTATTTTATTTTTTTTCAGTGCTGGTCTGAAAGAAGGAAACGGGTACATAATTTCCAAAGGTCATTTCTTTTATTGTTCCTGAGAGAGAAGTTTTTCATATATTTATGGCCATTGCATGAATTACTCATAGGTGTCCTTTATATATTATTTTAAGGCATTTGTCTTTATCTGATTGATTTGAAAGAGCTCTGTTTACAGTAAGGATATTAACTCTTCATCTGTTATCTAGGCTGCAGTTACTTTTCCCTGTTAGCCACTGAAGTCCTCAGTTTGTTTTGTTGGGTTTTGAAAAATACATTGTCAAAACCTATGGATATTGCATTGATCATTCATTGTTTTTATGATTAGAAAGGTCATAACCCACGGAACCTTATACCTAAGTGTTAACATTCAGTCGTGTCTGACTCTTTGTGACCCCATGGACTATACAGTCCATGGAATTTTTTAGGCCAGAATATTGGAGTAGGTAGCCTTTCCCTTCTCCAGGGGATCTCCCCAACCCAGGAATCAAGCCCAGGTATCCCACATTGCAGGCAGATTCTTTATCAGCTGAGCCACAAGGGAAGCCCCAGAAAACTGGAGTGGGTAACATATCCCTTCTCCAGCAGATCTTCCTGACCCAGGAATCAAACTGGGCTCTCCTGCATTGCAGGAGGATTCTATACCAACTGAACTATCAGGGAAACCCTCTGTTAACATTTAAGTATAATTCATATGAAACCTTTTTTTAAATCCTCAAGTGTTTTATATTTTTTTAAGTTTAAAAAAATTTATTTATTTTTACATATGGAACTTTTAAACTGTATTTTTGTGTGCCATAATTATCCTTTTCCCCCAACATCAGGTAATTCTCCTTTTCCTCACTTGTTTGTAAGGGCAACCTTACATCTAGTTAACACATAGTTAACACCTTGGAGGAGGCGCCTCCTACAACCCACTCATTGGAACTGAAGCCTGGAACGCAGGGATCCAAGAGCCATTTCTCTGCAGTGGTACACTCATGAATGTGGAAAAGTGGCCAAAGTGCTCATCACTCCCATTCCATAGAGTCTTGTCGTCTGCCTATAGTCACGGTTCTTAGCTTGTTTAGTGTTTCCTGTACGGTTTTGAGTTCTAGAATTTTTGCTAGCCTATTTGAAGGAATTAAACTCAGAACAATCCTAAAATTAGCAAAAACATCAATACAATCACTTCCATGGCACAACAACGTCCACCAGCAACTGTGAAAGCATCCACTGTTATTTGCCTGTCCCCAAGGGGTCTCTGTCACTGTCTGAATAGCAATCATAATGATGGTCAATGATTATACCAAGCTTATTATTACCAGGCACTGTGCTAAGCCTTTTGTAGAAATCGACTCATTTAATGCTTTGTGGCCCAGCTGCATGGGTCACCTGCAATGCGAGAGAGATCTGGGTTTGATCCCTGGGTTGGGAAGATCCCCTGGAGAAGGGAAAGGCTACCCACTCCAGTATTCTGGCCTAGAGAATTCCATGGACTGTATAGTCCATGGGGGAGCAAAGAGTCAGACACAACTGAGAGATTTTCACTTTCACTTATGAGAATGATTCCCATTTTATGGATGAGGAAACTGAGGCACCAAGCAGGAAAGTAACTTCCCCAAAGTCACACAGGTAGTAGTGAGCAGTGAAGCTCAGATAAGCCTGCAGGCTGTCAGGCCTGAGACTGGATCCTCTGACCAATGTGCCCTATTGTCTGCCACTGCCTGTTGACTCAGGAGGCAAAGCCTTCATGTGTTTCAGTGAACTCATGATCTTCCCTGGCGCTGGACAATATTCCACATGCCATTCTCTCTTACTCACAGCAGCCTATACCAAACTGTTCACAAGCAGTTCACAAGTTCACCAAACTGTTCATAAGCTCAGCAGTCTCCTTGACAGGCATTATTGTACTGGAGTTTATATTTATTTGTAGCAAAAAATAAAATCTACACATTAACTGAAAATCAGTAATGCATCTACAAAGAGCTGCTTCTATACCCGAGAGAGAAAGAATTAACATTAGTGATAATAGCATAAAGATTCTAAAATAAGGATTAGTGAATTCTCTTTAAAACATTAAGATAAATGTAATATGACCAAGGAACAAATAACTTTCATACTGAAACTCAGAAAGAGAGTGAAATTTTTCTAATTTATTTTCTAAGGCTAGCATACACTGCTCAAGACACATGCATACAAGCACCTATGTGGACCCAATTTGTAAATTCTGAATTCTAGGGTTTAAATTAAATTCTGTCAGATTAGATTCAGTTGGATGTTGAAAGAATAATACACCATGACTGGACAGAGTTTATTCTAGAATATAGATGTTTTAAGTTTTCCAGTGCCTATTAATAAGTTATATCACATCAGTAGAACAAAGGGGAAATACAGGATTACATAAATAAAGAATAGAAAGGCATTTAACAAAATTTGATATCTTCTTTAAAACTGCTTAACAACTAGGAATAAAAGATTTCATTCTCAACATGAGTACATCTATTTCTAACCAATTACAAACATCACCCCTAATAGTGAAACAATAGAGAAAGAAAGAAGACAAGCTTTATCTAATGCAGTAATGTTGTTGTTCAGTTTCTCAGTTGTGTCTGATTCTTTTGTGACCCCATGAACAATAGGTTGCCAAGCTCTGTCCATGAGACTTCTCAGGCAAAAATATTGGAGTGGGTTGCTATTTCCTTCTCCAGGGATAAAACTCGCATCTCCTGCATTGGCAGGTGGATTCTTTACCACTGAGCCACCTGGAAAACTCAGTAATATATGAAACAAAAAGAAATGAGATGACAGTCATAAAGAAAGAAGACAATTATCAGAATTTAATCAAGGCTAACTTTTAAAGATGACTCATGTTCTGTGTGCTGTCCTAACAGCTTCCTTTGAATTAAGTTATTATTTGTTTCAACAACTTTATGATGTAGGTAGTATCCTTACCCCTGTTAACAGATGAGACAACTGAAGCAGAGAGAAATTTAATAATTTCCCCAAAGTTGTACCACTATTAAATGTCAGAGCAGGATTTGAAACCACTCAATCTGGTTTCATCATATTTAGAATTAATGTTAGCCAGATTTTAAAATAAATATGAAACTAAATAGTTCTTCTCTATTAAATATGAGGAAACTAACTCCTTTCATTGAAAATAACTCATTAAAATGAAAATATAAAATGCCCATTAATAAATATTCAGAATCTAAATAAGGAAAACTACAGAATTAAAAAAGAGTTGGATTCATGAAGATACATGCCATGCTTCCAGACGGGTGATCTAAATAGCATAACCAATTTTAATTTTTACACAGATCCATTTTTAAGTTTAATGTCATTTCAATAAAAGTTCCAACAGTTCTTTGCAGGGGGCAGGTGCAGGAAAATGATATTAACTTTCATTTGTGAAAACAAATGGATAACGTTGTGTTTTAAAGAAGGGAAAAAACAATATACTTAAGTATTTGTTTACCTTACAGAATCTCTCTGTCAGGATGCATAAGAAACTGCTTACAATGTTTTGCTTCCAGTAGGGCATCTGGATGGCTGGAGGGGTTGGTGTGAGGGGAGATTTTTCGCTATATATTGTTTTATACCTTGAAATCATGTGAATGTATTATTATACCAAGAGAAGAAACAAGCAAAAAGAGGAACCACCCTCATCAAATTGTAAAAAACCAACAAAATTTTTTGAAAAAAGTATTGAGGGAGGATTCCTCTATCAAATAAAAAAATGTTATGAAACTGTAATAGTTTAAAAAGTAAGATTATGCTTTAAGACTAGATCGGTCCCTAGAACAACATAGAAAGTCTAGAAACCTGCCTGTCACCAGCATGGAAAGTAGAAGCTCACACATAGACTGGCTTATAAGCAATGGAATGAGTTATGTCTAAAAAGCAAGTCTCAGATTGAGAAGATAGAATCCCAGAAAAAGAGGAAAGGGAAAGTAAAAGTACTCCAAGACCTGTGAGCTTTCCTGGTGAATTATTTTCCTTCTGATGTGGTTTTCCTGCTAGGCAAATTCTGCCTTTTCCAATTTCCAAGTAAAAAGGGGTGCTATCAAAAATAGACTCTTAGACCAATGGAATAGAATAGAAAGCCCAGAAATAAACCCACACACTTTCAGTCAGTTAATCCATGACAAAGGAGAAAAGAATATACATTGGAGAAAAGACAGTCTTTTCAATAAGTGGTGCTGGGAAAACTGGACAGATACATGTAAAATAGTGAAATTGGAACTTTCTCTAACACCATATACAAAAAACAAACAAACAAACAAAAAAACCCTCAAAGTGAATTAAGGATCTGAATGTAAGACCGGATACTATAAAATTTCTAGCAGAAAATATAGGCAGAACACTCTTTGCATAAATTGCAGCAATAATTTTTTGGGTCTGTCTCCTAAAGTAAAGGACATAAGAGCAAAAATTAAACAAATGGGACCTAATTAAACTTAAAAGCTTTTGCACAGCAAAGGAAACCATCAACAAAGTGAAGACAACCTACTGAATGGGAGAAAATATTTGAAAATGACATGACTGATGAGGGATTTGTATCCCTCATCATATATATATATATGATATATATATATATACATATATATAAACATATACTACAGTTCATACAATTCAACGTCAAAAAAAGAAAAAAAAACTGGTTAAAAAATGGGCTGAAGAACTGAGTAGACATTATTCCAAAGAATAAATGCAGATGGCCAACAAGTACATGAAAAGATGCATGAAGGTACATGAAGGTTTCTATAATTCTGGGCCAGGATTAAAGGAAGTCTGCCATGCCATGACGGTTTTTCAGAGCCACTTTGGCCTGTACTGGCCCGTCTCTGGTCCTCACCATCCCATTTTGCTTCTTCAACCAATGTTGCCAGGGCCACTTCAGTTAGTACTAATGCATTCTCTTATCCTAAATATGAATGTAGGGCCCAATTACCAACATGCTATTGGAATTAGGAACATAGTCGGTGCACAATAAGGAGGAAAGAAAAAGGAATGATAATAAAGAAGATAATCACCATTCTCTCCAGCCCAAAAGGAGTAAGAGAAACTATCTTCCAGGAATCTCAGTGTGCAATGAAAAACAAAAGGAAGGCCAACTAAGAAGAACCAAAGTGTGTGCATCTTCAAGCAGTGCCAATAACAGGAACAGCAGTGTTAATTCCCCAGACAGAATAATTGGTTCAGAAAGCAGCTTAAACCAGATCATTGTTGAGCGGAGCATGAGTACCCCTCAGTCCTTATATGAGATGGATGCACTATGCCAAGATCATTACTCCCACATCAACCAGATGTTGAGGGAGGCACACTTCAACAGCCTATCGGAGTGAGGACAATCTCCAACATGATGAACTAGGAGCTCCTTATTCCAGCCTAAAATTTGTTTATAAAAGCAATCGCACACATACACACACAAAAGAAAAGATATTCAGTATCATTAATCATCAGAGAAATCCAAACTAGAACCACAATGAGGTATCACTTCACACCATCACAATCGCCATCATAAAAAAGCACACAAGTAACAAATGTTGTCAGGGATGTAGAGAAAAGGGAACCCTCCTACACTGTTGGTGGGAATGTAAATTGGTGCAGCCACTATGGAAAACAATATGGAAGTTTCTCAAAAAACTAAAAACAGAGCCATATGATCCAGGAATCCCACTCCTGAGTTTATATTCAAATATAACAAAAACACTAATTCAAAAAGATACATGTACTGAAATAGTCATAGCAGCATTATTTACAATTTCAAACACCTGAAAGCAACCTAAGTGTCCATCAACAAATGAATGGATAAAAAGATGTGGTGTATACATTCAATGGAACACTACTCAGCCACAAAAAGGAATGCAATTTTGCCATTTGTAGCAACATCGATGGACTTGGAGGGCATTAGGCTAAATGAAATAAGTCAGACAGAGAAAGACAAATAGTGTATGATATCATTTACGTGTGGGATCTAAAAGACACAACAAACTAGTGAGTATAATGAAAAAGCAGCAGACTCATAGATACAGAGAGCAAACTAGTGGTTACCAGTGTGAGGGAGGAGAAATAGGGGAGTCGGAGGTACAAACTATTACATATATGATAGGCTCAAGGACGGAGAAGGCAATGGCACCCCACTCCAGTACTCTTGCCTGGAGAATCCCATGGACGGAGGAGCCTGGTGGGCTGCAGTCCATGGGGTCGCTGAGTCAGACACGACTGAGCGACTTCACTTTCACTTTTCATTTTCATGCATTGGAGAAGGAAATGGCAACCCACTCCAGTGTTCTTGCCTGGAGAATCCCAGGGATGGCGGAGCCTGGTGGGCTGCCGTCTATGGGGTCGCACAGAGTTGGACACGACTGAAGCGACTTAGCAGCAGCAGCAGCAGGCTCAAGGATGTACTATACAACATGGGGAATATTGCCAATATTTTGTAATAATGGTGTGTTAGTTGTTCAGTCACGTCCGACTCTTTGTGACTCCATGAACTGTAGCCCGTCAGGCTCCTCTGTTCACGGAATTCTCCAGGCAAGAATATTGGAGTGGGTAGCCATTCCCTTCTCCAGCAGATCTTCTCGACTCAGGGTTTGAACACAGGTCTCCTGCATTGCAGGCAGATTCTTTACTGTCTGAGCCACCATGGAAATTAACCTTTAAAATTGTATAAAAATTAAAAAATAATTTTTAAAAAGGAGCACTAGGCTATGAATTCATTATAGAGGGGAAGATAACTTGACCGATGGATGGTCTCTTGAACAGGGAAGACCAGTTGTCCATGTGACCTTAGGGAGATCATTTGTAAGAATCACTAGCATTTACTAAATGATTACTTTGGACCAGGCGTGGTTCCAAGTGCTTTGTATGTACTATGCCATTAAATCTTTATAACCATGCTCTGAAGATTGTTATAACCATCTTTATAACAACCCTATAACCACTTCTAGCAGTTGCTGAGTGATTACTATGGGCCAGCTGTGGTTGCAGGAGCATTGCATGTACTCATTAATCCCGTCTCTATAAACAGTCCTTTGTGGTAGCACTATCTTAATCTACAAGTAGGAAAGTGAGGTATAGAGATGTTAAGCTGCTAGGTCATGCGGTAAGCAGCAGCAGCAGCCGTGCCCATTACCAATTTACAGAAGGATAGAATTTGGGTAATAAAGTCTAACTTTTTATTTTTCCTTTGTGCTTGGTCTGTTTTCACTTGATCGCAGTGGGCCTTGCACAGAGGCCTCATACTGGTACTTGGCACTTCAGACCAGAGTTCCTCCTCCCGCCCCTGAGCACAACAGCTCAATTCAAGATGGCAGCAGTGGGCCCTGTGCAGAGACACTGCTCCCGGCACTGTGATCTGGAGCCTGAGCCATGCAGCTGAATGGCTCCCCTGGGAGAGCTCCGCCCGCTGCCCGCTGCTGAGATCCCTATAACGCAGCCCCGCCTATGGCCTGTGGGGAGAACATGTCCTCCAGAGCGGGGGTCCCCAACCTCTGGAATCTAATGCCTGATGATCCGAGGTGGAGCTGATTAATGATAATAGAAATAAAGTGCACAATAAATGTAATGCACTTGAATCATCCCCCAACTGTCCCCTGTCTCCTGTGGGTGGAAAAACTGTCTTCTGTGACATTGGTTCCTGGTGCCAAAAATGTTGGGACTGCTGCTCTACAGCCTGAGCTTGCACCTCTCCATTCTTTGATCAAAGAATAAAATTCTCCTTTACTTCTGAACTAAAGTTAGTCTCATTCTGTTGGCTCCAATGGCATTGGTCAGAAGGACCCTTGCTGGAGCCTGACAGGAAAGGGTTGGTAACAAGAGTGGCCCCACTGGGATTTGAACTGTTTGGTTTGACCCCAGTGGCCATTACAGTTCGCTCTACTGCACCATAGCTAATCCTTCTGTTTCTGTTTTCACATAGAATTATACGTTCATTGAGTTTCTTTCAGTTCCACAAGTGACTACTATTCTAAACAAAACACTTCCAGGATCCTCTCTTCAACTGGTTTTGGCAGTGACCACCTGAAAGTAGACAGGTCTAAGCCACCTCTAGGCCTCTCCATAGTGGTCATGCTGAGTCAGCCGACTTGCTGCCAAAACTCTAGGACATCATTTTTGAAGAGCACCTCCCTGGTGGCTCAGACGGTAAAGCGTCTGCCTACACTGCAGGAGACCCGGTTTGATTCCTGGGTCGGGAAGATCCCCTGGAGAAGGAAATGGCAATTCACTGCAGCACTCTTGCCTGGAAAATCCCATGGACGGAGGAGCCTGATAGGCTACAGTCCATGGGGTAGCAAAGAGTCAAACACGACTGAGCAACTTCACTTTCACTTTCAGGTAAGAAGGACAAAAATATCAATTCAGATGAATTTCAGATATACATCTCACGGTTCTTAAAAAAGTAAGACTCTTTGTTCCCCAAAGTTGTTTGGGGAGTTGTTTTTTAAAAACAAACACCAGATTGTGTTCTGATTTACTGTTGTGAATTTGAGAACAGAGAAATGATCTCAGGGTCCCCCAGGATCAAAGCTTAAGATGTCAAGGTTAAAATAATTATTTTTCCTCTTTATCAACTGCTATCTGTGACCTTGATTATAGGATCAGGGTTTACTGAGCTATGTCTTGGAGAAATGTTAACCTGTTTTGCACAGAATAAACATGTTGAATAGGAAAATGATAAAGAACCTGATTTCAAAAGTTTCTGTGATCCAAGCCAAGCCCTGACCTTGCAAATTCCCAATTCTTATCACATCAGTTCCACAGCTCATATTCCAGGGTAATTCTCTGCACCTCCTCCTCCTAGGAGGCTGGTATCTTTCTTTGCTCTAAGGGCAGACTGCCATGGATCCACTCTTACCATGGAGGAGGTCAACCTGTCACTAAGCTGAACTCACTGTGCAGAGCTCATTTCAAATGAAAGCCCAGCCCTGGGGAAACTTGAGCAAATTTAGCCACCATCACCTATATTTTCCTTCATACTAAGAGTCATGAAGGGGTTGATGGGGTGTGTTATAAGAATGCAGAGAGTATAATTTCATGGTAAATAGGAGTGTGAAGAGGGCTTGAGGGTCAGAAACTAGAATTAAAATTGCAACTTTGTTTTTGTCATGTGTGGCCTTGGATAAGTCATATAACCTCAGATGGACTAGAAACTGAATCTCTCTCAAGGGCTGTGTTGAGGATCAAGCAAGATGATAGGCATGAAAGTTTCACACAGTGTCCGGATGAATAAATGGGAGCTGCTTAATAAGCCAGTTATTGTTCTTCTTCTGATTATCGCTACTGGTTAATATTCTTGTCCTGATCTCTGTTTCCCTATAGAAGCTATTCTCCATACCCACATGGAAGATGAATTGCTAGGGTCCATACTGGCAGCTGAGAAGCTGGGAACAGGCTGGGGCCAAGAGAACCTCTGAAGAACAGAGCTCTGTGCTAGTTAAGAGAATACAACACTTGGTATACTGAACTCTTTTTTGTATTGTTGGAATATTTTGAAGAAGGTGACACTAGTTTTATATATAGAAAGAAACCTGAGTATTTAAAGAATTCCGTAAGAACCGACTGATATCTAACAGTGCAACACCATTAACCTCAAATAACCTTCTAAAAGAATTTAAATCACCCATGTGGTGTTCTGTCTGCAGATGCATAATCTAATCTAGTTGTGAGGAAGTGTTGACAAACCCACAAGAAGGAACTTGGTATTAAGAAAGAGAGAGAGACTGTAAGTCAAAAATGTCAATATCATAAAAGACAAAGTCTATAGCAGTATTCTAGACTGGATCTGGCACTGGGTTGGGGCTGGGAGGGGGGCATGCTGTAAAAGACATTATTGGATCAATAGACAAAATTGGAATGCAGGCAGATGAGACAAAAGAGCATACACTCATGTACACACACAAATTCTCATATACATACATACATATAGAGAAAGAGGCAGAGAGAGAGTCAGAAACAGAGAGAGAAACACACAAAGACTGAGAGATGTAGAGACAGACAGAGAAAGAGCTAACAATAAAGTAAATGGGGTAAAATGTTAATATTAGGTAAATCTGGTTAAAAGATACACAGTTTTCTTTCTACCATTCTTACAATGTTTAAGTTTAAAATTGTTTTCAAACAAAAGGTTAGAAAAGCATCAGAATGTTATTAAATATTACATGTGTATATTTTTAAATTCTGAGGCTACTTTTAGAAATGGAAATATTTCCCATGTAAACTGGAACATTTCTCTTCATTTCCTCCCCCAATGAACCCAATAAAATAAGAGCGGCCTCATCAACAAGCAAATGATATTTAAAGTTTTTACATAGAGAAAACAAACTTGAGGGCCCTTACTAAGCACACAAACCTGTGTATTAGGCTTGTATGTACTTAGTCGTTCAGTCATGTCTGACTCTTTGCAACCCCAAGGACTGTAGCCCGCCAGGCTCCTCTGTCCATGGAGATTCTCCAGACAAGAATACTGGAGTGGGTTGCCATGCCCTTTCAGAGATATATTAGGCTGATAAGTATGGTTGGATGTGGTCTTTGTGCAAGACAGTATAGAGCCCACACCCATTTTTTACACCAATCTTGGGTCTCAGTGTATCTAGACCCTTACCTTCTCACCTTATCCCATATTTGGGGATGACTGAAATGTTCATTATTCTATTATTTTTGTAATAAAACTAGTGACAACTTTGGTGGATTTTCCTTCAGTCTTTAAAATATCCTTGCATCCAAATGGTTACCTCAGCGGGAAAATCCACGGAAATCAGTTGCTCAACACAGCTGTAACTAATGAAATGTGAAGTTAATGAACAGAGATGATGAAGATTTTGAATAATATAATGAATGTTAATGAATAGTAGGAAAAGCTCGGTGTGGTGACCCAGCTGACTTCCAGACAAGGGGCTAAGTTGAGGGTTTGCCTTCTGAAGCTGATCTAGCCAAGCTGTGGGACACCGTATCAGGGTTGATTCAGGAGATCTGGCTCACCAGGGGGGCCTTTATTCCCTCTGCATACCAGTCCCAGATTCTCCTTCTTGCGATGCATACTCAGGCAGAGGCCCTATCCTGGAGGGCGCTGCGGCTGTCCTGTGGTAGAGAATGCTGACAGTGACAACGCTGCCCTCAGCCACTGAATCACTGTCGGTTTCCTGGCTCGCTAAGGCTGTGAATAGTAACTGTTTGGATAAGATCAGTCAGGGGCTTCCCTCCAGCTGGGATTCCTTGGTGGCTCAGCTGGTAAAGAATCTGCCTGCAGTGTGGGAGACCTGGGTTTTATCCCTGGGTTGGGAAGATCCTCTGGAGAAGGGAATGGCTACCCACTCCAGTATTCTGGCCTGGAGAATTCCATGGACTGTATAGTTCATGGGGTCGCAAAGAGTTGGACATGACTGAGCAACTTTCACTTTCCCTCTAGCTAGGTCCAGCAAAGGAGCCAGGAGTGGACTGATGTATCACATCATTTCCCAGGAGTTGGTGGGTGGGAAAGAGGTTCCTGTGTACTGCAGAGAGAGTGCACAAAGGCGGCAGAGGAGGGAGAGGGGCAGGCCTCCTGTTAATATGTTTGCCTGGGTTAGGTCTTGAATGGGCAAGAAGATTGGAAAAAGGATTCTTCTTCCATCTCTTCTTCCCTAGGCTCCTCTTTCTTGACCAAGAGAGGGAGAAGGTTGAGTATTTTCCCAAAGATGACAGATAATCTCCTTTTAAAACTCTGGAATGGTCATTTGCCATCAAATCTTCCTTTGTCTGGACCATCAATCTGAAAACCTATCACAAAATTCAGCTCACTGTTCCCGGTTTCATCTCGTTCAAGGTCTGTGATGAGCCTAAACTGTCCCCTCTCTCTCCAGTCTCCTCTGACTGCCTTTTCTCTATTCCCTCCCCAAGTCCCTGGGAAATTTTGCCTATTCTTCCTTTGGAGGCATCTGATTGTCACAGCAGAATTTTAACTTTTGCTTTTCCAGCAAAGCACATTATCTAGGCACTCTAAGTTCATTTTGTTTAGAGTTCCCATTTTGGATGAAAAGTTGGAAATTAAAACCAGACATCTGTACGTGGGAGCATAAAATTCCACAAAACAATGGGATAATAGCTTGCTTGTAAAAACATAGGCTTCATTCATTCATTTTAATTTTTGTTAATGTCTTATTTATTCATTAAAATATATGGTTGATCAAGGAAGAGTACTGCAGTAGAAAGAAGATGGGTTTTGAAGTATGCAGGTTTAGGTTTGGATCTCACTTTTGCCACTTTATCTCATACTCTTTCCACCCCATCTCCCAAATGCCAAACTTCCTTCTAGCTTAAATAGGAGTGGATTTTACCAAAAACCCAGCGAGGAGGCTGCATACATCTGAGAAGGAACTTGAAATCTGACCTCTTTTCATGCCATAAAGCAGGCTGATTGGGGGCCCTAAAGGTATCTCCATGTCTCAGTCCCTGGGACCAGTGAATATTATTACCTTAGAAGGCAAAAGAGGGGCTATGACCTCACATGTTGAAAGCCTGAGTTCAGGATCTTGAGAGTAGATGTTTATCCTGGCATATCTGGGTGGGCCCTAAATGCAATCACATGTGTTGTTATAAGAGCCAGGCAGAGAGAGCTCTGAGACGCACACACAGAGGAAAAGGCCACGTGAAGACCAGAGGTAGAAGTGATGAGGTGACGTGGCTGCATCACTTCAGCCACACTGTGATGAAGCCACCACTGTGGCTGCAGTGATGAAGCCACAAACGCTTAGAAGCTGGAAGGGGCAGGGAAGGAGTCTTCCCTGGAGCCTCCAGAAGGAGCACACCGCCTGCTGACATCTTGATTTCACACTTCTGGCCTCCAGGACTGGGAGAGATTACATGTCAGTTGTTTGGAGCTGCCCAGTTTGTGGTAATTTGTTACAGCAGCCCGAGAACATGGACACTCTGCACTAATCTGGGCTGGAGGGCTGAGCTCCTCCCCACATTCTCTAGCAACCCTACCAGAGAGAAACCTGGGAGGGTGGGGCACTGCCCTGACAGGCCCCTGTGAACACTGTGCTCAGACATTTCTCATAGAGCCAGGAAGGGCTGGGCTGGGCTGGGCTGGGCTGGGTGAGGCCCTTGGGAGCACCCTTCTCAATTTGATTTTCTCTCGGAGCCCTGGGTTCCTCCTCATGCAAACGTCTTCAGTTACTTAACTGAAGTCTCAGCTTCAGTAGGAGCCTCTGCGTTCTGTAGTAAATGATTTTACTACAGGTCCTTCCCTGCATGTGGGCTCTGAGAGGGAAGACAGCTGGGAGCACGTGGGACCAGAGAGATGTTGCCATGGTGAGAGCAAGAAGCACAAAGCCAGAGTGGAGAGCTGTGAAGACCCAGGCTTCCTCCTCACAGCTTCACAGAGAAAGCCAGAGATGTGGCTTGAACCCCCTTGGTCAGACAGATAACACAATCTTTGAGCCTCTCAGTTACCCTGTGAATGTAGAACACTACCCACATTTTACAGACCAGAAGATCATCAGTGTGTCCAAGTTCAAGCAACTGGGATGAGGATTGAGACTGGACTAGAGCAAATATCCATCTGTTCCCAGACCCTGGCATAAGGTTGTCTTATTTACCTCTACCAATGAGAAAAATAGAAAAATGCAGTTGGAAGGACTCCAGATCTACCTGATTTTGATTTTAGCTCTGAAGGTCATTGTGCATGTGTGTGTGCTAAGTTGCTCCAGTCATGTCCAACTCTTTGTGACCCTATGGACTGTAACCTGCCCAGCTCCTTTGTCCATGGGATTCTCCAGGCAGGAATACTGAAGTAGGTTGCCATTTCCTTCTCCAGGAGATCTTCCCCAGTGAGGGATCAAATCCAGGTCTCTTACATCTCCTGCATTGGCGGTCAGGTTCTTTACCACGAGAGCCAACTGGAAAGCCCAAAGGTCATTATGCATTAGTATATTCCAGGTGCTCATTGCTGACCATTCTCTGGGCAACCATAGGCCAAAGCTACCTGAGCCCAACCCCCACCTCAAAGTAGCTATTAAGACCAGAGATTGCCTGGAAAAGAAACCTCGTAGTCTGTTGTCTGGATAGTGAACACCTGGGTCTCAGTCCCCTCTGTTACTAATTGTTCAGGTGCTCAGTCATGTCCTGGAGAAGCCAATGGAAACCCACTCCAGCATTCTTGCCTGGAGAATTCCATGGGCAAAGGAGCCTGGAGGGTGACAGTCCATGGGGTCGCAAAGAATTGGACATGACCGAGTGACTATCACTCACTCACTTAGTCGTGTCCAACTCTTTGCAACCCTATAGACTGTCGCCTGCCAGGCTCCTCTGTCCATGGGATTCTCCAGGCAAGAATACTGGAGTGGATTGCCACTTTCTCCTCCGGGGATCTTCCTGACCCAGGGATTGAACCTGTGTCTCCTGCATCTCCAACACTGCAGGGGGAATCTTTACCACTGAGCCACTGGGGAAGCCCCCAATTACTACTTAGCTGTGTGCCATTCTCATAAGCGGGCCCACATTTTAACCTCTCTGTGCTTCACTTTTCCCATCTGAGAAGTTAGGAGGATAGATGGAATGAGTGCTTCTCCATATTTGTTGTACATTAGAACTTCCTGGGGGGTTTTGTCAGGCCATGTCCCTCACCAGTTAAACTGGAATATCCAGTGATGGGATCCAGGCATAAGCATTTTCAAAAACTGGCTAGGTGATTTTTATATGTGACCAAGTTTTTTTTTTTTTTTTTTTCAATGTTACATTTCATTTAGATAGATCTATAATCTCATTGTGATGAGAAAAGAAAGTCAGGTCTTTAATAATCATAATAAAAAATAATAAAAAAGCAATACAGCAATGCAACAAACAGCAATGCACTATTTCCTCCCCAGCTCCTTGCCCCGTTGATGGTTAACAGCTGAAAGAAGATGCAATGACTCAAAATCAAAAATAAAAACAAAATAAAAAAGCAAGCCAACCCCAGGAACAATCCACACGTCAATGAGTTTCCATATGTAATTCAAACAAGCAGTCAAATGTCAACCACTTGTGGAGAACACCATGGATTTCCTTGGTTTTTAATATGTTTTTCTTTTGAAGGTAAAATAAAACAGGACACAAAGTTTATACATTAGTGCCAGTTCCATAATGGCACTGTTGTTGCAGCAGCCTTACATGACTTCTAAGATCTTTCCAGATGTAATGTCCTTTGTCCACATCTGCATGTAAAGCCAGTGGCCACTAGCGTTTTGATTCCCCAGATATCAGGAATTCCAAGAAAATCCTCTACTAAAGCACCAACCACACTCAGCTTTTCAAGAGAAAATCATTTCACCATAGTTTTACCCAACAATATAATATTTAGAATCTATGCAATCGTCTAAATCTGTTATGACCTTTCATGTTTTTAACATGATAACAGAATTATATGATAACAGGATATATATTTTTATAACAGGATATATATTTTTAACATGATAACAGGATTAACATGATAACAGAACTATTCAGCTATCATTCAGTTAACTGTAATTCTGCGGGTTGCTGTAAATGGTACCCTGGAGTTCTAAAAAAAAAAAAAATTAATGTAATCTAGTCAACTGGTCATAACTAAATCTTCATTTGTCCTGAAGACTGCTAAATTTGAGCCAGAGTTAGAGAGGTGAGTTCAGGGTTTAATAATTATAAATATTAATTATAATATTAATAATAATGACAAAAACAGCCACAATTTGAAAGTACTTAATGCACATCACCTGGAGAAGGAAATGGCACCCCACTCTAGTACTCTTGCCTGGAAAATCCCATGGATGGAGGAGCCTGGTGGGCTACAGTCCATGGGGTTGCAAAGAGTCAGACATGAATGATCAACTTCAATTTTTTCCTAATGTACATCAGGCAAAGTGACAGATGCTTTTCATACGTTATTTTAGATTCTTACAACAACCTTGCTAGGTAAGCATCATTTCTTCTATTTTACCGCTGAGGCAATTAAGGCCCAGAGAGGTCAGGTAACTTGCTAAGGTCACACAGTGAGAAGTAGTTGTTCTACAGTTCCAACCTATTCTGCCTGTGCTATTTCCACCATACCACAACACCTCTGGAGAGAAATGATTGAGAAATAAAGATGGAAGTCACAGGGAAAGAGTTAGCTTACAAGGGGGAGAATCAGGTCTACGGTGGAGAAATAGTCACGAGTTGCTCACATGAAAGGTGCTATAAGAAAATAAATATTATAAATTAACATTTTAACTGTGTTCTGGGCTCAGACTTGTTAGGAGCCACAATACTGGAATAGATGAATTCATTATGAAGGGTTAGTTCTTCATACTCAGTTCTAGCTCCCTCAAATTAGTCTTAATAAATAAACCTATTGTGTTCGTGTTTGGATTACGTAATTCAGTAATGTCATTTTTTAGCCAGTTTGAGGTCTTTGGATTTCAGCGTATTTTCGCTCTTGCTGATTGCCATCAGTAGTACAAAGAAAGGGGAAGGCTGCAGTGGGCACAGCTGTAACAATCACTTTGTCTACAGTGCTTATATCCAAATTCTGTGTGCATCGGCACATTCTGAAGATACACACAAGCATATGCATAAGGTAATTACTCAGAAATCTAAATGTAAATCTGTAACTTGACAAAGCACTGAACTAAAATAATTCAGCCATGAAACCAGATGTAGCTTGAAGAATAGGTAGTAAACACACTATGGCCTAGAGCAGGAAAAGGGGGAAAAAAGAATTTTCTTAATGAGTCTTTCATGGACCACCATTTTCACTGTATAGCCAAAACAATTAAATAATCAAAGGATCTTAGCATTCTCAGGAATACTCAGATGTTATTGCAAGTGGTTTAGGTATCATTTATTTTTAAAAAATCTTCTAAAAATATTTATTACACTTAGAGAATGGAAATTTTCTGTACTTACAGAGAGAAGGTGCATGATTACACATAGGTATATATATATATATATATGTACACATATATATACACACAAACTTCATATGCAGAATGTACATGTATAAACTGTATGGCTGAATACATGTGGTTTTTTTTATAAGAATAGGTGAATTTCACAGTAATTTTTTTCCTGTGGAAAATTACCTCCACATTGGAAATTGGGAATCAGAAAAATATATCCTTTCACTGCAAATAATAACATAGTGATAAGTCATTACACAACCTCAGAGGAGATAATGCATCAGCAGCAAGATAAATGTGGGCAACATCTATTCCTGGAGGGAATTAAGAGATATTTACAAAACTATAGCAATGCGATATTGGGTTAGTAGATTGAAATATATATATATGATTTTTTTTTATGTTACTTATTAAATGTATGTATTTTTAAAGATCTGAACAAAAAGCTAATGAGAATAAAGATGGTACTATCTGAAATAACTGGGGCGCTTATAACCCAATTTTTAAAATTTGTAGGTAGGAGCACTTTAACAAAACTAACAGACCATAAGCTTGTTTTTCCCTTGCAAATGCTTATCAAATGAGAAGTGAACATTTAGAACAGGTTTGTTTCCTATGTGAAATCCTCTTTCCACATCACACACACACACACACTCTCCCTGTAAACTGCAAATCCCTACATTGAACTAAAGATGCAAAGAACCAAAGGATGAGTTAAAGCAGCGTTTTTACCTTTTTGTTGATCAAACACAGATGGAGTACTGAAATCCATGGTTGCCTGTCTCATCATCTACCATCAGAATGGCAAAAAGGATCCAGGTCTCTAGAGAGGAAAAAACACCGTCTCACACATTACAGTCAACACAACAGTCAGATACAGCAGCCCCTGCCAAGCCCTCTGTTTGAGAATTCAGTGTGCATTAGAGCTGCAGGTCGTTGTCAAGGCGAATAATGAAAATAGGTAAATGTTATTCCTCTAATACCTGACAGGAAAAAGACTTACTTATGGTCTCACTCATCAGCTATCCCCGTGTGTAAGTTATTAAACACTCTCCAGCCCCCAACAAAGAGAGAGAGAAGAAAAGCTCAAACCCTGAAAAATGGTGTTCATGGAGGGCCACCTGCCTTAGATCTGGGCCAGGAAAATACTGGAGGTCACGGAGATTCAGCAGCTGGTGTGTTGCTTTAAACCAAAAGAAATCTCAATGGGTGAGTGAGGATTCACAGGGCCAAACAGAGCATGTGCAGAGCTGCCAATGCAGTCTGGATTCGGCTGTGTTCTTGGGGGAGTGAGAACTGCATTTGGGTCATGTGAGCAGAGTGCCATCTCAATTTCCATTGAAGCACGTAAATATTGTAGCAGGAGGCTGCTGCCCATGTGCTGTATGGAGTCGTTACAGGCTTTCCCTACTCATCTCTAGTCTCCCTTCAACTCTGTTCTCCAAATGACAGGGAGGATGGGGGAAGGAAGCGGCGTTTGAAAGGTTGCATTTCAGGGCTCAGATATCCATAACGATAAAATTAAAACAGTGTGCAATCGCAAGGGTGTTTAGAGCAGTATTATACGTGGTGGGGAAAAAAGCCTCAAAATCACCTGAATGTGTATCAATTGAGGAGCAGCTTGAATAAATGGTAGCAAATTCATACTCTAGATTTAAAACTCTGAAGTAAATCTATATGAATTTATTTGGTAGGATGATTCTATTAACAAATGGAAAAAGTTATATATTTCATTTGTTTACATTTTTATTAAACCAGCAACCACCTAATGTATATATAAATATGTTTATGTATGTTCATAGGAACAGAGGAAGGTGTATGAAGATATATCATTAATATTGGTTCCCTCAGGGGCTTCCCTGGTAGCTTAGCTGGTAAAGAATCCACCTGCAATGTAGGAGACCCTGGTTCAATTCCTGAGTCAGGAAGATCCCCTGGAGAAGGGATAGGCTACCCACTGCAGTATTCTTGGGCTTTCCTGGTGGCTCAGCTGGTAAAGAATCCGCCTGCAATGTGGGAGACCTGGGTTCAATCTCTGGGTTGGGAAGATCTCCTGGAGAGGGCAACGGCTATTCACTCCCGTATTCTGGCCTGGAGAATTCCACGGACTATATAGTCCATAGGATCACAAAGAGTCAAACACGACTGAGTGAATTTCACTTTCAGGGGATTGCAATTGCAGTAGGAGATTTCTAACTTGTTCTTTTTCTACCTCTGTATTTTTAGGCTTATCATAATAAGCCTATTATTTTATATTTGTTATTAAAAATCTGATATAATAAATTCAAAACAAAGCTCTACATTCAAGACAATCAGATATTTGGAGAAGTCCAACAGTCACATAGAAGATGCTCTCGTAAATGCTGTTGATAATGATAATAATTTAAAATTTTTAATTAGTGTGTGACTATAAAAATAAAAGCAGAAACCAACAGTGTTCTTCAATACACAAACTTCTTTCTTATCTCTTGCCTCTCATGTTTTCCCCATCAACACAGTGTCTGGCCTCAGTTCCCTGTGACAATACTATGACTTACTCACCTTCCTCATATCAGCCTTCCCCCCACAAATGCCCTGTGTTCATCTTACTTAAAATGCAGGCAAAACCTACTTCTTATAAATCATTACCCAAAATGTGCTCCATAGATGCACTTCTTAAATTTCCCAGTGCTCTGTATCTTTTTTTTTTTTTTTTGCATTAAATGTGAAAGTCAGACTTTGGGGACTGAAGAGTGAATTGGTGAAGACATTTTGGCGTAAGCTGGTGGATATTCTGCTAAGGAGAGATGATCTAAACTCACCCAACTGACTGAGGTAAAAGGAGTTGTGGCTGCTTGGTCCCAAACACTAGAAAGATTAAGGACTTAGATTAACTTCCTTTTAATTCATTTGTTCATTAACTCATCAATGTTTATGGAAAGATTACTACGCTCCAGTTATTTTGACAGGCACTGATGATGCAGCTGTAAGCAAGATAGGAAAGTTTTCCAGGCTCAATGAACTTCACTTTGGGTGAAGCTTCTGCTTCTGGCTACACTGCAGGAACAGGGATTGGATTTACTCTCCAGTTCAAAGAATTAGAAAACTAAGCAAAATATTTGAAATGATATTTTTCAGACAGCAGGCAATGTAGACCAGAGATCTCTGGGAGAAGAGAAGTGAACTGAGTCTGATGAGTCTCACTGGCTGCTTGGCGAGAATTTTCAGGCTGAGGCTCAGGGAGGGTGCAGTGGGTTCAACGGTGCCCCCACCACAAAAATGCATTTGCTTCTTAATTTTCAGAACCTGTGAATGTGACCTTATTTGAAAAAGGGGTCTTTGCCTATGTAATCAAGTTAAGGAGCTCAAGGTGAACTCATCTTAGATTATCTGTGTATGCTAAGTCACTTCAGTTGTGTCCAATTCTTTGTGACCCTATGGATTGCAGCCTGCCAGGCTCCTCTGTCCATGAGATTCTTCAGGCAAGAATGCTGGAGTGGGTTGCCGAGCCTTCCTCCAGGGAACCTTCCCGACCCTGGGATCGAACCCTTGTCTCTTACATCTCCTGCATTGGCAGGTGGGTTCTTTATCACTAGCACCACCTGGGAACTCCTAGATTATCTGAGTGGGCCCTGAATTCAACGACAGTTGTCCTTAGAAGAGACAAACGTAGTGAAGTCATGTGACCAGCGATTGCAATGATGCAGCCACAGGCCAAGAAGGTACAGTTGAAGTCACTAGAACCTGAAAGAGGCAGGAACAGATTGCCCCCTAGAGATGTCAGAGATAGTATGGTGCTGTTGACACCTTGATTTTGAACTTCTGGTCTCTAGACCTGTGAGAAAATAAATTTCTATATTCTCAGCCACCAAGTTTGTGTCAATTTATTACAGCAGCTTCAAGAAACTAACACAGAAGAGGGCTTCCCAAAATGGGTGCAAGTCTCTATAACGTGATATTTCTGTGCCCATTTATATCATTACCAAAACCAAAAGAAAATACAGACAATTCCATGTTTGTAAAAGGGCTATTTGGGGCTCATTTTGAAGAAAAGTATCAGAGTAGATAGGACACGAGTTTGTTTTTTTGTTAGCTGTGGGATTTGGGCAAATTATATAACTTTTTGAGCCTGTCTTAATCTGTGGTGTGGGTACCCCACCCCCTAGCTTCCTGTGAGAGTTCTTATTGCTCAGTCCACTTCTCAGGCTGCAGACATAGAGATGATTTTTTTCTGTACAACCAGAGCCAAGTGTAAGATAACATTTGGTTGTTTTTTGTCAAGTGTGTTTTGAATAAGGCCATTATTCAGACATATTCACACACTTTTCACAGATATCGGGTGCCTGTGATTCACTAACTCTTATCTGTAACGTAGGAGGGAAGAGAGGAGGTCTGTGTGACTGTGCAAAATCTGGCTCTGTGCCCCCTCTCCAGATCATCTCTCACCACCCTCCCTCTGTTCTCACATCCGGCCACACTGGTCTCCTTTCCGTTCCTGGGTCATGCCATGCCCTTTCCCAAACTCCCAAAACTTTGCTACTTTTTCCCTTCACTTGGAATGCTTTTTCCCCAGTTCAAATGTCACTGTTACATCAAGGCTTCCTCTGACCACATTTTCTAAAATAGTCTTTCATTCCTTCACCCCATTTGTCACTTCCTTCTTCAGCATGCCACTTGGTGGATTAACAATCAGGAATACCCTCACCAGGAAGACAGGACTTTGCCCATGTACAATATCTCTCTAGTTCAGAGCTTCTCTGACTACTACTAAAGGTTGCTGTTGTTCAGTAGCTAAGTCATGTCCAACTTTGCTATCCCATGGACGGCCGCACGCCAGTCTCTCTTCACTATCTTCCAGAGTTTGCTCAAACTCTTGCCCAGTGAGTCAGAGATGCTGTCTAACCATCTTATCCTCTGTTTCCCCCTTCTCCTTTTGCCTTCAATCTTTCCTAGCATCAGAGTCTTTTCAGATGAGTTGGCTCTTTGCATTAGGTGGCCAAAAGAGCTTCAGCTTGAGCATCAGTCCTTCCAATGAATATTCAGGGTTAATTTCCTTTAGGATTGACTGTTTGATCTCCTTGCAGTCCAAGGGACTTTTTTTGGTCAGAACTCTTCACTATGACCTGTCTGTCTTGGGTGGTCCTGCATAGCATGGCTTATAGCTTCACTGAGTTACTCAAGCCCCTTCACCATGATAAGTTGGTGACCTATGAAGGGGTGTGGTAAAGAACCAGGTTTTTAAATTTTTCAAAGCATCATGAAACTGATGCATTAATAAAATATAAAAATAATTTAAAAAGAAAAAATGATTTATAGAAGGCAAGCCCCAATCTTTATTATTAGATTCAACAGGCATTAAGTTTTATCAATAAATGTAATCCAAACAAGGAATAATAAAAGAATTTTTTTAATGTACACATTGTTCACTGAAAGTACAGTTAGTCATTAATATGCTGTGCCATCCAATATGGTAGTCACTAGCTGCATATGACTTTTTAAGTTTGATTAAAATTAAATGAAATTTTAAAAAATCATTTCCTCAATCACAGCAGCCACAGTGATTAAATTTTGTCATAATTAAAAACTTTTGTTCTTTAAAAGATGCAGGTCAGAAAATGAAAAGACAAAACACAAACAGGAAGAAAATATTTATAAAACATATCTAATAAAGGATTTGTGTCCAGAATATGGGCTTCCCTAGCAGCTCAGTGGGTAAAGAATCTGCCTGAAATGCAGGAGACTTGGGTTCAATTCTTGGGTCAGGAAGATTCCATGGAGAATGGAATGGCAACCCACTCTAGTATTCTTGCCTGGAGAATCCCATGGACGGAGGAGCCTAGTGGGTTATACTCCATGCAGTTGCAAAGAGTCAGACAAGACTGAACGACTAACACTTCACTTCACTTCATCCAGAATATACAAAGAATCTTCAAGAACAAAGATGTGAACAAAGATGTCACCAAAGAAAATATATAAATGGCAAGTAAGTATATGAAAACATGCTCAGCCTTATTGCTCATTCAGTTCAGTTCAGTTCAGTCACTCAGTCGTGTCCGACTCTGCAACCTCATGAATCGCAGCACACCAGGCCTCCCTGTCCATCACTAACTCCCGGAGTTCACTCAGACTCACGTCCATCGAGTCAGTGATGCCATCCAGCCATCTCATCCTCTGTTGTCCCCTTCTCCTCCTGCCCCCAATCCCTCCCAGCATCAGAGTCTTTTCCAATGAGTCAACTCTTCGCATGAGGTGGCCAAAGTACTGGAGTTTCAGCTTTAGCATCATTCCTTCCAAAGAAATCCCAGGGCTGATCTCCTTCAGAATGGACTGGTTGGATCTCCTTGCAGTCCAAGGGACTCTCAAGAGTCTTCTCCAACACCACACTTCAAAAGCATCAATTCTTCGGTGCTCAGCCTTCTTCACAGTCCAACTCTCACATCCATACATGACCACAGGAAAAACCATAGCCTTGACTAGACAGACCTTTGTTGGCAAAGTGATATCTCTGCTTTTGAATATGCTGTCTAGGTTGGTCATAACTTTCCTTCCAAGGAGTAAGCGTCTTTTAATTTCATGGCTGCAATCACCATCTGCAATGATTTTGGAGTCCCCACTGTTTTCCGATCTATTTCCCATGAAGTGATGGGACCAGATGCCATGATCTTCGTTTTCTGAATGCTGAGCTTCAAGCCAACTTTTTCACTCTCCTCTTTCACTTTCATCAAAAGGCTTTTTAGTTCCTCTTCACTTTCTGCCATAAGGGTGGTGTCATCTGCATATCTGAGGTTATTGATATTTCTCCCGGCAATCTTGATTCCAGCTTGTGTTTCTTCTAGTCCAGCGTTTTTCATGATGTACTCTGCATATAAGTTAAATAAGCAGGGTGACAATATACAGCCTTGATGTACTCCTTTTCCTATTTGGAACCAGTCTGTTGTTCCATGTCCAGTTCTAACTGTTGCTTCCTGACCTGCATACAGATTTCTCAAGAGGCAGGTCAGGTGGTCTGGTATTCCCATCTCTTTCAGAATTTCACACAGTTTATTGTGATCCACACAGTCAAAGGCTTTGGCATAGTCAATAAAGCAGAAATAGATGTTTTTCTGGAACTCTCTTGCTCTTTCCATGATCCAGCAGATGTTGGCAATTTGATCTCTGGTTCCTCTGCATTTTCTAAAATCAGGGAGTTCACGGTTCATATAGCTCATTAGGAAAGGCTAAATCAAAATCACAATGAAATACTACTACACACTTACTGGAATGTCTTTGAAAAGCTAAAAACTTACTGTTTGCTGGTGAGGATGCTAGAACTGTGACACATTGCTGATGGGAATGCAAAATAACCCAGCCATTTTAGAAAGCAGTTTGACTGTTTCTTAAAAAGTAAAGATAAATATGGCCCAGAAATTCAAGTCCCTGGCATTTACTTAAGAAAAATGAAAACATATGTTTTCACAAATACCTATATGTGAATGTTTATAGCATTTTATTTTCACCCCAAACTGGAAACAGCTCAAACATTCAACAACCAGTAAATGAATGAACAAGCTGTGGTATACCTATATCCTGGAATACTACTCAGCAATGAAAAGGAATTAAGTCCTTATACATCAAAGAATGAGGGAATATTAAAAATGCACTTGACTGAGTGAATGAAGCCTGATTCAAAACACTACATTCTGCATATCTCCACTTATAAGGAATCCTTGTAAAAGACACAGAGAAAATAGAAATCAGAGGAGTGTTTTCCATATGGGAGGGAAAAAAGTACAAAGGGACCAGAAAGAACTTCTGCAGTGATAGAATACTCTCTATCTTAATTATGGTGATGGTTATACACTCTCTATTCACTTCACAAACTCAGAGAAATAAACATTTCAATAAACATTGCTAAATCATATCTCAACAAACCTCAAAGAATAATATAAAATACATTTCTGTAATTTAAATAATAATGTTATCCTAAAATGTTTTAAAACACACTTGAAAAAATTCAAATTAACAAAAATAGCAAGTTTTAAAGATAAATAAGTGTGAAGAAAACATAGGTAGTACTCTCTTTGATAAAGGTCATTGTAATACTTTTTTAGCTCTCTCTCTTCAGGCAAAGGAAACCAAAGTAAAATCAAACAAATGGGAGTATCCAAACTAAAAATCTTTTGCACAGTGAAGGAAACTATCAAAAAAGGAAAAGGTTATCCCACTGTATGGGAGAAAATACTTGCAAAAAATATATCTAAGTGATTAATTTCCAAAATATTCAAAGAACTCATACAACTTAACATAAAAAAAAAATCAAATAACTTGACTTAAAAATGGCAGAGGATCTGAACAGACATTTTTCCAAAGAAGACATACAGATAGCCAACTGTCACATGAAGGTATTTAATATAACTAATCATCTGCTACTGCTGCTAAGTCACTTCAGTTGTGTCCGACTCTGTGTGACCCCATAGACGTCAGCCCACCAGGCTCCCCCATCCCTGGGATTCTCCAGGCAAGAACACTGGAGTGGGTTGCCATTTCCTTCTCCAATGCATGAAAGTGAAAAGTGAAAGTGAAGTTGCTCAGTCATGTCCAACTCTTAGTGACCCCATGGACTGCAGCCTACCAGGCTCCTCCATCCACGGGATTTTCCAGGCAAGAGTACTGGAGTGGGGTGCCATAGCCTTCTCCGAACTAATCATCAGAGAAATGCAAATGAAAACCACAATGAGATATCACCTCACATCTGTCAGAATGCTGCTGCTGCTGCTGTTGCTAAGTTGCTTCAGTCGTGTCTGACCCTGTGCAACCCCATAGACGTGAGCCCACCAGGCTCCCCCGTCCCTGGGATGCTCCATGCAAGAACACTGGAGTGGGTTGCCATTTCCTTCTCCAATGCATGAAAGTGAAAAGTGAAAGGGAAGTCGCTCAGTCGTGTCTGACTGTTAGCGACCTCATGGACTGCAGCCTACCAGGCTCCTCCGTCCATGGGATTTTCCAGGCATGAGTACTGGAGTGGGTTGCCATTGCCTTCTCCGTCTGTCAGAATGACTACTAGCCAAAGGGCAGTAAGTAACAAATGTTGGTGAGTATGTGTAAAAAAGGAAAATCTTGTGCACTATTGGTGGGAAGGTTAATTGATATAGCCACTGTGGAAAACAGTATGGAGATTCCTTGAAAATTAAAAATAGAGTGACCATCAGTTCAGTTCAGTCACTCAGTCATGTCCAGCTCTTTGCAACCCCATGGACTGCCATATAATCTAGCAATTTCACTCTTGAGTATTTATCTGAAGGAAAAAACCTCACTAATTTGAAAAGATACATACACCCCTGTGTTCATTGCATAGCCAAGATATAGAACTACCTAAGTGTCCATCAATAGGTGGATGGGTAAAGAAGATATAGATGCAGAATGAAATATTACTTAGCCATAGAAAATGAACTCTTGTCATTTGAGAGAGTGTGATGGACTGGGAGGGTACTGTGCTAAGTTAAATAAGTCATACAGAAGTAGACAAATACTGTATTGATTTCACTTACAAGTGGGATCTAAAAAACAAAACAAATGAACAAACATAATAAAACAGAGACTCATAGACACAGAAAACAAATAGATGGTTGCCAGAGAAGAAAGAAAGAAAAATAAATAAGTGCTTATTTTTCTTAGATTTGTGTACACATTTAGATTGTAGTTAACAAACTAAGCTTAAAATATCATGTATTTACCACTACCCTACTGTGAGTGACTTTCCATACCAGTGTGAGAGCACCCAAAATGGTCTACACCACGACTGTGGAGACAAGCCCCTTACCACAGGCTTGAAGGTGTGGAATGCTTAATTACTGCAGCTATTTCTAAATGGTTATTTTTTTTTAGCATATCTTGTATTGAACTGGTGACAAGCCAAGCTCGCATCAGTGGTGGCTTACACTTTGCATAAGTTTGGTTTAAATTTCTCTTCCTTTGACTCTTACCACGATGGTTTCTTCCTACCATCCAGGTCTCAGCTCAGAGGGGCCTTACCCAAACTCTGAATTCTGTGTAAGCTGACTCCTTGCCCAACTCCAATTAATAAAATGTCTTCATTTTCCCTTCTGTGACTGTCACTATCTGTAATTACTGTGCATTTCATTATGTCTTCATTATCTGTATCCCCGCGCTGTCTTTCCCCAGACTTCTCAGAGTGCTTCAGTGGACTTTCAAATGCCTGAGTCTACATCCTGGCCTGAGGGCATTTTTCCAGAATGCTGAAGGCCACTTTGCCAGCTCTGGGGGTTAGGCCAGAAATGCCAGGGAGCTCTTCATTCCCTCCCCCAGCCCACAGCTGCCCTCAACCAGTGACTCTTGGGAGCTGGTCTATAAGCTCTAACTGCTTTGCTTTTAGATGTAATGATTCTGACATGTGCTGTTTCACACCATTTCCCAACATGTCCCTTTACGGATTAAGCTCTGCTGCCACCTGCAATAACTGATTTAATAACATTCTTTTTATGGGCTGCCATTCCCCTCCTGTATGACATCCACCCATCCACCTTTCCTTCTCATATTTCTTGTATTTCTCAATAAGTCACTTGCACTGGAATCATTGTCCCAGGATCTTCTTCTGGGAAAACTCAGATTAAGACATTTCTCCAGTAGAGGATAAACTTCATAAATACCCTTGTCTACTCTGTCCACTGTGTGACCCCAGTCCAGATGAGCGAGGCACAAAGGGAGTGCTAATGAATATTTAGTGAATGAAGGACTTCATTGGTGGACTTCCCTTGCCAAAGTCGATGACTTGTTGTTCATTGACAATGTTGCATTAGAACTCAATTAACCATTGCATATTGGAGTACTTTCTTCCTAAGAACTTTCTGGTGAGTTCTTCTGATAAACCTTGACATTTTCCTGTGTAAACAAAAACCCATGTATTTGTGAATTTCAGACGTGCTGCCATGTTTCAATAATATTCTGATAGCGCTGTAAACTGAGGGTGAACTTCCAGAGAGGTTTCAGGTATTACTACATTTTATTCAAGTGAAACCAGAGCCTTCACTGGGATGAGCTCACGTTAAGGAAGTGGGAGCTACAATGGCATCATGCAGGCAATGACGGGCCTGGGCATCAGACAGCCCTAAGTCTAAGTTCCAGCTCAGCACATTTCTAGCTTTGTGATACTGAGCAAATTACTTAACCACAGTGATGAATGAGGATAAAAAATATTTATCTCATAGGGCTGTTGTATGGATGACCCCAGGCTCCTCTGTCCTCCACTATCTCCCAGAGCTTGCTCAAATTCAAGTCCATTGAGTCAGTGATTAATTACATACTACGACAATAATATTTTAGACATATTGGGTTAAATACAATAAATCACTAAAATTAATTTTACCTTCTTTTTACTTTACGCATGTGTTTACTAGGAAAATTAATATTACACATATGGCCTGCACTTTATTTCTATTGGCCTGTGCTATTTTACAGGATCTTGGAAGAATCTTTAGGAAAGTCTAGTTAGCTGACTGGCTCAGCCATATTTCTTATTGTCAGCAGGACTAATGGGCCACAATTTGAAAGAGGGTAGAGAAGGAGGAAAGGAAACATGGCCATACTGAAGATCGTGGAAGACTGAAGAGCCCAGAGAAGCCAGTATCATCATTTTCATTGTTACCATCACTATTATGTAACCCAGGAGTCAATCACCCACTCTTCAAGCATCACCTTTCTTTTTTATCAATCTACGGGCTGCCTTGGGCTTCCCTGGTGGCTGAGTGGTAAAGAACTTGGGTTCAATCCCTGAGTTGGGAAGACCCCCTGGAGGAGAGCACAGCAACCCACTCCAGTATTCTTGCCTGGATAATCCCATGGACAGAGGAGCCTGGCGGGCTGCAGTCCATGGGGTTGTAAAGAGTCTGACATGACTGAAGTGACTGAGCATGCATGCATGCACGCACGCATGTACACACAGGCTGCCTTAGCTTAGGTCTCTGTGGAACTGGAGTTTCTTCTTGGTGATATATTTCTTCTTGCCACTTCTAGCCCCTCATCTCCTTCTCACCTTGAAGCTCCCTGACCTTGATTGAATGCTTCTACGACAATCACACAGTTGGGGATGAAGAAGCAGTGGCTGCTCAAGAATATTCTCAACTGTGGAAAAGAACAGTGGACCACATGATAAAGGAGTCCTTGATGCTGTCCTTGGAGTCAAGGACTTTATAAAGCACTTTTAAATCTGTTCCTTTAAAATCAGTGGATATTGTTCAAAAGCTAATTAAGGCCTATTCTATTAATAAGCAAGTCCATATGGGGTTCCCTGGTGGTGCAGTGGTAAAGAACCCACCTGTCAATGCAGGAGATGCAGGTTCGACCCCTGGGTCAGGAAGATCTCCTGGAGAAAGAAATGGCAACCCAATCCAGTACTCTTGCCTGGGAAATCCCATAGACAGAAGGAGCCTGGTGGGCTACAGCCCATAGGGTTGTAAAAGAGTCGGACACAACTTAAGTGACTAAACAACAACAACAAGAAAGCCCATATACTTAAGAATTCCACTGTTTTATTCTGAACTCTATTTTTTCTAAAATCCTGGAAGAACACTGTTAAAAACTGAGGATGCCTATCACTTTAGATTTCCAACTATACCCAGTTCTCATAAACAACAGTATGAACTCTCTCCCTATAAAATATACTGTGTATAAAATATGAGTGTGTGTTATCCTTAGGACAATTCTCATATCGCTTTGGTCTTACTACTCCAAACAAACATTTAACACTTGCTATGCGTTAGGGACTCAACATATCAAGAACTCAAAATATTGTCTAATTACAAAGAGAGAATATTCTTTAATTACAAATAGGGTAAGGTTGAAATTGTCTGAGAAAAAGACTTGGAAAATTTCAGCCTTACCCTATTTAGCACTCAGTCATACATTACATATGGACACCTCTCTGACTGATATTTGCTTGTGATATAATCAGGTTAGTTTTACACTCTCAACCAAGTTCTACATTCCCAGAAGGCAGTTGAAAGACAGATCTTCTCTCACAGCGCCAAAACAATGCTACACACACAGTCAGTAGCCAGTACCAGATACTGCTTTGCTAAACACTAAATGTTAAGTGCCCAAATGGACAAACCCAACTTTTGGCAAAATGGTGAAGTAGGTGATGGAAGCCTCTGTCTGCAGAGTCAGTATTTCTCTCTGTCCCCTATCCAGTCAGCACAGTCGCGTTCCTGGGCAGTGTAGACACCGCATCTCTGGCTTTGTCCTGTTTTCCTTTTATTTTTAGTTTCCAAACTACTATAACCTTTTCTTTCTCACGCACATCATGATGGGAATCTGGTGAGTACTGGGCATTTCTAGCATGCTCAAGTTAATCTGTAGCAATGAGTTTATTCATCAATTATATGATAAATATTTAATGAACACTAACTGTGTATCAGACAATGGTCTTGGTGCTAGGGACATGGTGGTGACCAAAATAGAGATGAGATCCCCATTTATGAGAAACTCTCAGTTCAGGGATGATGTAGGAGGGCCCTTCTGTGGCTTCCTGGCATTTCAGAGGGCTTGGGTGCTTTTCTTGGTCACCAGATGGCTGGGGAAGTATCTCTGAATGATTGACCCTCCCCATAACTGGGCATAAAGAATGCTCTTCCTTTTATCCCTCTTTCCTGTTGACTAATGCTGCTCCTCTGCTCTTTAAGAGACAGGTTTGCTAGCTTACCTTGCCCAGATGAAAAATGTAAAGGAGTTGCTTACCTTGTTATTCGAGCTGGATGTATTTAAGCTAAGGCTTTGGCCACCTCATGAGAAGAGTTGACTCACTGGAAAAGACCCTGATGCTGGGAGGGATTGGGGGCAGGAGGAGAAGGGGACGACAGAGGATGAGATGGCTGGATGGCATCACCGACTCGATGGACATGAGTTTGGGTGAACTCTGGGAGTTGGTGACGGACAGGGAGGCCTGCTGCTGCTGCTAAGTTGCTTCAGTCGTGTCCAACTCTGTGCGACCCCAGAGACAGCAGCCCACCAGGCTCCCCCGTCCCTGGGAATCTCCAGGCAAGAACACTGGAGTGGGTTGCCATTTCCTTCTCCAATGTATCAAAGTGAAAAGTGAAAGTGAAGTTGCTCAGTCGTGTCCAACTCTTCGCGACCCCATGGACTGCAGCCTACCAGGCTCCTCCATCCATGGGATTTTCCAGGCAAGAGTACTGGAGTGGGATGCCATCGCCTTCTCAGGGAGGCCTGGTGTGCTGCAATTCATGGGGTCGCAAAGAGTCAGACACAACTGAGCGACTGAACTGAACTGAACTGAACTGAAGCTAGTACTGGCTGGTAGGCATTGCTATTATTACCATAGGTGTTCACACATTAGAATAATTTTGATCTTTTGAAATCTAGAATATATATTTTTGAAATGCTTCTTTCTCTGAATTGCATTTATTTCAATTTTAGATTCCATCTCAACTGGAAAGATTGAGGATTTACATTCAGTTGCATCTGGATTTTGGCTATTCCTCCATTAATGCAATGGATTTGGGAAAATACAGAAAATAAAATCTAATACAAACCCAACTCCCTTTGCCTTTAAATATCTGTGGATGTGAACTTGCTGAACATCTCAAAAGTATTTTTTAAAAGTTCTAACTTTGGCCACATATTCTTTCCTTCTATTTTCAACTCATGAATTATTGGCCAAGTTCAAATGAAGCCCTGTGGTTTGAAGTAAATTGGCAAGTCATAGGCGGCCTGGCTTCAGCAATCTTAACTGCTCCCCTCCTCCCCTTCCTGGCAGACTCTGGAGTGTTTAGAAGATATTTTTCTTTGCATTAATTTTTCTGAGAGGAAATCCTTGTGAGACATCTAGTTGAACTTGGCTCTCCAAAGTTTCTTGTAGAGTTAGAAAAACAAAATTTGAGGTTACTAAGTAGGTTAATGGAAGAGAAACCTGTAGCTGTTTTCTTAGAAATGTTGCTAATGAGGCCAAAGTCTCACTCTGTGGAGTCTCTCCGTTTGTGACCATAGTCTGTGGCCACAAAGGGGACAGGACAAGATCAAGTGCATTGCTGTAACCGTGCCAGTCTCTGCCAACTGCAAGAAGAACATCATACAATATGAGACCCTCTTGGTAGATGAGAGCCCTGGTATGATCTTATAGGTAAAGCTTCTTGAATTTTAACAGGCACACATATCACTTGGGAGTTGTCCTAAGATATAGATCCTAATTGAGTAGATCTGGGTAGGAGCCAGAAATTCTGTATTTCTAGCAAGTACCCAGATGATGCTGGTAGTTGGGCATCCTTTGGTAGCATAGGGCTAGAATACTTTTCAAATACTAAGTAAAATATATACTTATGGGCTTTTGCACAGAGATTCTCTACTGAAGAGTAAAAACCTAGAAATCTAAAGTAAGTCCCCAAGGGGTCTCAGAAAATCTATCTGTAATAGAAGTGAACCAAGGTGGAAATTGGTTAAATGACTAGCAATCATTATTGAAATCTTTATTGAATCTCCATTGCTGTTTTTCAGTAAAGAAAGAGTAGGCCCATGGCTAGACGTTATTAGAGCCATACAGTCTGAGCTTCCCTCAGAGTTCTGCTTTGCTCTGGCCCTGTGCACCTGTGTAAATTATTAAACCTCTGAGTATTTTTCCTAATACATACACTGGAGCTAATAATGGTACCCTCCTTAACAGCTTGTTGTGAGGATGAGATGGGGTAACAAAACCAGGTTGTGCTTGAGCCAGTTTCTCCTGGCCCTTTAGAGCTGACTGAAAGATGTTCAGGAATTCTGTGAGGCGTTTGGTAGCTTGAAATTGGCTGTGATGGGAGTATTTACACCAAGGAAACTGGCAAATGCTACAAGTTGTTTTTTTTTTTTTTTCCTTTTTTGCACTGATTTACCATCATACCTAAAGGATCTAAAAGAGCTCAATAAATGTTAATTACTACTATCTTAGCTATCTTTTCTGAATTCCTCTAGCACTTGTTTGAAACACATCATTTAGCACTGGATATTCCACACCAGCTTCCTTCTTAAAATATTCTGGAGTTGAGTTCTCAAGATTTAGAGTCTCTCAAAGGTGTGACCATATTCTGCCACATTCCATGATGAATCAATGCCTTCTATTTCACCTCTCCAATGAAAACATTGAGCATACTTTCAGAATTTTTGGAGTCCATTGCGCCAACAGCTTTGATCCTCTCTACGGGAAACGTCAGAATCCAAATTGAACAATCTCAAGGTAGATCCCAGGACACGAATGTCCCTCCTTAGGATGTCCAATGATAAGTATGTGTGAATCAGAACAGATAGGAACAGAATACATATAAGTTCTATAGATTTGTGGCCCCGTCACAGGTTTTCACACATTTGTTTAAGTAATTGTAGCTGGTAGATTAATTGGAAAATTAATTACTCTGTCATAGTAAGTGAGGGGGTGATTTCCTTTGATGTGTTTGTGCTGACAGCATGATTTTGAATAAAAGGGACCTTAAGAATCAGCCTAGCCATTCAATGTTAAAGTCCTCAACTTTTCTCTCCTATGCCTCTAAATGTCTAGCTCTTTCCCTAGCCTCTCCTTATATCCTTCTGCTAGGCTATCATTAGTTCACCTCATCCTATGTAAAAACTTTCTCTAGAGAAGTAGATTTGCACAACCATTAAAAGTGTGGACTCTGGAGCCTGATTGGTTAGGTTCAAACCCAAGTCTTACAATTTGACACTGTTTAAGCTAGGTCTTATTTTCTAATCTGTGAAATCAGAATAATATCAGCAAGTTTCTCATAAAATTTTGGAATGAATTAAGTTCACTTAAATATGTCAAGCTCTGAGAGCAACGCTTTTCATAGTAATTCTCTTATTACAGTACATTTACTATTATTATTTCCATCAATCATTCCAACTCTTTTGCAACTTTATCCTTTCCTCTCCTCAAAATTCTTTTTATTAGCCTATATGTATGCTTACATCTTTCAATTCTTAGAAGCAAAATAACAATAGAAAGCAAAACTATGATGTTTCTTATATATATATATATACACATATAGACACACACATATATATACTTTAAATTAACTTTATTTATTATTTATCTATTTTTGGCTATGCTGGCTCTTTGTTGCTGTGTGGGAGCTTTCTCTAGTTACAGTAAGCAGGTGCTATTCTCTAGTTGCAGTGTGCGGGTTTCTCATTGCAGTGACTTCTCTTGTTGCACAACACGGGCTCTAGGGCACGTGGGTTTCAGTAGTTGTGGCTCGTGGGCTCTATAGCGCAGGCCCAGTAGCTGTGGTACTCGGGCTTAGTTGCATGTGAAATCCTCCTAGGCCAGGGATTGAACCCACGTCCCCTGGACTGGAAGGCAGATTCTTAACCACTGGGCCACCAGGGAAGTCCCAACTGTGACATTTCTTCAAACAGGTCTATTCTTCCTCTCCTGATGTTCTTTTTGGTGGAGGAAAGTCTACAGTTGCTCTTTCCTTCCTGAGTACCCAAGATCTCCTTGATCCTTTGCAATTTCAGCTCTACAGCTGCTGAGTACAGGCTCTACTGTGCAGACACTCTGATAACACCTGTTCTTATAGACCTGTTAGGACCTACTTCACCAGTGACCACATTCGGGTTTCCAGTGACTGAGGGAGTTGATTGGGAACACTTGTGATGAAAAACATACAGGCTCAAATAATATTTTACTCAACCTCAGGGCTATTACCACTTGAGCATCCAGCGTTATTTTGGGGTAGAGGTGGGGCCTTAGCAGTTTAGCCTCAGCTGTGTGGTATAGAAGAAATAATGGTGAACTTTGGGATCACAGGATGTGGGCTCAAGCTCTCCTGCTCTACACGTGGCAGATGCTCTATCAATACTTACTGAACTGAAATGAATTGTTTGCCCAGCAAGGTACTCAGGACTCTTGCCTTCTTATTTTTATGCTAATACACCAGCTGTCCAAGTTGGGTCTGACTCTGACACAGCCTGAACTGAGATGGGTGTCCGGGCTTGTAACTCAGGCTTCTACGTGCTGGAATGAATATACCCGAGGGCTTTGGAAGGACACTATCTCTGAAGGAGATTAAGGCAGGGGGATGAAGGGTTGAAAAGTTGGCCATAGGACTCACATCCAACCCTTGAGTAGAGAGATGGGGCTCAGATGGAATCCTCTGCTGCTTGAAGACAGTCTGGCATTTCTCAGGCATGATCTATATATCTTCTCTCTCTCTAACTCTGCCTCTAATCTCCTTTTCCTCTCAGGAGAACTTTAACCCTTGAATTCTTCCTGTCATGAAGCCTAAATCAGATTAGAACAAAAAGCTATCTTAACCATAGTCTTTCTACAAACAGAACCAGAGAGCTGATAACTAAACCAATAATCATCAGAGAAAACATTTTTCTTTTATTTGTAGGAAGAAAAATAAGGAAGTTTGGATTACTGCCTGGCTGGTTGAGGCGACACTGTGGTGCATGAACACAGCATCAACAATCTGATGACATCAAGGGTTTGGGGGTTTCCTTTACATCCTGTCAAAAAGGATGTTTTCACATGAAGTTGTCCCAGATAAGTTTTCAAAGGCTGTATGTTATCGGTAATCCCTTTTTTGGTTTCACAATATTTTTAGGACACAATTTTTTAAAAATATATTGTCTTCCTCCTGAAAATGATATTAGGGTGAACAGATTTATATTAAGATTACAGAGCAGAAAATTAAATTTTTAGTTAGTTATTGTGTATTTTATTTGGTCTACATTATGTTAAACAGCTAGTTTGATGGTAGACTTTGGGTCCCTAATATGACCATCTTTTTGGTACCAAGTAGACCCAACTTATACCCACTCCAGTGTTATTGCCTAGAGAATCCCAGGGACAGGGGAGCCTGGTGGCTGCCGTTTATGGGGTCACACAGAGTCAGACACGACTGAAGTGACTTAGCAGCAGCAACAGCAGACCCAACTTATATGGTTCTGAGTGAAATAATGCCTGAATCCTTCCTTGGCCTAATTTGTCCTATTTGTCTGTGCGAGATTTGCTAAATGAGTTATACATGCAGCAACAGATCAGCCTTTAGGCAAGTTTAGCTTGATGGAATATTTCACTTATCTTCAGGACTTAAGCTTCCAGAGCTTATATTCTGACACTTCCCTCTCTTTCCCTCAGGGAAAGAAATTCTATTGAAATCCAAACTGAGAATGAGGAGAAAAAAGAGAACTCAATTTGCACAATGAAATTTTCAGCAGGGCTAGGTTTAGGGAGACAAAACAGTAATTTTCAAGGGCTGAATCTGAATGAATCTCTGACTCTCCAGACAACAAGCTAAAGCTTCCCTTTACCCAGTTAAATAAACAAACAAAAATTCTATGGGTTAGGAATATCATTGTTATTTTATTGTCATGTTCTCTTTGTAATAATTCAAGATACAAAAAGCACACTGGGAGAGGTTTTAGCTATTTGCTTGATAGACTGAGCTATAAGTGAAACGATTTTCATTATTAGCCTACTAAAAATATTTGATGGAAACAAGAAGTGATTTTGGTGATCTCTGAATCCCCTTCTGGCAAGGGAGGCTCCACAAGAGGTAATCAGCCTCTTTAAGTTCTGTTTACATAATTCTGTTTGCATGAGACACACTCTTGTGTATAAAATTCTATGCTTGCCATGGATAAGCAGAGACCCAAATCAGAATTCTTAAGTTCTCTTATTTGGTGAAAAAGCAAATAGTTGAGTTAGTGGAGATCATTCATTGAATCCTAATCAGTAAGTGAGTATGGGGTACTAGTTGAGCACTTGGGCTGACTCACTATCCCAATGTGATTTGTAAATTAGCTGCTATTCTATGACCAACTGCACCCTTAGCCCCCTCAGTCACCAGAAATGAGAAATATATTCTCCTTTTAAAAGTCCAATTTTCTATGCATGGATAGATATAAATTAAGTCTACATTTTGTCTCTGGTGGTCCCTGCCCATCTTTCATCTTCTGATGTCCTGTTTTCATTTTTATTCACCTCTTCTTCAACTATGGACTTTATTAGAATTTATTTATATTTATAGAATCTATTAGGATAAATGATGAAGATAACAAGTATAGAATTGCAAAGGAAACCAATTATATAGCAATATAGTGAAAAATTTTTTAAAAGTTTATATAAGCATCTGCTTTAACACATTACATAGCACGACTTAGTAGTAGCTTTTGATAACTGTAGTAATTTTGAAGTAGGACTGAACATAAACAGTATTATGAGATATCTACAGGATATATATGATACAAAAATATCTGTGATTTCTGTTGGTGACCGTCACATTGCATCTATTGCCATTGTGATTTGTGACAAGTAAATGCTGCCTTCAGTTAGAGGTTAGTGAAAATAGTTTTCTATTTAAGTTTTAAGCAACTCCTTAATTCTATCTCCTGGAGAAGGAAATGGCAATCCAGTCCAGTACTATTGCCTGGAAAATCCCACGGACAGAGGAGTCTTGAACCCTAACTTTAGAACTCAAGGGGTTTAAAGGAAAGAACAATCACTTGTGGTTGGGAGACCCCAAGGAGCAGATATTCTATTTTTATAACATTTTTCTTTTACTTTTAATTGTAGTAAAAACATATAAAGTTTACTATCTTAACCATTTTGATGTGTAGAGTTTAGTAGTGTTAAGCATACTCACATTGCTATGTAACAAATCTCCAGGACTTTTTCGTCTTGCAAAACTTAAACTCTATACCCATTAAACATTAATCCCCACTTCCCCTGCCTCTCAGTCCTTGGCAACCACTGTTCTGTTTTCTTTTTCCATGAACTTAACTGCTTTAAGTACTTGAATATTTGCCTTATTTCATTTATTATAAGTTCCTCAAAGTTCACCATGTTGCAGCATGTGACAGGATGGAGCAGATATTGTTGAGACATTTTGCAGTTTTCAGAGAGTACTGGTTTGCTAAGTGATGCACAATGAATTAACCCATGCTCCCATTGGCTCTTTAGTTTCTCTGTTCCATGCACGTTCCCTTACACAATATACTAAAGAACGTGAAAGTAGTCTCCAACCATAGGGCAATGGAAAAAGTCTCTTTTTGAAATAGGATATACTATTACTACTACTACTAAGTCACTTCAGTCGTGTCCGACTCTGTGCGACCCCATAGATGGCAGCCCACCAGGCTCCCCCGTCCCTGGGATTCTCCAGGCAAGAACACTGGAGTGGGTTGCCATTTCCTTCTCCAATGCAAGAAAGTGAAAAGTGAAAGTGAAGTCGCTCAGTCGTGTCCGATTCGTAGCGACCCCATGGACTGCAGCCTACCAAGCTCCTCCATCCATGGGATTTTCCAGGCAAGAGTACTGGAGTGGGGTGCCATTGCCTTCTCCGAAAGAGGACATAAGACATCATAAAGATCACCACTTTGAGAACCAGTGACAATGGAGGAGAAGTACAGTGGGCACTGAGGGTCCAGAGTTACAGTGGACATATGTGCAAACCGCTTCTCATTTCCACAGCTTACCCAATTCAATGTCTCAGTCCCAGACAGTGTAAATGTTGTATATTTCCACATGCTGGTTCTTCTTGCTGCTCTGTAATAAATAGACTTTCTCACTGCTCACTAAATAGACATATTCTTGAAATGTTAGCACATCTAATGGGACTAAAATCCCACATCTTGGAGAGGTTATTTTGAAAGATTGTGCAGCCTTGTTTCTCTAAAGTTCCTTCATGAGAAAGCAATGATAAAACCACAACTTTGAATATCATAAAGTGAATTTGAACATATTTCATTAACTGTGTACAGTAATGTTTAAAAACAAGAGCAAGTTTTCTGTTACAGCTTTTTACATTTTGTACTAGGCTGGCAAGGGAACCGATATGACTATAATGGGGAATTAAAATTCATTTCACTGCACTTTCAACAGAAACCTCACTCTTCAAGTTAAACTAGGCTGTTTAAAATTACTGACACATACTCTAATTCACTTTCTGTGTTCAGAGCTGTGGTTTTGCAATTGCTTTTTCAAGGAGAAACATTGATATTTTGGGACTACAAGCAACATATGGTATCAAGATGTGGTTTAATTTGCATTTCCCTCATGAGTAATGATGCCGAAAATCTTCTCAGTTGTATGTTGGCCATTTTGATGTTCTCTTTTGTGAAGTACCTGCTCAGAATTCTTGCCCAATTTAAAGACTGTGTTGTCTGTCTTTTCCTTATTCATTTATAGAATTTTTGGAGAAGAGTATATTCTAAATACAAATGCTTTGCCAGGTGTCTGTGTGTGTGTGTGTGTGTGTGCATGTGTGTGTGTGTGTGTGTGCATGTGTGTGTGTGTGTGCTTGTATGTGTGCATGCACAAATGTCAGCCTCAAGTTTTCTTTTTTCATTCTCTTACTAGTGTTGTCCATTGAATGGAATATCTTAATTTAATTAAACCCAACTTATCAATATTTTCTTGTGCCCTGTGTAAGAAACTGTGGCCTACCCCCAAGGTCTTGAAGGTATTTCCTATATTTTCTTCTAGAAGCTTTATTGTTTTAGCTTATACTTTTAAGTGATGGTGGTGGTGGTTTAGTCCCTAAGTTATGTCTGACGCTTGCCACCCCATGGATTCCAGCTCACCAGACTCCTCTCTTCATGGGATTTTCCAGGCAAGAATTGTAGTGGGTTGCCATTTCCTTCTCCAGAAAACCTTCCTGACCCAAGGATTGAACCCGTGTGTCGTGTGATGCATTGGAAGGACTGATGCTGACACTGAAGTGCCAATACTTTGGCCACCTGATGCGAAGAGCTGACTCATTAGAAAAGACCCTGATCCTGAGAAAGATTGAAGGCAGGAGAAGAGGGTGACAGAGGATGAGATGGTTGGATGGCATCACTGATGCAATGGACATGAACTTGGGCAAACTCCAGGAGATGGTGAACAATAGGGAAGCGTGGCATGCTGCAGTCCATGGGGTTGCAAAGAGTCAGACAGGGCTGAGCACCTGCAATGCAGGCGGATTTTGTACTGCTGAGCCACCAGGGACTTTTAAGTATATGATCCATTTTGAGTTAATTTTTATGTATGGTGTGAGAAAGGGTCAAGTTTCCTTTTTCCCATATGGATATCCATATGAGCCAGTACCATTTATTCAAAAGACCATCCTTCTTCCACTGAATTTCTGTAACGCCTTTGTCATAAATCAAGCGATGGTCATATACATGTGGACCTCTTTCTAAACTCTATTCTATTCCATGGTCTATTGTTTATTCTTTACTAAGACCATACTTTTAAAATTAGTCTAGCTTTGATGCTTGGTTTGTTTTTCCTCTTCAAGATTGCCTTAGTTATAATAAGTCCTCTGTATTTCCATATAAGTTTTACAAATAGCTTTCAGATTTCCAGAAATTAAAAAAAAGCTGCTGAGATTTTTATTAGGAGTGCTTTGAATTCATAGATGAATTTGAAGAGTGCTGATAACAACAATCATACGTCTTTGAATTCCATGTTCATGATATATTTTTTTCATTTATTTAGGTCTTCTTTTATTTTCCTTGGCAACTTTCTGTAGTTTTCAGTGTGAGCTCCTGGTCATTTTTCATTTGATTTATTCTACATAACTGATGCTTTTGGTGCTTTCAAAATTTTACTATCTAGTTGCTTGCTTCTTTTTAAAATAGAGTTATTTTTCTGTTGAAATTCTTCAACTTTTCTTCTATTTTGACTACCATTTCCTACATTTCTTGAACATATTAATCATGGTTATTTTAAACCCTCTGTCAGTTAATGTTAATATATAAATTGCCTATAAATCTTTTTCCATTAAATATATTTTTCTTTTGGATTTCAGTAATTCAACCTTTAAATTTTTTTATTATATTTTTGTAGGCATTGTAATTTTTGGTTAAATGCCAGATGTCCCAAATGAAAAATTACAGGGACTTTGGATGATATTTTCTTCCAAGGTTGTTTTCGTCTTGCAGGCAAATAGTCAAGTGTCATAAAAATTTAGTTTTATGCGTTTTGAACTGAACTGAATGCTTCTTGGGCTTATCTATTTTAACTTTTTACTTTGTTTTTTTTTATGGATTGGTTTTTATTCTTTTTTAAAAAATTATTTAATTATTTTTGTTTGGCTGCACTGGGTCTTCATTGCTGTGCTCCGGCCATCTCTAGATGTGGCGAATAGGGGCTACTCTCTAGTCGCAGAGCACGGGCCTCTCATTGCGGTGGCCTCTCTTTGTCACAGAGCATGGGCTCTGTGACGTGCCGGCTTCTGTAGTTGTAGAGCGCAGGGCTCAGTACTTGTGACACATGGGGTTTAGTTGCCCCACGACATGTGGAATCTTCCCAGACCAGGGATCCAACCCATGTCTGCCTGCATTGGCAGGCAGATTCTTAACCACTGGCCCTCCGGTGAAGTCCAATTTTTATTCTTAAGGAATGGTTCTTACTCTTAGGGAATGACCCTTCTGAGGTTTCAGTTTAAAGCCTGGGATATTTACCAAGACACTCCCCCTTTAGCAAGGCTTTAATTACGACCTTTTCCTCCCTGGTAGAAATCTCTGATCAGCTCTTTAGCTACCCAGGTGCTTTCTTCTCTCTCTCTCTCTCTCAGTCTCAAGTTGTGAAAGCTCAGCTTAGGAATCCATAACTTTAGGGAAATGAGTATGCAGAATATTAGGCTCCCTCTCTTTTTTTTCCTAGGACTTCACTCGCCAGTAGCAAACTCTAAACTGCTCCAAACTCTGACTTCTCTGCCTTTTCACCCAGTCTGTTGTTTTCTATATCCCCATTTTTAAATTTGTAAATGTCTTTAGGAAAATAGTTCAGATAAAATGAGGAAAATAGGTCAGATAAACATGGGCTTTCCTTGTCTGTGTTTGTTTGTTGCCTCCTGCCTTCAGGCAATTGCTTTATGTACTTTGTCTCACATTTAAAGTTGCGTTTGAAGTCAGGGTTAGTATGATGCCAGCTATTCCAGTATAGCTGTGTAATACAGAATGATTTTTTGTGGGTGAGAGAATTAAACAAAAATTACCTCAAATCCATTTTTCATAAACTCATCCAAGATCTGAGGTTAGGGTGAATGCTAAGTCACTCAGTCACATCTGATTCTTTTTGACCTCATGAACTTCAGCCCACAAGGCTCCTCTGTCCATGGAATTCTCCAGGCCAGAATACTGGAGTGGGTTGTCATTCCCTTCTTCAGGGGATTTTTCTGACCCAGGGACCAAACCCGTGTCTCCTTTATTGGCAGGCATATTCTTTATCACTAAGCCACAGAGTTGGTTAATTCAATGTCTTGATGACATCATGAAGAACTCAGATAGATACTTTCTTTCTACACTGCCATCTTCATATATCAGTATTGTCTTAAGCTACTTTTCTTGGTTCTCTGAGTCACAGTCGGACACAACATCCAGTGGAAGAAAAAGAAAACTTTCCTCTTATGTATCTCTTTTTATTAGCTAGTAATCTTTTCCCAGAAGCCCCCCTGGCAGACCTTATCTCATGAATTACTGAACATAACTAGATCCTTTGTTTCTAGTTATGGGATTCCTCCCAAATCTGTGTACAAGCCACAGACACCTCAGAAGAGACGCAAACTGAACTAAATTTAAACGCTGCCAACAAGAAAGGAGGTTACTGGGTAAATGACCACTGATGTCTGCTACGCTTAATTTTGCTGAACCTCATTTTCTTTATCTGCAACGTGGGGGGATAATGGTATCTCAGTTATAGGTTGTTATAAGGAATAAATACAATAATCCATGGATTATTTCTCCAAAAATTCCCCCAAGACCTGTTTTTAAAGTCTCTATCTCACAGACACACATGCCATTAGGATGGCAAGTCCTATCAAAAGTGTACAAAGGCAACTGGTTAAAACAGTTTCTCTCTTCCTTGATGAATCTCTACAGTATTGATAATATCTCATGGCTATCATTTTATTGACTTGGTGTCATATTATACTATAGATACTGTACATATATTTTTTTTCTAATCTTACCAACAAAAATATAATCATGCATGTTCTTGATTCATTTGCTCAGTCAACTTGTATTTGATTGCCAGTAATCTCATTTAGTTTCTTTCCAGGTAGCATGGTGGTAAAGAACCTGCTTGTTAATGCAGGAGACACAGGTTCAAGCCCAGGGTCAGGAAGATCCCCTAGAGAAGGAAACGGCAGTCCACTCCAGTATTCTTGTCTGGGAAATCCCATGGACAGAGGAGCCTGGAGGGCTACATTCCATGGGGTTGCAGAGTTGGTCATGACTGAGCACACAACACACACACACACACACACACACACACACACACAATCTCATATACAGACAGTGAAAATGAGGTTTAGAGAGGCTGAATAATGTTCAAAGTGACACAATTAATAAGCGGCCAGATTAGATTTGTGCTTAGGTCTGTCTGACTCCACTCTTTGCAAATCCCTTGTAACTTCCTTTCCTGAAAGCTTCCTGGTGTTCTGTTTCACCAAGTTTAATCTATTGAAAAGAGGAGCGGCAGGAGCTGTTGCAGCATGTCAACTCAGCTCTAAGATCTGCAGGAGAGAACAGTCTGCTGTTAGTTGGTCCACACTGGTCACCAGCCTTCCCTGGAACGCTGGGTTAGTTCTCCTCTGCTCCAGCAGGTGGCAGGTTGGTATCATTCGGTGCTTCCCTTCTTCACTTGTGAGGAAGCAACTAAAGTCATGAGAAAAATTTTCTTGGAAAACTATAGAAATCAGACTCATTACTTTTTAGTCTGTAGAAAGAGAAGCTTTCTACATGCATCGGCTCTCATGCATGAAGTGAGGGATGAAGTAAACTGCATTTGAATTAACCTTTTTACTTTTGAAAGGTGCTCTCATGTATTTGATACACATCCATCCCAGTTAGAAATGTTAAGATGCTTAAGATAGATAATTGGCAGCTACAGTTCTCAATTCTGTGGTTTTATCTGCTTAATTGCCATGAACTTCCTAAAGCAAAGGGTATGAGTTACTTATCTTTGGGAACACAACATCAGGCAGAGTGCTGGGTGTTTGTAGAGTACATCAGGGAATGACTTGGAGGAAGATGATCTGGGTTTGATCTTTTGACTTGGTCATTTCCTATTTGAGAGGCTCTTAGTAAGTCCTTGCTTTCTGAGTTTCAGTTTCCTCTTTGGTAACACACTGATGATAATGATGATGGTGATGATGATAATTCCTAAGGTTTTGTTGTGAGAATAAAAAGTGTACGAAAAAGACTTCTTAAGTGTCTGTCAGAGACAGTTATTATTTTTAGGTGACCAGACCAAAGTTGCAAAATATATGAGTGGTTGATACTTTCTCATAGGGATTAGAACATTAAGTGCTTGGAGCCGGAATTTAGGCAGATGTCACTGGGAACATTTCACCTCTGGTTGTCATTTCCCAGCTGCAGCTCAAGTACTCATCTTCGTCATCTAACGTGGAGACTCACTGAACTGATCCACTTATTGTCTGTCCTGGCTCCAACCCTACCTTCTTCAACCCAGGTTTCTAAAGGCGTTATTCGAGGAGGTCCTCCCATAGCCTAGCTTTAGTGTGCTGTCTCCTGTGACCACCAGGTCCCACGCACTCATGTCCGTGCACGCCGCATCTGCAGCAGGCTGACTCCGGGAACCCAGCGTGCCTTGGGCCCATTCACGTCTCTGCCTGTGTATGACGTCACTCCCTTTCCTTCCTCCCTCCCCATCCCCTCCAACCACACTCACTCTCCACGAATCTTTCTTCCAAGAAGGCTTTCTCTAGCCACATTGATCTCCCTGCTTAGAACTCCCACTGCTCTTATGAGGCAGTACAGATCACCGAATATGTAAAGACATGGTCTTTGGATGTATTCATTCTGGAATCACATCCTGATGAGAATAGTAATAATCCATAAAGCTGTTTTGAAGATTTAACAAGATAATGTATATAAAGTGTTCAGCACAATACCTGGAACAGAGTAAGCACTCCATACACAGTGGTTATTATGATTGTCATTATTATCACTAGTTTACTTGATATTTCTTTACTGCTTTTTTTCGGATTATGTCTCCTCCTCCACCTAGGAATACAGTCAGCTTCTTGTATTCAGGGACCATATTTTATGTTTCTCTGTGGCCCTGGTGTTGCCTTGTGCTTTCTCCGAACAAGAGAAACTTGTGCCACAACTTTTATTGCTCAACCAATCTTACTTCATATTAAGAAGTAAAAGTAATCCTCAAGTTAACTTTTAGCAAAGCTACATAGATACTGGTTGAAGATGCCATTGCTGCATGCCAAAAGTCTCTACAGAGTTTTCACAGTATAATAAATTATAATATACATTTATTATAATAATACAATAAATTATATTATTATTATTATTTCTGACTAGACACTGGCCATTCAAAATTCACACAGAGTAGTCTGTATGACTGAAATATATATTTTATTTGAGTCAAAAGATTACTTTCTACACAATTTCACATTATCTGTAGGATAGGGAAGAAGCGAAAAAAGGAGAAAAATATGACAAGTGGAAGCTCAGCTGGTAAAGAATCCATCTGCAATGCAGGAGACCTGAGTTTGATCCCTGGGTTGGGAAGATCCTTTGGAGGAGGGTGTGGCAACCCACTCCAGTATTGGGTTTCCCTGGTAGTTCAGCTGGTAAAGAATTTGCCTGCAATGCAGGAGACCTTGTTCAAATCCTGGGTAGGGAAGATCCCCTGGAAAAGGGATAGACTACACACTCCAGTAGTCTTGGGCTTCCCTGGTGGCCCAGACAGTAAAGAATCCACCTGCAATGTGGGAGACCTGGGTTCGATCCCTGGGTCAGGAAGATCCCCTGGAGGAGAGCATGGCAACCCACTCCAGTATTTTTGCTTGGAGAATCCCCATGGACAGAAGAGTCTGGCAGGCTACAGTTCATGGGGTTGAAAAGAGTCGGACATGACTAAGCACACAACAAAATGATACTGATGAAGAATAGGATATTTGCACAGTTTACCAAGAGAGCATCATGAGATTGAGTTGAATGTCTTCTTTCCCCACACCAGCTCTGTGTGGGGAAAGTGACGTGAGTGATGAATATGGCCTAGGTCCAGGATATGGCTGCTTTTCTCTTCTAGTTTTCATGATTCTCCAAAGCAGCACTAAACTGCTTTCTCTTTCCCTGCCAGAGTGGATGTGGTTGCAAAGCTCTTCTCAGTCGCAAATAGAGATGATTGTACCTGGGTCCCAGGAAACTCAGCTCTATTTCTCAAGCCTGTTTTATCTGTGCTGGGAAACCCTAGGGTGAAATGTCACTTCTCTAGAGAGTTAGGAATCTTTCTCCACAACCACATAGCCTGATCTCACACTGGCTCTGAGCCTTACCCTGGGGTCCCTCTGCTGGCTGTGAGAAATAAGAGCAGAAAGCAGTTCTTTGAACTAAGAAACCCTGGATTTTGTTTTTGAATGTAATACATAGACAAGGCTGTTCCTGTTTGGTGGGGGCAATTGTCCTTGAGTTATGATATAAAATGGGGAGAGAAAACTAAGCTAGCAATAGCAACACAAGTTTCCCTCCACAAAGAGGATTAACTATTAGATTCAGGTCTCAATCTAAAAACAAAAATTAATTTACTACAGAGCACTGAAAAATATCTCCTTTGAGGAATAACTGTGGTGCACAACTGTAGTTTGTTTTCAGTGCCTGGCAAGGTTAGAAATCAGTGGCGATTGCTCAGTCTGTGCAGGTAAATGCACTGGAAGGCCCGCTCCTCACCTATAAGCACTTTGCCCTTCCCCAGCTTGCCCAGTCTAATCCATGAGTCCAATTACCAAGGTACCAGGGTGAGAGGTACCATAGAAATACCAAAGTGAAAAAAAAAAAAAAAGAAATACCAAAGTGAAGGGATGGGATCAGACACCTGAGCATGCTCAGTAGGTGGAACATCCTGACTATGGACTGGGCTTTGTGGCCCGCTGTCCTGGGATTTTGTTGACTGGCCTGACTTTCTTACAGAGAGTTGGGGCTTGGCCTCTGCTGCTTTGTTGCTGTGGCTGGTTCTTTTGCTCTGTCAGAGGGACCACAAGAAGCATGCGCTCAGGTGCATACCGAGAATAGGTCACTGAAAGGCTTCTTATAAACAAAGGAGCAAGGCCTGGTGTCTGTCACCCAAAGGACCAGAGGAGAGAAATCAAAACCAGCCACACAGGTAACCTCAAATCTTCTCTTGGTTCATTTTCTGATCAAGTGAAATGAAATCCATATACAATATAAAGTCAGTAGAAATACCTATCATGCCAGAGTAGAAGGAAATGAAGAGGCTTAAAAATGTAAGGAATGCCATTGAGAAACAGATGGCACCAGGTAGCAAATGCTGACCATAGAACAAAAACAGAATTAGCAAGGCACCCATGAGGAGGAATCCTTTGCAGATAGGAACTGGGCAGTGCTCTAAAGGGGCCTTGACCAGCCCAGAGATGCAACACACCTAGCAGCCAGCAGGGGACAGAGGTGCTCTATGTCTTAGAGCTCAGGCTGGGCGTACGGTTGGGCACCTTTAACCCCAAGACCTACAAATCCTGCTGAAACTCCCCTGGAGTTCAAATTTCTCTCCAGGAAGAGCAGCACTGTGAAAGCAGGAGGCGGCTGATCTTAGGCGCTTTACCGTAAAGGTTGGCTTTGACTTCAAGAAATTTGCTGATTTTATATCTTCTTATATTTGCTCTCTTCCCATACCACTTGCTTCCAACAAGAACCTCTCTGCTGGTTTGGGATAAAGGGCAGCCAGCTCTTTCAGAGTGAAGCCTGTGGATACTCTGAAGCAAGGACTCTAGTCTACTTTGTCCCCTAATTTGTCCCTCTTGCTCCTCCCTCTCCCTTTTGGTAACCATGTTTATTTTCTATGTCTGTGAGTCTATTCCTGCTTTTATGTATTATTTTTGAGATTCCACATATATATTTTTAGATATCATATAGTACATATATACATATATATGAAAGTGAAAGTCGCTCAGTCATGTCCAACTCTTTGTGATCCCGTAGACCATAGCCCACCAGGCTCCTCTGTCCATGGAATTCTCCAGGCAAGAATACCGGAGTGGGTAGCCATTCCCTTTTCCAGGGGCTCTTCCCAACCCAGGGATGGAACCCAGGTCTCCCACACTTCAGGAGGATTCTTCACCGTTTGAACCAGGGTAGGGCATGTGTGTGTGTGTATATATATATGTGTGTGTGTGTATACACACACACACATACATACATATGTGTGTGTGTGTGTGCTTGCACCAAGTCGCTTAGTCATTTGTGACTCTTTGTGACCCTGTAGGCTGTAGCCTGCCAGGTTTTTCTGTCCACAGGATTCTCCAGGCAAGAATACTGGAGTGGGTTGCCATGCCCTCCTCCAGGGGCTCTTCCTGACCCAGGGATCTAACCTGTGTCTCTTATGTCTCCTGCATTGACAGCCAAGTTCTTTACCACTAGTGCCACCTAGGATCCCAATGTATATATGTCTGAATCACTTTGCTTTACACCAGAAACTAACATTTTAAATCAACTATATGTCCATAAAGAAAAAAAAGCAGGGAACAAGGAGGATTGAGGAAACAAGTCAATATAATTGGGTAACAAGAGCTAGGTAGTCAGACTTCTCACTAACAGAAGGGAATATGAATATAGAGAGAAAGCTGGAAAAAGCCGTGTGGTGTAGGATTAGGACTGGAAGTTTCCCTGGTGACTCAAAGAGTCCACCTGCAATATGGGAGACCCGGGTTCAATCCCTGGGTTGGGAAGATCCCCTGGAGAAGGAAATGGCTACCTACTCCAGTATTCTTGCCTGGAGAGTTCCATGGACAGAGGAGCCTGGTGGGCTACAGTCCATGGGATCAAAAAGAGTTGGACAGGACTGAGTGACTAACTTTCACTTTAGAGTTCTCAGTATGGGGAGTCAGATGCAAAAATAAATACTGATGTACATTTCTGTGTATGTATGCACATTTATATCTTAACAAGCATGCATATACATAAATATAAATATTTCCTAGTGAAAGTGAAAGTCACTCAGTTGTGTCCAACTCTTTGCAACCCATGGACTATACAGTCCGTGGAATTCTCCAGGCCAGAATACTGCAGTGGGCAGCCTTTCCCTTCTCCAGATCTTCTCAACCCAGGGACCGAACCCTAGTTTCCCACATTGCAGGCAAATTCTTTACCAGCTGAGCCACAGAGTAGCCCATATAGTTCCTAGCTCTGTCCCTGATTGAGCTTGGAAATACTAAAATCCCAGTAATAATGAGCCTGCCTAGAGCTCAGATCTTGGTTTCTGGACACCATTCTCCAATAAAAGGACACAGGATTCTCTGGAGAATGGTTTATTCCAAGGATGAAATAGGAAAAATATAAGGCAAGTTTAGTATATCTCATTATTCTTGATGATAAGCAAGTAATCAAAGAGTGAGGGATACATGTCCAAAGGACATAGAAGATAGCTCAGAGGGATGCATCTGGTCCAGACTGGATGAGTTGAGTGTCAAAGAAATCATAATATCAAATTATAGCCCACTGACTACAATAGACATCCATTACTTTATCCTAATGTAAATAAGTAAGTGAACACACAATGGGAAGAGAATATTCCTCCCTATAGTATAATTCTTGCCAGGAGAAATATCAATAACCTCAGATATGCAGGTGACACCACCCTTATGGCAGAAAGTGAAGAGGAAAAAAAGCCTCTTGATGAAAGTGAAAGTGGAGAGTGAAAAAGTTGGCTTAAGGCTCAACATTCAGAAAACGAAGATCATGGCATCCGGTCCCACCACTTCATGGGAAATAGATGGGGAAACAGTGGAAACAGTGTCAGACTTTATTTTTCTGGGCTCCAAAATCACTGCAGATGGTGACTGCAGCCATGGAATTAAAAGACGCTTACTCCTTGGAAGGAAAGTTATGACCAACCTATACAGCACATTCAAAAGCAGAGACATTACTTTGCCAACAAAGGTTCGTCTAGTCAAGGCTATGGTTTATTTCCTGTGGTCATGTATGGATGTGAGAGTTGGACTGTGAAGAAGGCTGAGCGCCGAAGAATTGATGCTTTTGAAGTGTGGTATTGAAGAAGACTCTTGAGAGTCCCTTGGACTGCAAGGAGATCCAACCAGTCCATTCTGAAGGAGATCAGCCCTGGGATTTTTTGGAAGGAATGATGCTAAAGCTGAAACTCCAGTACTTTGGCCACCTCATGCGAAGAGTTGACTCATTGGAAAAGACTCTGATTCTGGGAGGGATTGGGGGCAGGAGGAGAAGGGGACGACAGAGGATGAGATGCCTGGATGGCCTCACTGATTCGATGGACGTGAGTCTCAGTGAACTCCGGGAGTTGGTGATGGACAGGGAGGCCTGGCGTGCTGCGATTCATGGGGTCACAAAGAGTCGGACACGACTGAGCGACTGATCTGATCTGATAGTATAATTCTAGCTAACAAATGTGGAAGGAATTAATGGAACTAGAAAAGCATAATTTGAGACAGATAGTGAAATTATTTTAGGCAAAAAGTATAAATAGGTACTAAAAGTAGTGGGTGAAAGTCAAATGAAGAATGGCATATTTACGTGGTCTAAAAATAACTTTCCACAAAACACTGATTAACTGGAGAGGGAAAAAGAGTAACTCTAGAGTAGAGAGCCCCGGCAGATACCATACTACTCAAGCGCTCTAAGTTGACATCAACTGGTGACGGAAGAGACCAACGGCATGTGTCATATTACAGGATGCAGTGAGAAGATCAGCGTCACATCTGTGATCACCCTGCTAAAACTGGATAATCAGACCTGAATGTAATCAAGAGTAAGCAGCAAGCAAATCCAAAGTGAGCCATGTCTTTGAAACAAATCTCTTTGTGTGTGTGTGTGTATACATACCTCAATATGTATAGGTATACAGACACATATGCTGTTGGTTCTGTTGTTCTTTTGGATCCAGAAGCTTTTGATCATGTAGCTTGCTACTTTTAAGTCTTTGTTCAAACATCACATTCTCAGAAAGGCTACTCTGATCACTCTACCAAAAATGAAAATTAATGATCTCTCCATTCTATATCCCTGATCCCCTGACCCTACTCCATTTTTTCCCCATAGCAATGTCACTTTTCACATATGTGCTACTATTAATTGTGTTTATTTGCTATCTCTGTCCTCCATCATATAAACGTCATAATGGCAGGTGTTATAGGACGGATTTCCTGGGAAAAAGCTCTGAGATGAGACTGTGTGCAGGGCCATTGCTCTTAGGAACAGGGAGCGCTGGGGACCGAGGACACAGGACTGGGAGGAGAGTAGAGCTGCATTTGTAACCTAGGTCTCAGCTAACGCTGGGGGCTGAGGGGGAAGCCCTGAAGCTAGGGCAGTGCTTCAGGGGAGTCCCAAATAGAGACAAAAGGGGCTGGGCCTTTGAACCCACATAGCAACCAGTCATGGGATGTTGGCTGCACCAGGGATGGGCATGATGGTGGGTGACACAACCCCCTTAGGCAGAGGGCAAGTCCTAGGAAGCCTCAGCTGTGGTCACCTTCCTGCAGCACTCCAGGCAGCTGGGAAATGAGCAGTCTGCCCCTGATGGGGGATCTGGGTGGAGCATCTTGGCAACAGCCACAAAAACAGGATCTTTGTCTATGGCTGCATCCTTATCTCCCAGAACAGGGTCAGAATTATTGACTGGATGGGTGGATGAATGAATGAATGAAGAGTTCCTTTCTAGAAAGCTCACATGCACAGGTAGGATGTGGCCACCATTCTCAGTGGGCAAGCAGAATGACTAGAGTGTAAAAATAGAAAACAAGCCACCGCAATCATGGAAACCTTTCAGACAGTACAGCATCGTAAAAAGGAAAAGAAAAAAAAGTAGCAAATGGGAGAAGAAAGACACAGGGCTGTTGGAAGGAGTAGCAAGTCTAGGTAGGCATCCAATAAATTTATACTGCAGGGAGTTTCCATGTTGACACGCAGATCCTGAGCAGTTCATTGTAAAACCAGGGTGTGCTGTTACAGGCCCGAGGGGCCGGGGTTAAAGAAAGCATCCTGCTAACACAAGGAACAACTGGCTCCCGTGACAGAATTTTAACAAGCCTTTTCTCATATCTGTTGACTTAGCGCAGGCCAGGGAATTCTTTGAAAGGCAACGAGGCTATAAATCAGCAAGTCCCGTAACGTGCATTCCAGGCAGCACACAAAGGCACCGTGGTTGTCTCTAGGAATGCCACGGTGAGTGGCCCTGGTGGCCGTGGGGTTAGACACTGGGGCTGAGAATAGAAAACACCCAGAAGAGGGGAGCAAGGGAGCACCAGCGAGAACATCATGGTATGTTTCTAATATAACATCCAGTACCTGGGCCCAGAGTGCTGCCTAGTGGATACTCAGCACTCAAGGAGTACCTGTTGGATGACTACACAATGTCAGGCGCCTTGGTTGTGGCCCTGGTTCTGTCACTCATGGGCTGTGTGACCTTGAGGAAGTCCTTTGACTTCTCTGAACCTTGGTTACCCTGTGTGCAAAATGTTGGGCTCAAACATGAATGGAATCTTTGGGAGTGACTGACCCATGAGAGTTTTTGAGTCTCAAAAAATATTCAAAGAAGTTTCTGAAGCCGTGGAAAGGAGAGAACAAAGCCTGCAAGGCAGAGAGGACCCTGTAGTCTTCTGAGTTAAGACAGGAACCAGGGTTGGCAGAACCTCCCATATCTACCCTCCCACCCCTACCCCCACCCCAGGGAGAGTCACAGGGGTAGTGGGGGACTGTCATGTCCACTTCTCCAGGGGAAACGCCTCTTCTCCTGCTGCCTAAGGCACAATGATTCCCCTGAAACACTACAGACCCCATCTCCGAGGAAGCCTGATGCCAAGTTGAGGTGGAAAAGGCCAATTCTCTCTGATGCCCACTGCAACTGCATTATATCTGGGGCAGGTCTCCCAGAGGCCCCAGTAATGACAGGTTCTCACCAAGAAAATGAGAGTTCAAACTCTAGCTTTTCTGCTGCTTGCAAACTTAGCAAGTGACTTGATTTCTCTCTGTGTGTATATACTTCTTGGTGTCCGACTCTTTGAGACCCCATGGACTGTAGCCCACCAGGCTCCTTTGTCCATGGGATTCTCCAGGCAAGAATACTGGAGTGGGTTGCCATATCCTCTTCCATGGGATCTTCCTGACCTAGGGATTGAACCACATCTCTTGCACTGGCAGTCTCCTGCATTGGCAGGCAGATTCTTTACCACTAGCGCCACCTGCGAAGCTCTAATGGGGCTATCATCCAACAGCACAGGTGTGATCAAGTGGTAGAACATTCACCAAATCAGCATGTCCGCTTCCCGTCTCCGCCTCTCTCTCTTCTTGCCTTCTTTGTTTTCACCTTCCCTTTTGTGCAAGCAGCCTAGCTAGTCAGAGCAGAATATAAGCAAGGCCAAGGACATGAGTTCAATGTCCACACAGGACCAGAGCCCTGCTCCCTGTCCCGGCCATGTTGGTCCTGAACAGTCAATGTTCGTGCTCACACTTCCTTATCACAGAGCAAAGGCAGTTTGTCACTGATAAGTATCACTGCGGGCAAATACTATTTACTCAGCAAGGATGCCAAGCATTTTTAATCCCTGACTCATCAGGAGGAGGAATTTGGCACCAGGGGAAATGGGGAGGGGGATGAATGAGATGAAACCAAGTGAGGCAAGAATGTAATTATGTGGGTCAGGTTCTGCCATTGTGGACACAGAGGAAGAGAGAGGTGACGGTTTTTCCCTTAGAAAAGTTGACATCCTGACCCCAACTCTCCCTCTTCTAAAACTGAAGAGAGGGCTATGAGAGGTGTGTGGGGTTGCCCTTCTCTCTCTTGGAGTGGCACCTTATGCTGAACCAGGGTTTCTAAATCCCTAGGCTGGGATCCCTGCAGAGTGCAGACCTCACTGCAAGGGGCCCTCAGGGCCTACGTGTGCACTAAGCAGTATTTGTATGCCGTGCAAGGATAAATACAAGTGCTCCCGTGGAGGAGGCACGTCATTCTGACTTATATATGGGTCCTTACATTCAAATCAGTTGGAATTTGGACTTTCAGTCCAGCCAGGCTTGATAGGTGGAGTCTTCACTGCTCCAGATGCTCTCGTCTGCCCCATCTCTCTCTGCACCCTCAGGTTCAACAGTCCAGCCATGATTATACACCTCATAGCAGGCTTTCCTCTCCACTTGGGGCCCAGGGACCCATGACTGTCTGGGTCTTTCCCTGTAGTATTAACCTCCTTATGAGCTGAATCTGGGGGTGGTGGGGGGGCACTTGGCTCCTCCTGGGTGCAGAGGGATGATGGCTCGGGTGGTGACAGTCCATTTCCTTTCACCACTTTGGTTGATGGCCTCACTAGGCCTACTCCTCTTTTTCCTCCCAGCCCTTTTTTTCTCCATCACTGTCTTATCATCACCCCCTCTTCCCCTTTCTAAGATGCTAAAAATGGTCTTGTCATACTTGCCCCCATCTCTTGCTTTTCCAAGATCTTGCTTGCTCTTCTAAGTCTTTGACTCTGTATTCAAGCCATGAAGATTCCTCCTCTGCAGCACTGTCAGATGCTTTTAACACCAGCTTGTACTCAGTGAGCCCAGAACATCACTATGGGTCTAGTGGACACCAAGATGCTGTTGAAAACTGAACAGGTTTAAAGCGGGAGAAAGGCATCAGTTGGGCCTTAATGATGCGCCAGGCAATTTACATGGAACATATACTTAGTCCTCACAGCATCCTTTAGAGGTACTTTTACTCCCATTTTATGGGGGAGCAAATTAAGGCTTAGAGAAGTTGAGTACCAGAGCTGGGGTCTCAGTGAGCAAATGAGAGTCATAACTTATCCTAGGTCTGGGAATTCTCTGGCAGTAGAGTGGTCAGGACTTTGTGCTCACACTGCCAGGGCCCAGGTTCAAACCCTGGTCGGCCAAAAAAAAAAAAAAAAAAAAGCTTATCCCAGGTCTGTCTGAGTCAGGAGCTCACCCTTGTTTCTGCACTTCAACCGCTCACTGACTACACAGTAATCTTCATCACTACCTCTGGCTGATGCGATTTCATCCTGGCTCTCAGGAAAATCTGATATGTCAGGTTCAAATTTAATCAGAGTACCCTATAAATTATAGTTGGAGAAGCAGAAATAAATATGTCAAGATGATTTATAGGATAATAATGAGACACAAGATCTGATAATTTGACCTGAGTTGAAAGATGCTAAGTGTGTGTGTGTGTGTGTGTGTGTGTGTGTGTGTGTGTCAGAGGGAGAGGTAGAGAGAAAGAAAGAAAAAAACATATCTAGGAAATTAATAAAAGCATCAGTGTTGGGCCATTGGTCCTGAATGCTGGAGTAAAATGAGACAGCAGCTCAGAAAATTCTTTTAATGAACAGAGACCCTGACTCAGGAGGTATATATGATCCAAGAAGAGGAAAAGCTTAAATTCCTCTCAGCTAGTATTTTATTCTAAAGAAATACTGTATATAGTTTATTATTTGTAAGATATATATTGAGTAAGGTTTTTAAGGAGAAACACACATAGACCAAGACTCTGTGTTGATCAGGTAGTGAAAATGTTATCAGAGGCTCGCTTGCAGGAACCTGACCCTGAATTTCCCCTAAGAGCAATGACTAATAATATTTGCTAATTCAGTTTTTGCAGAGGCTTTATAGAACATAATGATTGTAAACCATGAGAATCGACTATATGTGTGTTTGTTTGCTTTTGTCTCTCCCACTAGATAGTACGCTCCACGAGGACAGACCTTGGGTCTGTTTTCCTAACCTCTAGATCCCTGCAGTACCCTGGCACATAACAGGAATCAAAGAAATCCTTTTCTGAAAGAATGAATGGAAGTCAGGAAGAGAATCATGATAGTGTATAATCACAGATGTCAAGGGAGCTTTGAGAAGAAGTGCATAATCATTAATGCAACCCAAGCAGAGGGTTTGTTGGAGTAAGGAGGGGCAAGTATCCAGTTGGCAGACGGGAAGTCATTCATGGCCTTGGGAGATTCCTTTTAGCTGAGGGAGGAGGCAGAAGGCAGATTGCTGTGGTCTGAGGAATAAGCAATGAGGAAGAAGGAAAAATAAATGTAGGCCACATTTTTGAGACATTTGGGTGAAAAGGCGTGGGGTTGAGGGGGAGAGATTTGACAGAAGCTAGAGGAGCATCTGGCTGAGAGATGGGTCTCTCAGGACTGGAGAAACTTTCCTGTAAGAACACGGAAGTAGCCCTGAGAGAGGAACAGGATGGGGGAGTCACAGAGAGAGGTAGAAAAACAGAATGTGGTTCAGGAGAGAGACTGGGCTCTGAACAAGAAGGAGGGAGACCTCAGTTGTACAAACCAGGGAAAAGGGAAAAAGGATGAGTGTGGATGTGAGCATGTTTAGGGTGAAGGATGGAGAAGGCAATGGCATCCCACTCCAGCACTCTTGCCTGGAAAATCCCATGGACGGAGGAGCCTGGTAGGCTGCAGTCCATGGGGTCGCTAAGAGTCGGACACGACTGAGCGACTTCACTTTCACTTTTCACTTTCATGCATTGGAGAAGGAAATGGTAAACCACTCCAGCGTTCTTGCCTGGAGAATCCCAGGGGGCCTGGTGGGATGCCGTCTCTGGGGTCGCACAAAGTTGGACATGACTGAAGTGACTTAGCAGCAGCAGCAGGGTGAAGGGGGCAGGAAGCAGTGGGGGATCCTTCCTGACTGCCTCGGTTTATTTTTGGTTGAGTAGGGGACCAGGTGCAGTGTTAGAGAAGGAGAAGAAAGGCTCCTGAAGGCTGAGCCTCAGGCTTGGAGGCAGTGAGGGGGCTCACAGTGAACAAATGAAAGAACTGACAGGCAGAGCGACGCTGAAGAACCACGGTGCCACAGTGGCCTTAGCAGCCAGGGTCCAAAGAGCAGCCCAGGCAGGATGCAGTGCTGCTGATCTGCTTTGGGGCTTTGTGGGACAAGTGCAGTGGAAGAACTGCAGCACAAGGGGGCTGGCATCTGTGAGAGATGAGAAAAGTTCAGACTGGAGCAGCCTGATGGGTGGGAAAAGACAGAGAACAAGGGACTTGTGGTACCCATGAGCTGGAAGAGCAGGGAGGGCAGGATAAGGATGTGATGGGGGAGGGCCAGAGGTTCCTAAGGAGCTCTGGGTGGTGACTGAGCCCAGAGTGTTGTCATGTGGGTGAGTGGTCGAAGGTTACTGAGTTCCTGGCCTTAAGAAGATCCAGGGTTGCAAAACCAATGATCCAGCTAGTCTTGTATTAATTTCTTGAATAAACTTCTTACCTGTGGCTTAAGGCTTTGAGGAGATGAAAGTGATGCAAAATATAGTGAGGTTTATTCAGCATAATGTATATGAGGAAAATGGAAATACTACTCTCACAAGTCAGGCAAGTAGAAGATAGTCATCCCTTCCTCCATACATATCACAAAGCATGATGGATTAGGTTTTTGAAAGCAACTTGAAATAAAGTTGTACATACTTGGAAGTATTGAGGTATGAAAGAAAAAAGTCTAGACTCAGGAAAATGTAGCTAAGTGTTATTCTAACTCTGTCCCTAACTAGTCTTATGATGCTGGGCAGGTTTACCGCTCTGGGCCCTAGTTCTCCTAACTGTAAAATTGGGTGGGTGTTGATTTCTAAAGTTATTTCTCATTCTAAAATTCATAGCATTTTATAGTCCTCTGAAAAGTAGTAGTAGTCTTGTTTGTTGTTTTTGTTTTACCAACTGAGTTATGAGGGAAGCCTTGTCTAACTCAATGAAACTATGAGCCATGCCATGTAGAGCCACCCAAGACAGATGGGTCATGGTGGAGAGTTCTGAGAAAACGTGGTTCACTGGAGAAGGGAATGGCAAACCACTTCAGTATTCTTGCCTTGAGAACCCCATGAACAGTATGAAAGGAAAAAAGTTAGGACACTGAAAGGTGAACTTCCCAGGTCAGTAGGTGCCCCATATCTACTGGGGATCAGTGGAGAAATAACTCTAGAAAGAATGAAGAGACTGAGCCAAAGCAAAAACAAAGTCCAGTCGTGAATGTGACTGGTGATGGAAGTAAACTGCGATGCTGTAAAGAGCAATATTGCATAGAAGCCTGGAATGTTAGGTCCATGAATCAAGGCAAATTGGAAGTGGTCAAACAAGAGATGGCAAGAGTGAACATCAACATTTTAGGAATCAGTGAACTAAAATGGACTGGAATGGGTGAATTTAACTCAGATGACCCTTATATCTACTACTATGGCAAGAATCCCTTAGAAGAAATGGCGTAGCCCCCATAGTCAACAAAAGAATCTGAATTGCAGTACTTGGATGCAATCTCAAAAATGACAGAATGATCTCTGTTCGTTTCCAAGGCAAACCATTCAATATCATGGTAATCCAAGTCTATGCCCCAACCAATAATGCTGAAGAAGCTGAACTAAAATTTATGAAGACTTACAAGATCTTCTAGAACTAACATCAAAAAAGATATCCTTTTCATCATAGGGGACTGGAATGTAAAAGTAGGAAATCGAGAGATACCCTAGAGTAACAGGCAAATTTGGCCTTGGAGTATAAAACAAAGAAGGTCAAGAGCTAACAGAGTTTTGCCAAGAAAACGCACTGGTCATAGCAAACACCCTCTTTCAACAACACAAGAGAAGACTCTATATATGGACATTACCAGATGGTCAATACCAAAATCAGACTGATTATATTCTTTGCAGCCAAAGGTGGAGAAGCTGAGAAACTCTACACAGTCAGCAAAAACAAGACCAGGATCTGACTGTGGCTCAGATCATGAACTCCTTATTGCCAAATTCAGACTTAAATTGGAGAAAGTAGGGAAAACAACTAGACCATTCAGGTATGACCTAAATCAAATCCCTTACCATCATACAGTGGAAGTAACAAATAGCTTCGAGGGATTAGATCTGATAGATGGAGTCCCTGAAGAACTATGGACGGAGGTTCATGACATTGTACAGAAGGCAGTGATCAAGACTATCCCCAAGAAAAAGAAATGCAAAAAGGAAAAATGGCTGTCTAAGGAGGCCTTACAAACAGCTGAGAAAAGAAGAGAAGAGAAAGGCAAAGGAGAAAAAGAAAGATATACCCATCTGAGTGCAGAGTTCCAAAGAATAGCAAGGAGATATAAGAAAGCCTTCCTCAGTGATCAATGCAAAGAAATAGAGGGAAACAATAGAATGGGGAAGACTAGAGATCTCGTCAAGAAAATTAGAGATACCAAGGGAACATTTCATGCAAAGATGGGCTCGATAAAGGACAGAAATGGTATGGACCTAACAGAAGCAGAAGATATTAAGAAGAAGTGGCAAGAATATACAGAAGAACTGTACAAAAGAGATCTTCATGACCCAGAGAACCACGATGGTGTGATCACTCACCTAGAGCCAGACATCCTGGGATGTGAAGTCAAGTGGGCCTTAGAAAGCATCACTACAAACAAAGCTAGTGAGGTGATGGAATTCCAGTTGAGCTATTTCAAATCCTGAAAGATGATGCTGTGAAAGTGCTGCACTCAATATGCCAGCAAATTTAGAAAACTCAGCAGTGACCACAGGACTGGAAAAGGTCAGTTTTTATTCCAATCCCAAAGAAAGGCAATACCAAAGAATGCTCAAACTACTGCACCATTGCACTCATCTCACACGCTAGCAAAGTAATGCTCAAAATTCTCCAAGCCAGGTTCCAACAGTACGTGAACCGAGAGCTTCCAGATGTTCATGCTGGATTTAGAAAAGGCAGTGGAACCAGAGATCAAATTGCCAACATCTGTTGGATTATCAAATAAGCAAGAGAGTTCCAGAAAAACATCTACTTCTGTTTTATTGATTATGCCAAAGCTTTGACTGTGTGGATCACAACAAACTGTGGAGAATTCTTAAAGAGATGGGAATACCAGACCATCTGACCTGCCTCCTGAGAAATCTGTATGCATGTCAAGAAGCAACAGTTAGAACTGGACATGGAACAACAGACTGGTTCCAAATTGGGAAAGGAGTTAAGTCAAGGCTGTATATTGTCACCCTGCTTATTTAACTTATATACATGATGCAGAGTACATCATGAGAAATGCTCGATTGGGTAAAGCACAAGCTGGAATCAAGTTTTCCAGGAGAAATATCAATAACCTCAGATATGCAGATGATACCACCCTTATGGCAGAAAGCAAAGATGAACTAAAGAGCCTCTTGATGAAGTGAAAGGGGAGAGTGAAAAAGTTGGCTTAAGGCTCAACATTCAGAAAACTAAGATCATGGCATCCGGTCCCATCACTTCATGGCAAATAGATGGGGAAACAATGGAAACAGTGACAGACTTTATTTTTTTGAGCTTCAAAATTACTTCAAATGGTGACTGCAGCTATGAAATTAAAAGACACTTGTTCTTGGAAGAAAAATTATGACCAACCTAGACAGCAAGTTGAAAAGCAGAGACATTGCTGACAAATGTCCGTCTAGTCAAAGCTATGGTTTTTCCAGTAGTCACGTATGGATGTGAGAGTTGGACTATAAAGAAAGCTGAGTGCTGAAGATTTGATGCTTTTGAACTGTGGTGTTGGGAAGACTCTTGAGAGTCCCTTACTGCAAGGAGATCCAACCATTCCATGCTAAGGGAATCAGTCCAGAATATTCATTGGAAGGACTGATGCTGAAGCTGAAACTCCAATACTTTGGCCACCTGATGTGAAGAGCTGACTCACTGGAAAAGACCCAGATGCTGGGAAAGACTAAAGGCATGAAGAGAAGGGGCTGACAGAGGATGAGATGGTTGGATGGCATCACTGACTTGATGGACACGAGTTTGGGTAGACTCTGGCATTGGTGATAGACAGGGAGGCCTGGCGTGCTGTGGTCCATGGGGTCTCAAAGAGACGGACACGACTGAGTGGCTGAACTGAACTGAACTTCCCCCAGTCCTAAAGAAGGGCATCACGTCTTAGTTGCTGCATGTAGGATCTAGTTTCCTGACAAGGGATCGAACCTAGGCCCCCTGCAGTGGGATTTTCGAGCCAGCCACTGGACCACCAGGGAAGTCCCAAGGATTCCACCTTTTGGTTTTTCAGATGGTAAAACTAGGACTAAAGAGATAAAGTGATTAAGTAATAGTGAAAGAATTGGGACTAGAAACAAGTCTGATGATCTCAAGACCTTGTGCCTTCCTAAATCTCTAAGGCCCTTTATGCATAAGCTAAGGGAGTAATGCCTGTAAGCAATAATAAAACTGTTTTTGAAGAAGCTTGCTTTCAGATTGGAAGTTACTATGGGAAGGGACTGTATCTCTTTCACTTTCTGCTGTCTTGATTATTTATGCTAATTGGGACCAAGTAAACTTAGTTAAGTGAAAGATACAGTCTCTAAATGCTCTTTAAATAATAGCATCAATCTTCTCCCCAATGACTGTTTGAACAGTTTATTTGGTGGTTCTATATTTAATGTAGGGCTTCCCAGGTGGCAGAGAAGTAAAGAATCTGCCTGTCAATATAGGAGACACAGGTTTGATCCCTGGGTCAGGAAGATCCCCTTGAGAAGAAAATGGCTACCCACTCCAGTATTCTTGCCTGGGAAATCCCATGGACAGAGGAGTCTGGCAGTCCACATAACTTAACGACTAAACAGTAACACTTAATGTGGAAATAGAACATGAAAAGCAGCAAAAACACTTGAATCACAGGTTTCAAAACAGTCATAATATGATAAATAACTTCATCTCAAAAAAAAATCTTGAAGGACATTTTGAAAAATAGAAATGGAACGAGGGTATTGTGGTAAATAAAAATAGAGAAACGGAAGTCCAGATCTATTGTTATCAATGTCTGAAAGAGCTCCGTGTTAGGGAGGAAATTATTCCCTGCTTCCTACTGCTGTTTTTCATATTTACTTATCTTGTTAACTTTATTAAATCCAACAGGAAATAATTTCGGCATCACCGCTAATTTGTTTTGACGTGCCTCAAGAGAGCTATTTTTTCCTTTTAAATGGTGCCTGCTGCTTTCTATCAAACCATGCCCCAACTGAAGGGGCATCTGTTATTGGAATGCCTTTTCAAAAATAACAGTGGAGTCTGAACGTCTGGAAGGTTTACAGTAAAATCTTCTATTTGGAGCCCACATTTGTGATGGAATGCTTGTATAGATTTTATTTTTTAAGTCGTTTGAGAAAAATCGTATGTGTGATCATGTTCCTATAGCTGAACTTCATTGGTTAAATCTGGCTTCCTGAGAGTTGAGTAAGGGGCATCCCCACTGGAGGTGTGGCCTGAGGTCTGCTCTGAATGAGTCTACAACCCACAGGGCAGGGGTACAAGTGGAGTTCCATGATCTTTAACGAAAACTCCTAGCTTCTGCCCAGAGTCAGTTTCTAGTAGCATCTATTTTGAATAACTTTAAGCCAATTTGGTCATCTAACAAATATCTAATGTTCTTTTGGCATTAGATGGTAGATGTGGAAATGCTGCAAGATCACTTATTCACACCCTCACTACCAGTGAGATTGTTAAAAAGAATGGCATAGTAAAATGGGAGTACATTATATGAAAGTGAGTCGTGGATCAAGTTTTGGCAGATGTGTTAATATTTATTCATAAGCATGAGAAACGAATGCAAAGATATTTAAAAGGCAGAATGGGCCAGTCTTAGAAGGTCAGGTTCTTTATGAAGTTACAGATGCAGGGGACTTCCCTGGTGGTCCAGTGACTAAGGCTCGGTGCTCCCAATACAGGGGACCCACGTTTGATCCCTGATCAGGGAACTAGATCTGACAAGTTGCAACCAAGAGTTGGTACATCAAAACTGAAAGATCCCACATGCCACAACCAAGACGGAAGATCCCATGTAATGCAACTAAGACCTGGCACAGCCAAATAAATAATTTTTTTTTTTTTTAAGATGCAGGACAGAGAGGATGCAGGAAGCTGAAGCTGGGCTAGCCAGATTCTTCCTCCTAACTTATCACCTATCCCTTATGCTAAGTCACAAACCTACTTGGGTGGATTTAGACACACCAAAGTGCTAAGTAACCACTTCTGAAAAGTATTGATTCCTTATTGGAATTCTCAATTGCTAATTAACTACCCCTGAAACTAACCCTAACCCTAACCCTGAAAGGTAGGTTCCTAATGTTAACTAACTGCTGTTAAATTGCTAGACTGGAGTCAATGTGTATCAATACATCATCCCATTGGGAGCTACATACAGCATCATTAGTCTCCCAGACTCTCAAGCTACACACTGCAGAGGGACACTTATCATGGAAAACTGCCTTATCCATCAACAGACTCACACGTCTGAGTAATCATCTCTCCAGTCTACCTTCTCTTCTCATCTCCAGAGCTATTGACATAGTTTCAGTCCTCAGGAGATTTCCTTGAAAGACTGTTACAGCCTGCTCACTGCTCCTTTTAACCCTCTCTTCCTATGGTTCATTCTCTTTCATCCTAAAAAAGTCAGACCCTGCCACTTGTAGGCATAAAATCTTTGGAGGACCCCTATGGCACCCCACTCCAGTACTCTTGCCTGGAAATCCCATGGATGGAGGAGCCTGGTGGGCTGCAGTCCATGGGGTCGCTGAGAGTCGGACACGACTGAGCGACTTCACTTTCACTTTTCACTTTCATGAATTGGGGAAGGAAATGGCAACCCACCCCAGTGTTCTTGCCTGGAGAATCCCAGGGATGGGGGAGCCTGGTAGGCTGCCGTCTATGGGGTTGCACAGAGTCGGACACGACTGAAGTGACTCAGCAGCAGTATGGCCTTTTGTGTAATATCCAGTCTCCTTAGCTGACCTCAAGCCACTTCTCCCTAAGGACATCTATGCTCTAGCTATCCTACACTTGTCACAAATGTTGTAACCTGGTTTATCCTTCAGGCCCCTGGTAGGTGCAGGTCCTTCCTCCTCTTATTTCCTGGAAAACATCATTTCTTATGTTAAGGCCTCATTCATGTTGCCTCCTCTGTGAAGGGCACAGGAATTGTTCATGCCTTTGTGCTCCCACAGTCCTTTCTGTTTATATTCATCAGCAGCAGCTATTCTGATGTGTATAATACAGAATGCCCAGTCACTTTTGAACGTCATATAAATAATGAATAATTTGAGTTATTTGTCAGTCCTATGTAATATTAGTCACTCAGTCATGTCTGACACTTTGCAACCCCATGGACTGTAGCCCACCAGGCTCCTCTGTCCATGGAAATTTCCAGGGAAGACTAATGGAACAACTTGCCATTTTCTTCTCCGGGTAATCTTCCCAACCCACAGATTGAACATGTGTCTCCTGCATTGTAGGCAGATTCTTTACCATTGAGCCACCGGGGAAGCCCAAGGAGAGACTGCACATGTAATTTCGAACCAGGGACCTTTTGAGTGTTAGGCAAATGAGATAACCACTACACTACAGAAACTGGGAAGCATTATTGGTTATGCACCTTAATTTAAAACTTAACTGAACATCCATTTTTATTTGCTGAGTCTGGTGAGCTTAGCTGCACTGTAGTTCAACTGTTTACTTGTCTGTCACTTTGAGGCACTTGTATTCTAGTGAGAAACTAGACTCCAGGCCTGGCACCAGGCTTCTAGCCAGTACATGTTTCTTGAATAGAAGAAAGAAAAAAGATCAAAAGAGAAATGAATGTCACTGCTTGTCTTTTTCCATTTGGGAAGATTCAAAATAAAAATGCTGGGTGTCTTTATAGGGATAGGTGAGAACGATCCCCATGCTATGCAGTATTTTAGAGTCAAAAACTGTTCCAGAATGAGGGATGGCAAATGGAGGCAGAGTGGATGGATATTTTCTAGTGTGGAAGCCAAAAGTTATGGCTGGCATATGGAAGCAATAAAAATAATGACAGTGAAATAATGTTAATTATGTGGAATCCACATCAATACACTTTGAGGGCATCCCTGTTGAATCCTCACAAACCCTCTGAGGAAGTGCTCATTGTAAGGCAATGGAATCTTCTACTCCCCCATTTTTGTACCATGTCAGCTCTGGCTCCACTTCCTTCCCAAAGACCACCTTCCGCTCAACCCCCACCCAGGGAGGCTGACTTGGTAGGAGAACTATTCAAAGCTCCACCTTGTAAATGGAAGGTAATGCATGAAGTTGCCAGGTTTCTCTGAAGGATTTGCATTCACTCCCATTTCTTGTTTGGGAAGCTTCCTCTGCCAATAAGACTTAACTTTTGTCTCACTCTTGTAGCCATATAACTGCATTGACAAAAGTTTGCTTTAATGGCTTATGACTCTAGAACATAAAGAAATGTTTCAAGGATGGGGAAGGGGATAATAGCATGCAAGATCCTGTATAGAATGGACCATACAGCACCTCCCCCCTACACACACACCGCCTTTCCCTGAGCCCATGATGGGAGACCATTCAAAACGCCAACTTGAGTAACAGCCCTTAAATGGACATTGTTTGGGTATGAATGGATCCCATTGGCTTTAAATGTTTTGTTCCCCACATAATTCCTATTTTAGGCAGATTGGTTACTATAGAGACTAGAGCCGCCTTCATTATGAATGGTCAAGAAAGGACATGGGTAGAGCAGAGGTCTAGGGTCCAAGGTCCAAGTCTTAGCCCAACCACAGACTCACTGTGAGACTGTCCATACTTATCCAATTGCTGCAATCCTGCCTTAACCAAACAGGAGTGAAAAATATCTGTGCTGGACCCCTTTGGAGAGTAATATTCATATACTTTGTCTTAGGGAGTGGGTAAGATGGACGGATTTGGAACGAGGGAGAACGATTCTAACATAAAGTAAATTTAAGAAAATATTGAACTTGGAAGGCTGCTGTTGATCTACTACACAATCAACTATCAAATGGGAAAGGACTGATTATCACATGTCACCTCTGGGGTTGGTATGTGGATAACACTGTCTTGGGGCATTTTTTAAAAAGTGTGTGTGTGCACCATATACACCCAACCTCAAATTCCTAAACATAATTTATAAATTTTCAACTCTTTGTAAATGATTTATCCCTATCTTTTAAAAGGAATGATTATATTCTCTAGCACCTCACTGCATGCATTTTGATTTTTCAAACAACTTTTTATTTTTAAGATTTTTGGACATAAAGCTGAGAGGCAAACAGTGCAAAGAATTTCCATGTATCCATTACCCAGCTTAAACAATTATCTCATATTCTATTTCATCTCACTCATCTTTATGTTTTCTTTTCTACGCTATGTTAGAGCAAATCCCAGACAACGTATCATTTTGCTTGTAAAATAGCTTTTTATTTTCTTTAATAGATAAAGTCTTTCTTTACATAACAACAATGTGCTATTTTCACATGCAGAATAATTGACAATTCCTTAATATTTTCTAGTATTTAATTCATGTTCAATCCCAGGTAATCTCAAAAATACCCTTTTGTAGTCAGTTTGTTGCATTTAGAATTCATGCATGGCCCAGGCATTGTGTTTATGTCTCTTGAGCATCTTTTAATCTTGAACTCCTTTCTCTCTCTATTACGGGCAAGAGCATGTATGTATGTGTATGTGTATGTGTGTTGGGCAGGGTTGGGGATGGGGTGAGAGTTAACATTATCATCACCATTGGTAGTATTTTGCTGAACAATTTGTAAGTTAGTGACATTTTACTCTTAAATATGGGTTTCCCAGGTGGCTCAGTAGTAAAGAATCCTCCTGCCAAGCGGGAGACTCGAGTTTGATCCCTGGGTTGGGAAGATCCCCTGGAGAAGGAAATGGCTACCCTTCCAGTATTCTTTCCTGGAAAATTCCATGGACAGAGCAGCCTGTCAGGCTACAGTCCATGCGATCACAGAGTCGGACATGACTTACTGACAAAACAACAACAATGATCCTTAAATATTTCAATCTATTCCCAGTAAGAATCAGGGCATTCTCCTGCAAAGTCCCATTAAAATATCACATGAGGAAATCGAACACCAATACAATACTATTATCTATTATTCATTCTGTCTTCATATTTCCTCACTTGTTCTCATAATGCCCTTTGTAGCTTTCTTTTAAAAAATCTAGGAGTGACTATAAAATCAAATGTTGTATTTTGTCTTCATGTCTCTTAGATTTCCTTCAATCTAGAACATTCATTCCCCAGGTGTTTTTGTCCTTCATGTTGAAAATTTTAGGTGTCTTGGCCAATTATTGGGCAGAATGAAACCTCAGTTTGATTTGCGATTGTTTTTAGTTTTTAGGAGAACTAATGAAACAATTTAGCTCAAAGTTTCCACATGTTGAGGCTGTTTTGCTCCTCCTCTTACTGGTGTGCATTCCCTATCTGACTTCAGGGATGTGTGCCCTGAGAGCAGCACTTATGTCTTGTATTTTTTTATGTCCTAATGTGGAATAAGACTCAAGTTTATTTTCAGGGGATTTTGCAGGGTCTTAAGGATGCATCTGGACCACTTATTCTTGGTCTTGCTCTTGAGATTCTTCCTTGTTTCAATTCAAAGAACAGCAGTGTGGAAGGGACAGCCTCAATGTATGGAAACTTTGAGCTAAATTATAACAAAGCATGCTACATATGCTCTCCCTAGTTGCTCAGATGGTACAGCATCTGCCTGCAGTGTAGGAGACTTGGGTTCGATCCCTGGGTTGGGAAGATCCTCTGGAGTAGGACATGGCAACCCTTGAAACTCAGCCTAGCCTCTTCCACCTAGAAGTGTGGAGTTTCCCATCCATATCTCACAGTGAGAACAGAAGGCACATTGATCCTGTGTGGATCTCCAGTCAACAGAGTTGTCTGTGTCCACTCTTGTCCTTTGGTCCCTGGTGCAAACCCTGCTGTAGCCAAGAGGACTGGCTTGCGTTGGTCCTTGGTAGCTATGTATGGCTGGTGTGGATGAACCACAGAATAGCTTATTGTTTATTTTCTGGCCAGATGTCCTGGGGCCACTTAGCAGCTATCAAATTAGGATCTCCTAAAATAATGTTGGAGGTTGGCAGGAGGGCACACTCTGGTAAGGTCTGCCATCTCCATGAGGGTCTTTGTGTCCATGCCAGCAGCTTCTTTCCTTCCTTTGCCAGGGATGTGTATTCTGTGGGGCCCTCTCTCCCATCACCAAGGAGACGGTTGGGGCTGGGCAGGGGGTGTGCCGATGGTGCCTCAAGTTTAGTCACTGCTACAAGTCTGCTTGTTTCTTGCCCATATAGCTGTACTTTACCTAGCAGGCCATGTAGTGGAAGATCTGGGAAGAAGAAGGACAGGATAGGAAAAATGCTCTCTGGTAGCACAAACAGTGAATGATTTTGAATCATGAGGAAATCCTACCTCCTCACCCACTCTACCTCAGGTATCATCCTGTGCCAGATTCTGACCGACAACTATGCCCCCCCCCAAAGGAAAATTGGGTACTTTCCATGGGAACTAGGAGCAAATCTGTACTGTTCATGCTTTATAGGGGAAATGGAAAAGAACAAAAGGGTGAAGGACAGTAGTGACCTACCACCTCTAGTGACCAGGCATGAAATATTCATCATTATAATAATGATCATAGTTGCCATACAATGTGCTGTGCTGTGCTTAGTCACTCAGTCATGTCCAACTCTTTGCAACCTCATGGACTGTAGCCCGCCAGGCTCCTCTGTCCATGGGGATTCTCCAGGCAAGAATACTATAGTGGGTTGCCACGTCCTTCTCCAGGGGATCGTTCCGACCCAGGAACTGAGCTCAGGTCTCCCACATTGCAGGCAGATTCTTTACCATCTCAACAACCAGGGAAGCCCAAGAATACTAGAGTGGGTAGCCTATCCCTTCTGCAGGGAATCTTCCCAGCACAAGGATCAAACCAGGGTCTCCTGCATTGCAGGTGGATTCTTACCAGATGAGCTACCAGGGAAGCCCATACAACAGTTATTCTATTTAATTCTCCCACACAGTGTTAAAGAGAGATTGCAGTTTCCACAGAAAAGGGGAAGATGCTAAAGCTCAGATTTAGATCTGAGATCAGACAGATTTGCGGCCATTTAGATGATCAGTGGAGGGCTAGGACTTGACCCAGTTTTTTGATGTGTCACAAGTTTTCTCTAAGTTCTCTGCACAACCTCCAATCTCATCATATCAAATTAGACTTAATATCTAAAGGGCTTCTTCAGAGGACAGAAGACTTGCTTGGCTTAGGATTGTTGATACAGACATCAATACAGAGAATTATGTATCTTCATATAAAAGATTCATGTAAAACTCAATTCATAAAATTAATTCATATAGAACTGAATTATGTATGTGTGTTTGTATGTGTGTGTATAGTATAGGTACATATCTTGTGCTAATGAGTCTAGATGATAGGATGGAGGTATAGAAAGGTGAAACACAACAATAATTGTTTTTAGTATCAGTGCTTTTCCCAAACAACTCATTTCTAGAGCCAGGTCTGCTGAACAGCTGTAGCTGCTGCTGGCTTGGAGGCTATAGTGTTAGAAAATGTAATTGAAAGGGAGGTAAGGGTAGAGGAGAGAAGGATGCTCCTAAGTGTGTGAGGGGAAGCCACAAAAACCCAGGCTGCCTCTGCGTCTGGCTTTGGGACTCCCAGACCAGCAGAGCTCTGGCTCTTTGCCTGTGTATGGGAGGAGGGAACTTGAAGCCGGGCCAGAGGTCTGGCCAGATCAGAGGCTGAACCCCTGAACTGCTAAGGGAATAGAATTTTTTGAGTTTAGAGCCTGGGAAGTTTGTTTAGAAGGACATAGGAAACGAAATATTGGAAAGGAATAGCTAGGGCTATCTTCATTCATGTTAGGCCTGTGTCTTCATGGACTATATTCCCATGCTCCAATCTTTGCAGCTAAAGGATTAAAAATGTCATGTCTTGGTTTTCCACAGCATGCTGAAGCAGTGGTTTTGCCCCAGTGATCATCATCTATATGTTATTGCAGGAGACACTGAGACAATTTGAAATCTCTAGGAGAAGGAAAAGGATGGAGTTTATTTTCCATTCCTTTTCCAAAATAGTGTCCTAGGCATCCAAAACATCATGATGGTATGGAAAGAGGCTCTGGACTCAGAGAGACCATTCAAATCCCAGATTTACCATTTATAAGCTGTGTGACCTTGCTAATTTTCTCAGCCTCTCTGAACCTCAATATCTCCATCTGAAAAATATAAAGAATAATGCCTTATAATGGCTTATGAGGGTGGAAAGATATAATGTACGCCAAAAGGGCTAGGCCTGTTCCCAGTACAAAGTGAGAACTGGTTTCCTTCCTCTCTCCACCTCCGATGCTCATCTTTCCCTTTTTCCTTTTACCCGAAATCAGCACTTTAGAAAGGGCATTATTTATATTTTTAATTTCTCCTGAAAGGCTGAGCAAATCTAGCATGTGGATTGGATGATGTGTATGAGATGAGTGTTTATGAGAACTGCACCAGGGGATGGGACATCCTCTTCTATGCAAACAGTTGGCTGCAGCTCAGAAAAGGGGACAGATGGCCCAGCCCAGGTGTACACAGGCCAAGAAAGACCAACAACACTAACAGAAGCCAAGTAATTTCCCCACCAGGCAGAAATTTAAAAAATAGGATATGTTTTCAGACATCTGTTTCTGTTGGGGGTCCTAGCACTGATCCTTGCTCGAGGGTCTGAGTGCCTAATTGCTGGAGGCACCTCAAAAGAAATTTAATCAATGGAGGCAGAAACAAATCAGTTGGCAAGCTAGCCCAAATGAGGTGCCCTCCACTAGAATCCTATAATTGCCTGAGTTGGATTCCCATCAGACAAGATACCCAATGAAATAGTGGAAAGCTTTTTGTATCTGGAGTGAATAGAGATCTAGTATAGGAAAATTACTAGAAAATTGAAGAAGGCAAATACAATGCTGAACACTTGACTGTAGCCCTAGAGTGAATTTTTGTTTCTGTTCTAAAGTTTTCTCAATAAGCCTGTAATAATTTTGAAAGAGACAGATGATAACAATGACTAGTGGAACAGAGGCAGAGGTAAAGGGGAAAAGTAATATGTGTTCCAAGTTAGAGCTGTATGTTTGATAATGCAGATCTGGAACTTTGTGGTTCTGAGATGTAACTGCCTTAAAGTAACACAGCCTTTTCTCTCAGTGCGTGTGTGTGTGTGTGTGTGTGTGTGTACATGCGTGCGCATACATGTGTATGTGACCAGTAACTGGTCAAAGGCAATTCCAAAGGAGGGGGTGTAGAGACTTTTTCAGCAAAGCAGAGCTCTTGAACAAGTTTTTAAAACTCACAAGGTGACCACTCTGAGCAAGACCCTTGCCTGAAAGTAGAAAAATTAGTGTGAGGGTGCAGAGCTTTGGAATCAGGGAGCTCATTAGAACCCCAAATCCTCCAGTTACAAACTACTTGGCTTTGGGCAAGATTCTTTTCTGAGTTAAGTCATGGGGAGATATAGGATAAGTGTGGGAAGGCTGGACCTGGCTCGAATCGAGGCACTGCTGAAATTAAGTATTGGTGTTCTGCTGCCTTCCTCACAGTATGAACTGGTTTCTTCCCTGGGCAGGCACTGCTCATAGTCTGCTCGGTGCTGTTTGCCCCACGTTGCACTCCCCAATCATATATTAGGTGGACTTGCTTAGTTATTGGGAAGGGCAGGCCCCACTCCTAACCTCAGGAGAGTGAGTCTAAGCCCAGGGTAACCCCAGCCCCCTTTCCAGTTTAAAGGAAGGCTTGAAGCTTTTGTTAAGAATTTTGCTCTCCTAGTAAAAGGCACAGATGTCGCTTGCAAAGCTGTTCTCCTTTCCTTCTATTTTCAAAGTGCAAGTGATGCCTGAAACTGCAGCCGCCATCTTGGGGTCACGATGTAATAAACACAAGGATAGAAAGTGAATACCCAAAGATGAAGAAACTGGTTGTTACAGATGTAAAGAACAGACTTTTGGACTCAATGGGAGAAGGAGAGGGTGGGATGATTTGAGAGAATAGCATTGAAATATAAAATAGATAACCAGTGTGAGTTTGATGCATAAAGCAGGGCACACAAAGCTGGTGCTCTGGGACAACCTGGAGCAATGGGGTGGGCAGGGAGGTGGGAGATAGGTTCAGGAAGGGAGGACCTATGCCGATTCATATTAATGTATGGCAAAACCATCACAATATGGTAAAGTAATTATCCTCCAATTAAAATAAATAAATACACTTTTAAAAAAGAAACTGGTTGTTAGGAGACAGAAAGAACCTGAATTCTTGATGATATGATTGAGCACTTAACTGCTGAACTTCTTATTTGCTGAGATGAATAAATGTCTATATTTCTTGAATCACCCTTAATTGGGTTTTCTGTCATTTGCAACTAAAAGCATTCCTATCTGATATTCCTTCCTTTTGAACAGCATCTCTTTCTGAACTGCTGAAAAGTCAGCACCCTCTCTCATAGCCCAACTGCCATCTTTGTTTTCAACAAGCTTCAAGGGATCCCTGCTAAGGTAATAGCTGGACATAATGTATGGTTTTATCAAAGAGTATTTATTCCTATTTTAACATAGGATTCCTGGGGCTGGGAAAATTTCATCAGACAAAGGCATAAAACCATCATGGTAGAATGACAGGTTGTGGAATGGATACGCGGCAGTGGACCAAAGTCTTAATTTCTGTCCCTTCAATCCCAGTGGTATAAGTGGCCACCTGGTCTACCTACGTCTGTTTCCCAGAGACTTGCTCTACCCCATGCACTCAAAGTGTGGTCCACCAGCAGTACTAGCATCACTTGAGGGCTTTAAAAAATGCAACATGCCATGCCCCACCCAAACCTGTGGAATTGGAGCCTGAATTTTAACAGAAACCTCCAAGTGACTCACAGGCACATTAAAGTTTGAGAAGTGTACCCTAGAAGACAGAATTGCTAGAGTTAGAAAAAGATCAATTTTCTAGTACCAGGAGAATAGTTGGCAAGGCACAATGTTATAAAGAAAAACTCTCATATTATCTTTTTGTCCAGCTATAGGGATCTGGGGTAAATCACATTTGTTGAATCAGATCAGATCAGATCAGTCGCTCAGTCATGTCCGACTCTTTGCGACCCCATGAATCGCAGCACGCCAGGCCTCCCTGTCCATCACCAACTCCCAGAGTCCACTGAGACTCACATCCATCGAGTCAGTGATGCCATCCAGCCATCTCATCCTCTGTCGTCCCCTTCTCCTCCTGCCCCCAATCCCTCCCAGCATCAGAGTCTTTTCCAATGAGTCAACTCTTCGCATGAGGTGGCCAAAGTACTGGAGTTTCAGCTTTAGCATCATTCCTTTCAAAGAAATCCCAGGGCTAATCTCCTTCAAAATGGACTGGTTGGATCTCCTTGCAGTCCAAGGGACTCTCAAGAGTCTTCTCCAACACCACAGTTTAAAAGCATCAATTCTTCGGCGCTCAGCCTTCTTCACAGTCCAACTCTCACATCCATACATGACCACAGGAAAATGGTTACCATAGCCTTGACTAGATGAAACTTTGTTGAATAAATAAGTTCAATTCTCTCAGAGTCATCTGAACATGGAGACAAGAACCATCTAGCAAAACTCACTTGTTTCAAGATTACATCTTATTTTTTGAAAGAGGCATAAGTTATGTAGAAATCGAGAGATATAACAGAGATAGAAATAGTGGTGCTGTGGTCTAAGGAAGGACGACTGGGGCCCAACATGCCCTCACATTCAGTTCAGTTCAGTTCAGTCGCTCAGTTGTAGGCCCTCAATTAGGTAGCTTCATGTGAGCATCCACCCCTCCCTCAAAAGCTCAGAATCTCGTTATTGGCAGTGCCTGGTGATCACATGATAAGAATTATCCATATCAATAAAAACAAACCTTAGTTTGCATGAGACTCAAGGATGTAAACAAAATTAATTAAATAAAATACACAACCATCCCATTGGCAGAAAAACTTTCTTTGGCCTGTTTCAGGGAATTTTCTCCATGTGGCAATCTTCACGGTAACCCAAGTCATAATCAGAAGTCATCTTACTGATTTATCAGGAGATATCCATAGATCAGGGGCCAGACTTCTTGAAAGTTCCAAAAATCAGTTCATTTTTTAAATGACAGACTTACCTGGGAGGCAAAATCAAAATGAGTAGGATGCTTTGTGTGCATGGAATCATCAGGGAATAAAAAGAAAGGCATATTCCCTCCCCTTACAAAGTACAACCCACATGTTAGGATTTGCTGGTGGGCTGTAACCAGTTGTGAAATAGTCACCAGCAATTTATAAGTTAAAGTTCTGAAGTCTGCGTGTGATGTGATGCTTTGGGAACCCTCGGGCTCAACGATTTGCTGGCACTCACAAGACTCAGGAATCGTGATGCTGACAGTTGCGGTTTACTAAAGGGAAAGGATCCAGATTAAAATCCATAGAGAAAAGTGCATGGAAAGAAATCCAGGTGAAACCAGGTACCAGCTGCCAGATCTCCCCTCCAAGCTGAGTTGCAGGGGGATACACTTTACTTGCCAGCAATTGTGTGACAACACATGTGAAGGGCTGCCAAACAGGGACGCTCCCCGAGTCTTGGTGTCAAGCGTGTTTTAACTTAACAGCATTTGAAGGAGGATTGTCAGTCATGGGCTAGTGTGAGACAAAAATAATGAGAGGCTGAACTATAGTTGTAGATATGGAAAGAAGAGTCTTACTAGAGACAATTCAGATACAGAATCTATGAGATTAAAGTTTAAGAATTCGGTCAATAGTGACCTGTCAGAGAAAGCAATGGAAAAGAAGTCGAGAGTCACACATATTTCAGAATTTAGAGTACAAGGTGACTGGGATGACTGTGTGCTACCACAAGAAACAGGGAAAATGGAAAATGGGCCCTGGAGACAATGAGAAGAGGCACGGGTGGGTGGGGTGGGTCAGAGATAATCCATTAGACTTGGAAATGCTGACTGTGAAATAGAATGTCCAAATGATGTCCATCACGGCATTAAAAAAAAGATCCTGTAGTTGTGAGAGGGTTGAGGTCTGAGAAACCTTAGCATCAAGGTCATGTGGAAATAAATAAGATTATCTTGAATAGATATTTTATCCAAAGACCTAGGAATAGCTAATAAGCACATGAAAAGGTGCTCAACATCGCTAATTATTAGAGAAATGCAAATCAAACCCACAACAAGATATCACTTTACACCTGTTAGAATGGCCATTATCAAAAAGTTTACAGATAACAAATGTTGGAGAAAGTATTAGTCCCTCAGTCATGTCTGACTCTTAAGTGACTCCATGGACTGTAGTTCACCAGGCTCCTCTGTCCATGGAACTCTCGAGGCAAGAATACTGTAGTGGATAGCCATTTCCTTTTCCAGGGGATCTTCCCAACCCAGGGATCTAACCTGGGTTTCCTACATTGCAGGCAGATTTTTTATTGTCTGAGCTACCAGGGAAGAAATGATGGAGAAGATGTGGAAAAATGGAACCCTCCTACACTGCTGGTGGGAATGCAAATTGGTGCAGCCACCATGGAAAACAGTAAGCAGACTCCTTAAAAAGCTACAAATAAAACTACTATATGACCCAGCAATTCCTCTCCTGAGTAGATATTTAGAAAAAATGAAAACACTAATTCAAAAAGATACATGCACCCAAATTTTCATAGCAGCACTTTACAATAGCAAGACATAGAAGTAACCTAAACGTCCATTGCCAGAGGAATGGATAAAGAAGATATGCTACATATATACAATATAATATTATTTAGCTATTAAAAATAATGAAAAATGTCATTTGCAGCAACATGGATGGACCTAGAGAGTGTCATACTGAGTGAAGTAAGTCAGACAGAGAAGGAGAAATATTGTATAACATCTCTTATATGTGGAATCTAAAAAGAAATGATACAAATGAACTTACTTATAAAATAGATTTGCAGACTCAGAAAACGAACTTATAGTTGCCGGGGGAAGGGATAGTTAGGGAGTTTGTAAAGGTCATGTACACATTGCTATATTCAAAATGGATAACCAACAAGGACCTACTGTGTAGCATATGGAACTCTGCTCAATGTTGTGTGCCAGGCTGGATCGGGGGTGGGTGGGCGGGCTTGGGGGAGAAAGGATATATATGTATGTATATGGCTGTGTCCCTTTGCTGTTCACCTGGAGCTATCACAACATTGTTAATCGCCTATACCCCAATAAAAAAATAAAAAGTTTAGGGAGCGCAAGATGGCGGAGGAGTAGGTGGATGTGGAGTACATCTCTCTCCGCAGATACATCAGGAATACACCTTCAGACACAGAAGTGCACGCAGAGCACCAGCTGAGAGAGGAGTAACTGACCAGCAGAATAGAATATATAGAACCACGCAAAACTTGGTAGGATGAAGGAACTAGGGGGAAAAACAGGAGTGTTAGTAGGGCTGGACCTGCCCTCTGCGGGTAGGGGAACTGAAGCAGGGGTCTGATCCCCACATCAGGGCAACTGTCTTAGTCGGAGGAGGAACATTTAAGGCTAAGAGTGAAACAGCTGATTGGAAAGAGAATGGAAAGAGAATCAGATAGTCCTTGCCACAATCATACATACCCCAGACAGGGATGCAGGACCCCTGGAAGGCGCAGCAGCTGGCAGCTGGAGTTTAGGGATTGTGGAGCAATCCCAGGGTGAAGGCTACTGTTGACCGTGGAGAGAGTGATCGTGGGGATGTGAGAGAGGAGATTGTGGTGGGAACTGCCTGTGGAGGAAAGCTGAGCAGCCATGGAAGCAAGGAGATACTGCTGAGTTACGTGTAGGGGCTGGAGCCATCACCATAGCCTCTCTTACCCCACACACCAGCATTGGCAGCTGAACAATAGAGAGGCTGTCCCATCAAATGCCTGATGCCCAGAACTACAGAGTAGTTCCCCACCCAGGGGGCCCCTTTAAGTGCCTGACACGCCGACCTACAGAGTAGGATCCCAGCCAGAAGGACTCCTCTCTGTGCCTGACACACGGAACAACAGAGAAGGACCCCAGGCAAGGGAGCCCTCTAAGTGCCTGAATGGGCAGAGCTGTGAAGAAAGACAGGCCAGAGAGGCCTTCTGATCGACAGCTACAAGAGGCCAGAAAAAAGACTCTGATAGGGCGGTAACTCCTGTGGCGGAGGCAGTCCCTGTCGCTGCATAGTTGGTGCCATCAGGGTTCCCGCAGGCCAAGCAGCTGCACCACCTTCACGCTCAACTCTCACTGGGGCAGAGCTGCCACAGGCAAAAAAAGTCTTACATCTATGCACTCAGGGTCACTTCGGTCATGTCCTACTCTTTGCAACCCTGTAGACTGTGGTCTGTCAAGCTTCTCTGTCAAGGGCATTCTCCAGGCAAGAATACTGGAGTGTATTGGTCAGTACTGGTTGCCATACCCTTCTAGAGCACTATATTTTCTGTTGCCCTAGCCACCAACTCCCCTGAGTACCTGGTGCTGCCAGAACCCCTGCAACCCAAGCAGCTGCATAACCTCCACATCTGGTCCTCACAGGGGCAAACCCAAGCCCTCCAGGGCAGCCTCAGGAGCAAACACCAGTGGATGACCTACATGCAAAGTGAAAATAAAAGCACAATTGAAACCCAAGGGGCAGTGTGGCTAAGGAAGAAGACCCAAAACCTTCCCACCAGCTGAACAAGCTGCAGATTAAATCCACATGATCAACTGGGCAGACTCTATGTCTATGGAAGAGATAAAATGACATTGAGAGCTCCCACAAAAGAAAATGCACTAGTTCTGATAGCTGTGAGCATTGGAGTCAAGAACACACAGGAATAAGACCAGATTAGAATCTGAGCTGCCTCACAACAGGTCTGGAGATCAGCACAGTGTTGGAGTGCATCCTAGGGAGAGATCAAGCCCTGAGCCTTTGAAGTGGGAGCACTGACTCCAAGGCCCTAGACTACCAGAGAACTAACCCTAGGGAGTATCAAATAGTAAGAACTCACACAAAGAAAACAACTTGAATACAAGACCCAGCATCACCCAACTACCAGTAACACCCTGTGCAGGATGCCTCATTTAAACAAAAAACAAAACAAAAATACAAACCCAATCATCAGCAGACAGGATTACTCAGCCTTGCCCATCAGAGGAAAACAAACAAACAAACAAAAAACTCAGCACAAATCTCACCCTATACAAAGCTTACAAAAACCATTGGACCAACCTTAGGAGAACAGAAATCAAATGGAAAAAAAAATTCAACACTGAAAGGGAAAGGGAGACCTCAAACAAAATAAGTTAAAAAAATAATGAACAGGCAGAGAAATACTACACAAATGAAGGAACAAATTAGAAACATAGAAGTCCAAATAAATGAAGAGGAAACAGTCAAAATACCTTAAAAGGAATTCAGAATGATGATAGTAAAGATGATCAAAAACCTTGAAAACAAAATGGAGAGAATGCAAGAATCTAGAAAAATTAAAGAATAAACATACAGAAACAAACAACACAATTACTGAAATTAAAAATACTCTGGAAGGAATCAATAGCAGAATATCTGAAGCAGAAGAAAGAATCAGTGAGCTGGAAGATAAAATGGTGGAAATAACTTCTGAAGAGCAGAATAAAGTAAAAAGAATGAAAAGAACTGAGGACAGTCTCAGATACCTCTGGGACAATATCAAATACACTAATGTTTGAATTATAGGGGTCCCAGAAGAAGAAGAGGAAAAGAAAGGGTATGAGAACATTTTTGAAGAGATTATAGTTGAAAATTTCCCCAACATGGAAAAGGAAATAGTCAATGAAGTCCAAGAGGCACAAAGAGTCCCATACATGATAAACCCAAGGAGAAACACACCAAGACACATACTAATCAAACTAACAAAGACCTAACACAAAGAAAGAATATTAAAAGCAGCAAGGGAGAAGCAACAAGTAATATACAAGGTAAACCCCATATGTTTAACAGCTGCTCTTTCAGCAGAAACTCTGCAGGCCAGAAGGGAATGGCAGGATATATTTAAAGTACTGAAATGGAAAAATCTACCACCAAGCTTACTGTAGCTGGCAAGGATCTCATTCAAAATTGATGGAGAAATAAAAAGCTTTTCACAGAAGCAAAAGTTAAGAGAATTCAGTACTACCAAACCAGCTTTACAACAGATGTTAAAGGGACTTATACAGTCAAGAAATACAAGACAAGAAAAAAGATCTACAAAATCAACCCCAGACAATCAAGAAAATGGTACAAGGAACATATATATCAATAATTACTTTAAATGTAAATGGATTAAATGCTCCAACCAAAAGACACAGACTGGATGAATGGATACAAAAACAAGACCCATATATATGCTGTCTACAAGAAATACACTTCAGACCTAAAGACACATATAGACTTGTAAGAGGAGGGAAAAATATATTCCATGCAAATGGTAAGCAAAAGAAAGCTGGAGTAGCAGTCCTCATATTAGAAAAAATAGACCTTAAAATAAGGGATATACAAGAGATAGGGAAGGACACTACATAATGATCAAGGGATCAATCCAAGAGGAAGACATAACAATTGTAAATATCTATGCACCCAACATAGGAGCACCTCAATACATAAGACAAACACTAACAGACAAAAAAGGAAAAATTTGTATGACAGTGAAATTGTCTTTAAAGACATAAAAAAAGTCTTTAATTTAAAGACAGTAACACAATAATAGTAGGAGACTTTAACACCTCACTCACACCATTGGACATATCATCAAAACAGAAAATTAATAAGGAAACAGAAGTCTTAAATGATATATTAGATGAGATGGATCTCATTGATATCTTCAGGACATTCTATCCAAATGCAGAAGAACACACCTTTTCAAGTGCACATGGGACATTCTCTAGGATAAACCACATCTTGGGTCACAAATCAAACCTCAGTATATTTAAGAAAATTGAAATCATATCAAGCATCTTCTCTGACCACAATGCTATGAGACTAGATATCAATTACAAGAAAAAAACTGTAAGAAAAACAAACACATGGAGATTAAACAATACATTTCTAAATAACCAATAGGTTACTGAAGAAATCAAAAGGAAATCAAAAACTTATAGAAACAAATGACAATGAAAACACAACTCAAAACCTATGAGATGCAGCAAAAACAGTTCTAAGAGGGAAGTTTATAGCAATACAATCTTACCTCTGCTGCTGCTGCTAAGTTGCTTCAGTCGTGTCCAACTCTGTGTGACCCCATAGATGGCAGCCCACCAGGCTGCCCCATCCCTGGGATTTTCCAGGCAAGAACACTGGAGTGGGTTGCCATTTCCTTCTCCAATGCATGAAAGTGAAAAGTGAAAGTGAAGTCTCTCAGTCGTGTCCGGCTCTTCGCGACTCCATGGACTGCAGCCCACCAGGCTCCTCCATCCATGGGATTTTCTAGGCAAGAGTACTGGAGTGGGGTGCCATTGCCTTCTCCGAATCTTACCTCTAGAAACAAGAAAAACATCGAATAGACAACCTAACTTTACACCTAAAACAACTGGAAAAAGAAGAACAAAAAGCCCCAAAATTAGTACAAGGAAAGAAATTATAAAGATCCATGCAGAAATAAATGAAAAAGAAATGAAAGAAACAATAGTAAAGATTGATAAAACTAAAAGCTGGTTCTTTGAGAAGATAAACAAAATTGACAAACCTTTAGCCAATTTCATCAAGGAAAAAAAGACAGAAGAATCAAATCAACAGAATTAGAAATGAAAAAGGAGAGGTTACAACAAATAATGCAGAAATACAAAGGATTATAAGAGAGTATTATGAACAATTATATGGCAGTAAAATGGATAACCTTGAAGAAATGGACAGATCCTTAGAAAAGTTCAATCTTCCAAGACTGAACCAGGAAGAAATAGAAATTATGAACAACCCAATTACAAGCACTGAAATTGAAGCTATGATCAAAAATCTCCCCTAAAATGAAAGCCTGGATGGCTTTCCCAGGAGAAATCACGAGATGGCTTCACAGGAGAATTCTATCAAACATTCAGAGAAGAGCTAATGCCTATCTTTCTAAAACTCTTTCAAAAAACTGAAGAGGAAAGAACACTTCCAAACTCATTCTACAAGGCCACCATCACCCTGATACCAAAACCAGACAAAGGCAACACATAAAAAAAGAAAACTACAGGCCAATATCACAGATGAACACAGATGCAAAAATCCTCAACAAAATTTTAGCAAACAGAATTCAGCAACACATTAAAAAGATCATACACCATAATCAAGTTGGGCTTATTCCAGGGATGCAAGAATTCTTTAGTGTACACAAATCAATCAATGTGATAACACCATATTAACAAATTGAAAGATAAAAATCATATGATAATCTCAATAGATGCAGAAAAACCTTTGACAAAATTCAGCACCCATTTATGATTAAAACTCTTCAAAAAATGGGCATAGAAGGAACCTACCTCAACATAATAAAGGCCATATATGATAAGTCTACAGCAAACATTATTCTCAATGGTGAAAACCTGAAAGCATTCCCCCTAAGATCAGGAACAAGACAAGGGTGTCCACTTTCACCACTATTATTCAAAATAGTTCTGGAAGTCCTAGCTAAACCAATCAGAGAAGAGAAAGGAATAAAAGGAGTCCAGATTGGAACAGAAGTAAAGCTCTCACTGTTTGCAGATGACACGATACTGTACATAGAAAACCCTACAGATAGTATCAAAAATTTACTAGAGCTAACCAGTGAATTTAGCAAAGTTGCAGGATACAAAATCAATACACAGAAATCACTTGCATTTCTAAATACTAACAATGAAAAATCAGAAAGAGAAATTAAGGAAGTAATCCCATTCACCATTGCAACAAAAAGAATTAAGTATCTAGGAATAAACTTCCCTAAGGAGTCAAAAGAACGGTACACAAAAAATTATAAGATACTAATGAAAGAAATCAAAGATGACATAAACAGATGGAGAGATATTACATGTTCCTGGGCAGGAAGAATCAATATTGTGAAAAATGACTATACTACCAAATGCAATCTACAGATTCATTGTGATCCCTATCAAATTACCAATGGCATTTTTCACAGAACTAGAACAAAAAATTTCACAATTTGTATGGAAACACAAAAGACCCCGAATAGCCAAAGCAGTCTTGAGAAAGAAGAATGGAGCTGGAGGAATCAGTCTTCCTGACTTCAGATTATACTATCAAGCTAGAGTCATCAAAACAGTATGGTACTGGCATAAAAACAGAAATAAAGACCAATGGAACAAGATAGAAAGCCCAGAAATACCCATGCACTTATGGGTACTTTATTTTGACAAAGGAGGCAAGAGTATACAATGGGGGCAAAGACAGCCTCTGCAATAAATGGTGCTGGAGAAACTGGACAGCTACATGTAAAAGAACAAAATTGAACACTTCCTAACACCATACACAAAGATAAACTCAAAATGGATTAAAGATCTAAATGTAAGACCATAAGCTATCAAAGTCTTAGAGGAAAACATAGGTAGAACACTCATGACAAAAATCAAAGCAAGATCCTCTATGACCCACCTCCTAGAGTAATGGAAATAAAAACAAAAGTAAACAAGTGGGACCTGATTAAACTTAAAAGCTTTTGCACAGCAAAGGAAACTATAATCAAGGTGAAAAGACAACCCTTAGAATGGGAGAAAATAATAGCAAATGAAACAACTGACAAAGGATTAATTTCCAAAATATACAAGCAGCTCATATAACTTAATATCAGAAAAACAAACAACCCAATCAAAAAGTGGGAAAAAGACCTAAACAGACATTTCTCCAAAGAAGACATACAGATGGCTAATGAACATATGAAAAGATGTTCAACGTCACTCATTATTAGAGAAATGCAAATCAAAACTACAATGAGATACCACCTCACACCAGTCAGAATGGCCATCATCAAAAAGTCTACAAACAATAAATGCTGGAGAGGGTGTGGAGAAAAGAGAATGCTCTCGCACTGTTGTTGGGAATGTAAATTGATACAGTCACTATGGAGATTCCTTAAAAAACTAGGAATAAAACCACCATATGACCCAGCGATCCCACTCCTAGGCATATATCCTGAGGAAACCAAAATTGAAAGACACATATATCTCATTGTTCATTGCAGCACTATTTACAGTAGCTAGAACGTGTAAGCAACCTAGATGTCTATCTACAGATAAATGAATGGATAAAGAACTTGTGGCACATATACATAATCGAATATTACTCAGCCATAAAAAGGAACAACTTTGAGTCAGTTCTAATGAGGTGGATGAACCTAGAACTTATTACACAGAGTGAAGTAAGTCAGAAAGAGAAAGATAAATACCATATTCTAATACAAATATATGAAATCTGAAACAATGATACTACACAATTTACTTATAGGATATCAATGGAGAAACAGACATAGAGAATAGACTTATGGACATGGGGAGAGGGAAGGAGAGGGTGAGATGTATGGAAAGAGTAACATGTAAACTTACATTCAGTTCAGTTCAGTTCAGTCACTCAATCGTGTCCAACTCTTTGTGACCCCATGAATCCCAGCACACCAGGCCTCCCTGTCCATCACCAACTCCCAGAATTCACTCAGACTCATTTCCATCAAGTCAGTGATGCCATCCAGCCATCTCATCCTCTGTCGTCCCCTTCTCCTCCTGCCCCCAATCCCTCCCAGAATCAGAGTCTTTTCCAATGAGTCAACTCTTCGCATGAGGTGGCCAAAATATTGGAGTGTCAGCTTTAGCATCAGTCTTTCCGATGAACACCCAGGACTGATCTCCTTTATAATGGACTAGTTGGATCTCCTTGCAGTCCAAGGGACTCTCAAGAGTCTTCTCCAACACCACAGTTCAAAAGCATCAATTCTTCGGCGCTCAGCTTTCTTCACAGTCCAACTCTCACATCCGTACATGACCACTAGAAAAACTATAGCCATGACTAGACAGACCTTTGTTGGCAAAGTAATGATTCTGCTTTTTAATATGCTCTCTAGGTTGGTCATAACTTCCCTTCCAAGGAGTAAGCGTCTTTTAATCTCATGGCCGCAGTCACCATCTGCAGTGATTTTGGAGCCCCCCCAAATAAAGTCTGACACTGTTTCCACTGTTTCCCCATCTATTTCCCATGAAGTGATGGGACCAGATGCCATGATCTTAGTTTTCTGAATGTTGAGCTTTAAGCCAACTTTTTCACTATCCTCTATGCCAAGGCTGTATATTGTCACCTTGCTTATTTAACTTATATGCAGAGTTGGACACAACTGAGTGACTGAACTGAACTGACAGTACATCATGAGAAACGTGGGGCTGGAAGAAGCATAAGCTGGAATCAAGATTGCTGGGAGAAATATCAATAACTTCAGATATGCAGATGACACCACCTTTACGGCAGAAAGTGAAGAGGAAACTTACATTACCATATGTGAAAAAGATAGCCAATGGGAATTTGCTGTATGTCTCAGGAAACTCAAACAGGGGCTCTGTATCAACCTAGAAGGGTGGGATGGGGAGGAAGATGGGAGGGAGGTTCAAAAGGAAGGGGATATATGTATACCAATGGCTGATTCATGTTGAGGTTTGACATAAAACAACAAAATTCTGTAAAGCAATTATCTTTCAATTAAAAAAAAGTATAAAGTTTGAAAAAAAAGAATATGTGATCAACACATGCATGCGCTCGCACACACACACACACACACACACAATGGACTATTACTCAGCCATAAAAGAGAATGTGGTCCACTGGAGAAGGGAACAGCAAACCACTTCAGTATTCTTGCCTTGAGAACCCCATGAACAGTATGAAAAGGCAAAATGATAGGATACTGAAAGAGGAACTCCCCAGGTTGGTGGGTGCCCAATATGCTACTGGACATCAGTGGAGAAATAACTCCAGAAAGGATGAAGGGATGGAGCCAAAGCAAAAACAATACCCAGTAGTGGATGTGACTGGTGATAGAAGCAAGGTCTGATGCTGTAAAGAGCAATATTGCATAGGAACCTGGAATGTTAGGTCCATGAATCAAGGCAAATTGGAAGTGGTCAAACAGGAGATGGCAAGAGTGAACATTGACATTCTAGGAGTCAGCGAACTAAAATAGACTGGAATGAGTGAATTTAACTCAGATGACCATTATATCTACTACTGTGGGCAGGAATCCCTTAGAAGACACAGAGTAGCCATCATGGTCAACAAAAGAGTCCGAAATGCAGTACTTGGACACAATCTCAAAAATGACAGAATGATCTCTGTTCGTTTCCAAGGCAAGCCATTCAATATCACAGTTATCCAAGCCTATGCCCCAACCAGTAACACTGAAGAAGCTGAAGTTGAATGGTTCTATGAAGACTTACAAGACCTTTTAGAACTAATGCCCAAACAAGATGTCCTTTTCATTATAGGGGACTGGAATGGAAAAGTAGGAAGTCAAGAAACACATGGAGTAACAGGCAAATTTGGCCTTGGAGTACAGAAGCAGGGCAAAGACTAATAGAGTTTTGCCAAGAGAATGCACTGGTCATAGCAAATACCCTCTTCCAACGACACAAGAGAAGACTCTACACATGGACATCACCAGATGGTCAACACCAAAATCAGATTGATTATATTCTTTGCAGCCAAAGATGGAGAAGCTCTATACAATCAGCAAAAACAAGACCAGGAGCTGACTGTGGCTCAGATCATGAACTCCTTATTGCCAAATTCAGGCTTAAATTGAAGAAAGTAGGGAAAACCACTAGACCATTCAGGTATGGCCTAAATCAAATCCCTTATGATTATACAGTGGAACTGAGAAATAGATTTAAGGGACTAGATCTGATAGAGTGCCTGATGAACTATGGATGGAGGTTCATGACATTGTACAGGAGACAGGAATCAAGACCATCCCCATGGAAAAGAAATGCAAAAAAGCAAAATGGCTGTTTGAGGAGGCCTTACAAATAGCTTTGAAAAGAAGAGAAGCAAAAAGCAAAGGAGAAAAGGAAAGATATAGGCATCTGAATGCAGAGTTCCAAATAGCAAGGAGAGATAAGAAAGCCTTCTTCAGTGATCAATGCAAAGAAATAGAGGAAAACAACAGAATGGGAAAGACTAGAGATCTCTTCAAGAAAATTAGAGATACCAAGGGAACATTTCATGCAAAGATGGGCTCGATAAAGGACAGAAATGGTATGGACCTAACAGAAGCAGAAGATATTAAGAAGAGGTGGCAAGAATACACAGAAGAACTGTACAAAAAAGATCTTCATGACCCAGATAATCACGATGGTGTGATCACTCACCTAGAGCCAGACATCCTGGGATGTGAAGTCAAGTGGGCCTTAGAAAGCATCACTATGAACAAAGCTAGTGTAGGTGATGGAATTCCAGTTGAGCTATATCAAATCCTGGAAGATGATGCTGTGAAAGTGCTGCACTCAATATGCCAGCAAATTTGGAAAACTCTGCAGTGGCCACAGGACTGGAAAAGGTCAGTTTTCATTCCAATCCCATAGAAAGGCAATGCCAAAGAATGCTCAGACTACCGCACAATTGTACTCATCTCATATGCTAGTAAAGTGATGCTCAAAATTCTCCAAGCCAGGCTTCAGCAATACATGAACCGTGAACTTCCAGATGTTCAAGCTGGTTTTAAAAAGGCAGAGGAACCAGAGATCAAATTGCCAACATCTGCTGGATCATGGAAAAAGCAAGAGAGTTCCAGAAAAACATCTATTTCTGCTTTATTGACTATGCCAAAGCCTTTGACTGTGCATCAAAATAAACTGTGGAAAATTCTGAAAGAGATGGGAATACCAGACCACCTGACCTGCCTCTTGAGAAACCTATATGCAGGTCAGGAAGCAACAGTTAGAACTGGACATGGAACAACAGACTGGTTCTAAATAGGAAAAGGAGTATGTCAAGGCTGTATATTGTCACCCTGCTTATTTAACTTATATGCAGAATACATCAGGAGAAACACTGGGCTGGAAGAAGCACAAGCTGGAATCAAGATTACTGGGAGAAATATCAATAACCTCAGATATGCAGATGACACCACCCTTATGGCAGAAAGTGAAGAGGAGGTAAAGGGCCTCTTGATGAAAGTGAAAGAGGAGAATGAAAAGGTTCACTTAATGCTCAACATTCAGAAAACTAAGATAATGGCATCTGGTCCCATCACTTCATGGTAAGTAGATAGCGAAACAGTAGAAACAGTGTCAGACTTTATTTTGGGGGGCTCCAAAATCACTGCAGATGGTGATTGCAGCCATGAAATTAAAAGATGCTTACTCCTTGAAAGGAAAGTTATGACCAACCTAGATAATATATTAAAAAGCAGAGACATTATTTTGCCAACAAAGGTCCATCTAGTCAAGCCTATGGTTTTTCTAGTGGTCATGTATGGATGTGAGAGTTGGACTGTGAAGAAAGCTGAGCACTGAAGAATTGATGCTTTTGAACTGTGGTGTTGGAGAAGACTCTTGAGAGTCCCTTGGACTGCAAGGAGATCCAATCAGTCCATTCTGAAGGAGATCAGCCCTGGGATTCTTTGGAAGGAATGATGCTAAAGCTGAAACTCCAGTACTTTGGCCACCTCATGCGAAGAGTTGACTCATTGGAAAAGACTCTGATGCTGGGAGGGTTTGGGGGCAGGAGGAGAAGGGGACGACAGAGGATGAGATGGCTGGATGGCATCACCGACTTGATGGACATGAGTCTGAGTGAATTCTGGGAGTTGGTGATGGACAGGGAGGCCTGGCATGCTGCAATTCATGGGGTCGCAAAGAGTCGGACACGGCTGAGTGACTGAACTGAACTAAAAAGAGAATGAAATACTGTCATTTGCAGCAATGTGAATATAAATACTGTATTTGTCACTTATATGTGGAATCTAAAAAATAATACGAATGAATGTATATATAAAATAGAAACAGAGTCACAGACAAAACAAACTTTTGGTTACCACAGGGAAGAGAGAAGTATGAAGGGACAAATCAGGGGTATGGGATTAAATGAAACAAACTACTATATATCAAATAAATAAGCAACAAGGAATAGATAAGCACAGGGAATTATACTCATTATCTTCTATTAGCCCTGTGTTAAAGAATCTGCCTGCCAATGCAGGAGACACAGGAGACTTGGGTTCAATTCCTGGGTCGGGAAGATCCCCTGGAGTAGGAAATGGCAATCCACTCCAGTATTCCTGCCTGGAAAATTCCATGGACAGGGGAGCCTGGAGGGCTACAGTTCAAGGGGTCGCAAAGAGTTGGACGTGCTTGAGCATGCATGCACTATCTTGAAATAACCTTAATGGAATATAATCTGCAAAAATACTGAATAACTATGCTATAGATGTGAAACTAACACAATATCGTAAATCAACTGTACTTCAATTTTAAAGAAAAGAGAACGCGGTGGGAGAAAGGAGGCTGACCTAAGAAAGAAGTGTGGAGATGCTAGTGTTTAACTGACAGGCAAGGAAGAGGCATCAGAGGAATTTAGAAGAGAGAAGCAGAAGTGAATTGGGTTGGAAGCCAAGGCAACAAAGGGAGTCCAACGTCTGACATGCCCTTGAGAAGTCAAGCAGGATGTTGGAAAGAGACTGCTGAGCCTGGTTGTCAGCAGAGAAAGCTGATGTTTCATGACCTTGAGGGGTATGTTGGGCAGTCTTCAGGGATTAGGGAATAAGTGAGCACTGGGAAAGCCAAGGACAGAGCCTCTCTCCCTCATGCCTTGGGGAGAAGCAGGAACTTGTGTATGGGGGTGGGTGGGTGGGAAAGGCATGGATGTGACACAGGGATAGGCAACCCAAAGCAAAATGCTGACCCAGTGGGCACCCCAAAGCTTCAAAGCAAGCTTAGAAAAGCAAGTTCCCCAAAGGCCTTAGATGATGACAAGCTTTTCTTTCTCACGAAGCTGAGGCAGTTCCTTTGATAAGGCCCCTCTCAAAACTGGTGATACTCTGACAGTCCCTCAGAGACCACAGGGAAAAGGATCCCACAATCAATTATCATCTGGGTGCTCCTCACTGGTCATGGAATTTGGCGGGTCCCTATATGCTGCGTTCCAGCTCAGGGTCTGTACTATTCAGATCCAAGTGTAATTACCACTCTGTTTATTTTATAAAAGATTAATGGTTCCCCCTCCTCATTTCTCAAGAACAAACTTTCGTCTGTATAGAGTGAGTCATTAAGTATATCAGCTCAACTGCTCTGGTTGCAAGATTACAGATATAAAATCATCTGATTTTGACAAAAAACAGCTGCAGCTTTTCTTATTCTCTTGAGTCCACCATCACATGCCGAGAGACGCAGAGAATGTGACTGGTCAGGTCATATGATAGAGAGACACATGACCTTCACCTTCATCAGCAATCTTCCCAAGGCCCTCCAACAAGTCACCTTCGCTAAGATGTCTCTTAAGGACAGTTTAACTCTATTCAACCTACTCTCAAGAGCTGTTCCCATGAATAAGGTGGAAAATGAAGGATGAACAGGAAGGGACATTTATGCTCAGAAAGTTTACAATCTACCAATAATACCATAAACAAAACTCACTTAAGAACTAGGACTGATTATGGTTGAGGTGTTGACCAAAGAACTTAAGAAGGCAAGCTCAGCCCTCAGGCAAGACTTTCTAGAGGAGGTGGCATTGAAACTCATCTTAAGGGACACTGATTGTGTGTGTGTGTGTGCGTGTGTGTGCGTGCACATGCAGGCATGCACATGTACACACAGATGCACTGGGGTTAATCAGAGGGAAAGCAAAACATTTCAGGAGAAGGTACTTTATTAAACAAACACATGGATGCAGAGAATTGCAGTGCATGGCTAAGGTGTGGGAAAATCAGAGTTGGAGGAGGCTTTTGGTCCAGAGATTCACAGACTTTGATGTGTGTTAGATCTACCCGGGCAACATGTGACAAATTCACTAGCCCAAGCCTTGCCCTTGGGTTTTACAAGCTATGCTGCTGGGACTTGAGGATGTTAAGGATTAACCAGGGTCCCATCGCTCATTAATTAGCAGCTGAACTAGTTGGAGAACCTGTTTTCAGGGAAGGACAAGTTCTTTTGTTTGCTTATTTTTTGTTTTTGAAGGGACCTGAGGTATAAGATTTATGAAGTGAGAAACAAGAGAGAAGACCAAAGGAGCAGGTTGGACTCAAATTATGGAAAAATTGGATTAAAGTGAAAGGAAATCGGAATATTTCTGTCAGCACACAGGGTTACTGAAGATTTCAGAGGGGGAAGTGACATTGTCAAAGTCATCAGAGACGTGATCTAAGAACAAAACTTAGGGTTCGCCCTGTTGACTGGAGACAGAATCACACTGGCTTACAAATCTTGTATCTTCCTGTCAGCACGGCCCCCGACCCTCATCTGAAGCCCACAGAGGCCAGCTTTTTTTCTCCTTATATAAATCATGAAATATTTGTGAGAAAATATCACTTCATCAAGCATCTTTCAAAACAGCTCATTAAATCCCAGGAATGCAGTCAATGGGAGGAATGCACATTTTCATCTAGCTTCTGGCCCAAGGGCAATACGTACCCATCCTCCTGCCCGACCTCACCTGGACTCCCTCCATGGCAGGAAGAGTAGCCATGAGTCTACGCCTGAGAATAAAGGCAGAGTGGAGGTGGGGGACCAGACAGTAACCCAGGAGTCAGGTCTACAGATGGTAGGCCTCTCCACAACATGATGGGCAGACGGAGAGCTAGAGGATCACAACTGCGTTGCTCCTGGAGGTCTGGGGGCTGGGGATCTGGGCCCTGTTTATGTCTACCTGGCTTATCAAGAACTGAGGGAGAAGGATGGGAAAAGTAGTGAAATTTGTCCTTCCTTTAGCTCAACAGTTATTTATACTGGGTAACGTGTGTATGTGCATGCTAAGTCCCATCAGCTGTGTCCAACTCTTTGCGACCCTAGGGACTGTAGCCTGCCAGGCTGCTCTCTCCATGGGATTCTCCAGGCAAGAATACTGGAGTGGGTTTCCATGCCCTCCTGCAGGGGATCTTCCTGACCCAGGGATCGAACCTGCATCTTTTACAGTTCCTGCATTGGCAGGCAGATTCTTTAGCACTAGTGCCACCTGGGAAGCCCAAACTGGGTAATACTGGCATTGGAAAGACAACTCTGTGGGCTGCCAAGCAGGGCTGAGATGCTGGTAGTGGGGTTTGATGGTGATGGCCCTGACTGAAAGCCTCAGGGTGTCTCCCACGGTTCCTGCTGTCGATGCCCGGGCCTCAGTCCACTCAGTGTCACAAGAGGAGGCAGAACCCAGAAGTAAAGAAACCTGGATCTCAAGGCTCATGCAAGCCAACTATAGCCAATTGCTCAGCCCTTCTGGAGCTGCAGTCAGTGAGGATGCCTCAGCCTCCCAATGTGTCCAAACAAGAGTGACAGGAGAAGCTTCCTGTTTTTATTCTGGAGATGTTCATATTCAGATAAACTCCATACCTTAAGAGTGTGCTGAAAATCTAAGCTCCAGAGATATTACTAGAAGGTTAGGAGTCCATAGCTGTTCCCACGGATGTGTACACAGCCACTTATGGAGTCACTCCCACAATGAAGCAAGCCTGGAGATGATCGTAGCTCCTTCTCAGAATTCAAATACTTCTTGAAGGGATTGCAAAAAAGTCTTCCATATATTTTGATTCTGGGTGTAAAACTTGTTATGCAGCACATAACAAGAATTGCTCTTGGAACTGGACTGCTCACAACTTTCATATATGCAAATGAAAGCATTGTAAACCGGGTTTTTCTAAGAGAAGGGTGCTCAGAAGGGTGCTCAGTGTGTTTGGTTACTGGTAGTCTTAGCAGGATTTTCCATTCTTTCATATTACACATTTTATTCTCAGTCACTTCATTACAGCTTAATTTTAAAAACTCCTACCATAGTCCATTAGAGTTTCTGGGAAGTACTTTGGTTCGTTGGAATTACAGGCTTCATTCTGACATTCCTCTTCATGGGCTTAAAATGCCTATTTACTTAAAATGCCTTCTTGCATCATGCCTTTTAAATCCTAGAATTACTGGCATATGCTTTTAGAAGAATTGTGTCAGTATTATCAAACTTTTGTTCCCATACCAGTTTGGTTTCATTACCTTATAAGCTATGGGGAGTTTAGTAACATAATTAGATGGATTCTTGGCATATTGCTGGTTTTATTCTACCTCATACTAAACCTTTTGGATTTTTTTGACATCTAAGAATTTTAAGACAGGTTTTGCCAATATTTTTTACATGACCAAGTTATGGAGTGGCTGCCAGCAAGAGACAGTGTTCAGATGCAGATGATATTTGTTCAATATGTCAAGATGAATTTCAAAAGCCAGTTCTTCTCATCTGTCAACATATATTTTGTGGAGAGAAAAAACATGACCAATGTACAGAACTGTGATTTCAGACCATATAAACAAATGGAAACATGGAGTCACTTCATCACAGCTTTGAATATGTGAAGTTTTAAACTTCACATTAAGGCCCCAAAATACCAATTTCATTTGGTTACGGTGACTATTGATAAAGGCATTAGAATGGGTTTTCAAGGCTAGAAGTTAAGGAAAATGTTTCTAAATTGTTTTAAAGTATTACAACAAGACTTAAGTGTGTAGTCCAAATTATCAAAAAATTAAATGAAAGAACTCCATATTTAAAAGTATATGTAAGTAATGTTCAACCTAATGCACTGCTGCTGCTGCTGCTAAGTCACTCCAGTCAAGTCCAACTCTGTGCAACCCAATGGACGGCAGCCCACCAGGCTCCCCAGTCCCTGGGATTCTCCAGGCAAGAACACTGGAGTGGGTTGCCATTTCCTTCTCCAATGCATGAAAGTGAAAAGTGAAAGTGAAGTCGCTCAGTCATGTCCGACTCATTGCGACCCTATGGACTGCAGCCTACCAGGCTCCTCTGTCCATGGGATTTTCCAGGCAAGAGTACTGGAGTGGGGTGCCATTGCCTTCTCTGAACCTAATGCACATGCAACATTTATTCTTCCTAATTACTTGACAGATAGCTGCAGTGTTAAACTGTAAACATGTTTGCTTATTAATACTACCAAAATGATAATTGCATAACTAGTTTTAGGGGAATTCGGCTACTCTTTCCTGACATCATTTTCAAAATAAAAACTATTTTTCATAATGCTTTAAGAGATATTACCTGAATGTAAAATTTTCTTTATCATTTACCTTTATAATTCCCATTGAAAAAATTCTAAAATTTTAAAATAAAATTTGTATTTAAAATGAAAGTTCTAAATGCTATATTTTACCTGTAATAATCAGATTTTCTAAGGAAGATTAATTCATTGATAATGACATTTTAATATTGTAATTTTCTCTGTAGTATGATTAGCAATCATTGAGAATAGATGGCTTAAATTGCTTTTTGTTTTGTGGACATCATGCATACAATCCTGCCATCAGCTTTAATGTTCAGATCTTCCTTTTTGTATAATATCTTGGACTATCCTGAAGTAGCTATTAAAATAACTCACATGGATTAAAAAAAAGGCAACTATTAATACTTGACATCAATAGCTGATCAATGCATGAATCACCTGCTTCCTTGTATCTTCATCATGTGGAAAATTCCTGTGGCCTCTATTCCATAATTTTTCTCCTTCTTTTTGTCTTCTGGAGGGTATAATGCAGTTTCAACTGAAAGATTAAACAAAAACCTCCTAAGTGGAAGCACTCCTTATAGAAGAAAGCTCAAGATTGTAATTAAAATTAAAATTAAAATTGTGATGCCGTTGAATGTCACAGAAACTATCACCTTCGAACAAAGATAGGGCTAAATAACCCAGAATGAGGAAACTCTTTTTGAAGAATCATCTGCACTATATATATATCAATCCACCTCCATTTTGTGTGAAAGGTGGAAGCTCAGAGGCCACATACTTTATCTTCACATTGTGTTCAGACAGTGTTTCTCCACAGGCATGTTATTTGGAACGTAATGAAGTCGATCTGTGTTACCTAGAATCTGCACAATGCAGGACGCGCAGTACCCAAAATGCCAGCAGCTTCCTGAGTCTTGAAAAGCTGAATGTCATGGGCGCTGCTGCTCTTGTGTTCCAGAGTGCACTGCTTAAACTATTTCAGAACTATTTGAATCAGCATAACAATTCAAAATATTAGTAATATCTTCACTCTTCAGATGATGGACTGAGGTTTGAAACGGATTGCTGACTTTTCCACATGGCTACTGAGGGGTACTGCTGGCTCTAACCCCAAGAAACTGACTCTAAATTCAGCTCCTTTCCTAAAACATTGTGCTGCCTTTCAATGCAGGCAGAGACTCAGACTGGATCTCAATACATTAGTAAATACGTGCAAATGAACTGTTGTTGTTATTATATTTCTAGTTATCTTCTAAGGAGCCCAGGTCTTTTTACACAGATGACACTTTGTTCTGCAGGTCCTTGGTGGCAGGGTAGAGCTAGGAGCTAAGAGGACCTGGGTTAGTTTGGCTAATGGAGGGAACAGATCATGGAGCTTCCAGGGACAATGGGGTGGGGAGGCGAATAGGAAAGAGAACTACTGGGACCTAGTCACACCTTTAATAATGCAACATGACCTACACATGCACTCTTAACCCACGAGTCTCAAACCTTCAGTACAATGTATTACTCATGAAATGCTTAGCGAGTTTTGGGGATAAAGTGGCAAAGGGCTGAGAATTACTGCTGGGTCGGGAGAGGCTGATGCAGAGACAGCATATGTGGACTCAGAAGCCAGGGGCAGGAGGAGAGACCAGGAGGATGTCAGTCACTCAGAATCAGCAGAAATCAGGCAAGGCCTGGGGTTTTCACAGATGTGTAAATTCACCCAGATGTCTCAGACTGAGCGCACCAGATCACATCTGAATCCCAGGCAATTAAAGTGAGGATCCAAACATTGCTGAGCTATAGGATACTTTCAGGTTTTACAGGGAAGAGAACCAATCTGTGTCAGAAATCACCCAGCTTGAAACTTTCCCAAAGGCATTCTAAAGATTCATCTCCTCTTTTAAATAAAATTCACACACTATTTGAAGTGACTGGTCATTTACTTTTCAGACTGGTCAGGACCACGAGAGGAATTCTCTGAATAGAGTTAAAATTGGTGAATGTGAGATGTGATGAAGATCCAGAAATAAATGCTCTGAGGTCTGTTCAGCTAGTGTCCCCAGAATGTTCACTTCCATAAGCAGGGAGGAGACAACCATTCCAGGTCGTGCTCTGTAAGTAATGTAAGGATGCTTACGGAACTTTCATGACCAGATCTCATAAAAATGACAAAATGACAGAGAATGACTGAATCACATATGGAACAAGGACCAAATGTTAAATATAATTATAATCCAATTATGATTATTATACATTAGGATTCTCATAAAATCATCCAGTTTGTTCTCAATAAAAACTTGGTGAAACCTGGCTTGTATTCTTTTGGACACACTAGTCTGTTCTTGTTTTCTTGTTGGAATGTTTTGGTTTGCTGCTTTTTTTGTATTCAAGACCTTATTACTGCTTGAGAAATGTTCCTTATCTTTCAGTTCAGTTCAGTCACTCAGTTGTGTCCGACTCTTCGCGACCCCGTGAATTGCAGCACGCCAGGCCTCCCTGTCCATCACCAACTCCCGGAGTTCACTCAGAGTCACGTCCATTGAGTCAGTGATGCCATCCAGCCATCTCATCCTCTGTCGTCCCCTTCTCCTCCTGCCCCCAATCCCTCTCAGCATCAGGGTATTTTCCAAGAACTCTTATTTTTGCATGTGCACTAATCTCTACTTGAGAAGCAGGAGATTGTGTCCCTGGATGCCTGCACAGCCCTGCAGTTGAGTCTCACTGAGATCTGAATCTGAGTGCTGCCCCCTAGGGGTTCTCTGATGCAGTGCCCTGCAACCCTGGGGAGGATGCTCATCCACTCTAGGCCAAGGGTCCTGTTCAAGGTCTTCAGTGCTCCACATGGTTCAGAGAGGAGAATAAAAGAAAAACCATTACTGTTGCCAGTAATGCTGATGCTTCTGTGCTGATGCTTCTCAACAGGCCTTTCAATTCCCCCTCATTGTTCTAGTCATCTTTCCAACCTCCTGCCTAAAGCAGGCTCTGGTTTGACCTGTCCCCGACACAATTAGTCAGTGGTTGACCCTCATTTAAATACCAATAAAACTCAGAATGGCATTGTGTTCTTTGAAAATAAACTTGATAAGCCTGATACCTCAAAAGAAATCCTGCAGTGGACCTCTCCTCAAAACTTGGGCAGTGCTTCCCATCACAGCCCGCACAGTGGAGGAACATTCTACCCAGTTTCCACTCTTCCCTCAGTGGCTCCAGATTTCTACTGCAACCTGTTTAGAACCCAGTGTTTTATAAGGAAATGGCACAGAAAAGGAGCACAGCTACTGCTCAAGCAGGCAACTCTCAGGGTCCCAGAATTTATATATAAGGATTTAGAAAATATCCTAGAAACCACAGTCGCAGGGTCTTCAGGGACAAGTAAGGCAATCAGAGACCCTTAATTTTAAGGGAAGAAAAATACAATCATAAGTTTACCATATTTATCTAAATAAACTCTGTATGTTTGAAAGTGGGTCCTTTCTGGACTTTGAAGCGTGGATTTGAAATTTGCATGGAATGGGAATCCATCCAAGCCAATTCGTTGTTGTTGAGTCTGTGAACAATAGACTGTTGTTGTGACCCCATGGACTGCAGCACGCCAGGCTTCCCTGTCCTTCACTATCTCCCTTAGTTTGCTCAAATTCATATCCATTGAGTAGATGATGCCATTCAGCCATCTCATCCTCTATCACCCCCTTCTCGTCCTGCCCTCAATCTTTCCCAGCATCAGGGTCTTTTCCAATGAATCCGGTCTTTGCATCAGGTGGCCAAAGTATTGGGGTTTCAGCTTCAGTATCAATTCTTCCAGTGAATATTCAGGGTTGATTTCCTTTAGGATGCACTGGTTGGATCTCCTTGCAATCCAAGGGACTCTCAAGAGTCTTTTCCAACACCACACTTCAAAAGCATCAATTCTTCGGCACTCAGCTTTCTTCACAGTCCAACTCTCACATCCATACATGACCACTGGAAAAATAATAGCTTTGGCTATACAGACATTTGTCAGCTTGCCAGGTGTTAATACTTCATTCAGGACATGGCAGTCATTCTTGCATGAAACTACTAACCAGCCACATTTTTGAATACTACTCATTTCACCAATTAAAAACTATTTCAAACATTTCCTATGCTAATCAATTGGCCTCCTGGTGTACATACAGTTAATTTTATTTATGATACTAAGTGACCTAGCAAAGGAAACTATAAACAAAACACAACCTATGGAATGGAAGAAAATATCTGCAAATGATGTGACCACCAAGGGATTAATTTTCAAAACATACAAATACCACAAACAGCTCAACAACAAAAGAACAAACAAACCATTCAAAAAACAAGCAGACGATCTAAATAGACATTTCTCCAAAGAAGACATACAGATGTCCAACGGCATATGAAAGATGATCAACATCTCCAATTATTAGAGAAATGCAAATCAAAACTCAACGATATACCACCTCACACCAGTCAGAATGGCCATCACTTAAATGTTTACAAATAACAAATGTTATAGAGGGTGTGGTGAAAAGGGAATCCTCCGACATCATTGGTGGGAATGTAAGTTGGTGCGGCCACTGTGGAAAACAGTGTGGAAATTCCTCAGAAACTAAAAATAACATTGCTGTATGATCCAGCAATCCCAATTCTGGGCATATATCCAGATAAAACTCTAATTCAGAAAGATATTTGCACCCCTATGTTCACAGCAGCACTATTCACAATTGCCAAGGCATAGAAACAACCTAAATGTTCATTGACAGATGATTGGATGACGATATGATACACACACACACACACACACACACACACACACACTGGAATATTATTCGGCCATAAAAAAGAATGGAATAATGCCATTTGCAGCAATATGAACAGACCCAGAGATTATCATACTAAGTGAAGTAAGTCAGAAAGAGAAGAAAAATGCCATATGAAATCACTTATATGTGAAATCTAAAATATGACACGAATGACTTATCTACAAAGCAGAAACAGACTCAAAGACAGAGAGAACAGACTTGTGGTTGCCAAGAGGTCCAACATGAGAGAGGGATAGATTGGGAGTTTGGGGTTAGCAGATGCAAACTAGTATATATAGAATACATAAACATCAAGGTCCTACAGTATAGAGCAGGGAATTATATTCAATATCCTGTGGTAAACCATAATGGAAAAGAATATAAAAAGAGAATGTGTATTTATGTATAAGTGAATCACTTTGCTGAACAGCAGAAATCAACACAATATTGTAAATTAATTATACTTCGATGAAATAAATAAGTTACTATCTTAAAGATCTTGATTCTGGCGAGGGTTCTGCATCCATTGGTTAACCACCTTTGGAGGGTAGATTTCCAAAACATGGTATTGACGTGTATATCATTATACGTGAAATAGGTCGCCAGTCCAGGTTCAATGCATGAGACAGGGTGCTCGGGGCTGGTGCACTGGGATGACCCTGAGGATGAGATGGGGAGGGAGGTAGGAGGGGGGTTCAGGATGGGGAACACATGTACACCCATGGCTGAGTCGTGTCAATATATGGCAAAAACCACTACAATATTGTAAAGTAATTAGCCTCCAATTAAAATAAATAAAAAAAAATGCTAGCTAACTGCTCTTAGAAGATAGAGTAACTTGTGTATACAACTACATCACAACGCTTATACTGAGGTATAGACAGAGTTGGAAGCAAGAAAAAAAGTCTTGACCAGCTGACTTTTTGCTTTGTGAATCCTACTTCAGTAGGTACTGAGTCCCATGGAAGGACAGGCTCTCTTTGCTGGAGATTGACTTGTTTTACAAGAAATAAATCTTGATTGTAAAATCTTATTTTACAAGAAATAAAACTTGATTCAGTTCTCCACCTCCACTTTCCTCTGCTGCTGCTGAAAAACTCTAGTAGAGAAACATCTAACAGTGAAGAAGCATAAATCTCAAGTGTGTTATCAAAATTCCATTGATTAACAGAAAAAATGTTACTGGTGAATCCTGGCTGAAAGGTAAAAGTCTAATTGTTTTTAAAAGACATTCTCCCTAAAGTATAAAACTATTGTTTTTGTTGACTCAAATTCTTTGTAAGATATGTCAAGCCTTTTCAAGAACAATATGGAATATAAATAAAACACACACACAGAGGTGCATGCACACACACACACACACACACACACACACCTGTAACTCTCATTGATACTTTAACACAAGGTTTTAAATTAAAATCAGGCAACTGAAATCTTAAAATAATTTCACCATAAACCTTAGTTTTGAAACTATCATTCATCAAACACCAAGTAACCTAAACTTTGAGATTAAATCCCTTCCGAAGAACACGATTCAAAGAATCTTTCCCATTTTGAGTCTTTTTTGGAATGAGGCAGGTGTGGAAATATGTAAAGTAATAACAACAAAATAATACAATAAAATAGTAAATGAACCAATGCCTCAATCTTACGAAATAGCTCAGCTGACCAACATGCATTTCATTTTGCTAGGCTTTCTTTCAGCAGCTTTGATCTCCTAGATGTTGCATGGCTTCTGAAAAAATGGCAGAAATAAATCAAGGTGCAGTAAAAAAGGTAGCAAAGCAAGAACAGTAATTGTGCTTTCACTAAGCTGAGACATTGGCAGTCTCTGGCATTCATCTAGCTGGTGTTAGGATGATTTTTGAAAGAGACAAACCCCCTAAAGCCAGAGGGGCAAGATCTGCACAGATATGCAGGCTTGTGTGGAGGTGAGTATGGAATAAACTATATTGCCTGAATGATACGGATGAAGGGCCCAGAAAACCTCTCTGTCCTCAGACTACGTCCCTCACTACTCTGGCATGGTTGCCCAAGCTTCAACCATTAAAGACTTTATTTTTTGGTTTTAAGATTGTGATTTTCTAACTCCTTTAAGCTGCCAACATTCTCCCATTTAATAAAAAGTTAGGGGCTTCCCTAGTGGTCTAGAGGTTAAGAGTATGCCTGCCAATACAGGGGACACAGTTTCCATTCCTGGTCAGGGAAGATCCCACATGCTGTGGAGCAACCAAGCCCATGTACTTCAACTGTTAAGGCTGTGCTCTAGAGCCCATGAAGTGCAACTGCTGAACCCTGGGTGCCTAGAGGCTGTGGTCCTCAACAAGAGAAGCCACTGCAATGAGAAGGCCACACAGCATAAGAAAGCCCACACACAGCCATGAAGACTGAGTGCGGCCAAATATAAAAAAATAAATAAAAATTTTAAAAAAGAAAGAAATCGTTAACAAATTTTATTCAGAGGCCTAATAAAGCAGATAAAAAGCAGAGATGCTGTAACTGAAGTAGATGACCCATCCAGTCAGCCCCTTACTCCCTCTGAGACACATCTGCAAACTGCTAAGGCTCATTGAAGGCCACTGAAAAACCACTGGGTTAAAACAGAGCTTCCCAATTGGTGTACACAAAAGGATTACACAAGTTGGGAGATACCAAGTCCTTCAGTCCTTACAGGCAGGGCTGACGGGGAGGTGTGGAACTGTGGCCAAGCCATCCGTGACCCGTTGTCTCTCACTTTTATTTACCTCAGTGGTGGGCTTAACTGGTGGCCCAGTGATAAAGAAACCCCCTGCCAATAGTGGGTTCAGTCCCTGGGTCATGAAGGTCCCCTGGAGAAAAAAATGGCAACCCAGTCCAGTATGCTTGCCTCGGAAATCCCATGGACAGAGGGGCCTGGCAGGCTACAGTCCATGGGGTCGCTAAAGAGTTGGACACAACGGAGGGACTAAACAACAACGGGAATGTTATTATCATTTTCTGTTGTGTGCCAGACATGAGAAAAGGTTAGGGAGCACTCAGTTAGGGCATTATGCTCTGACTGAGTTTATCACACCGAATTACTGCTGGTTATTAACACCTTAGCATGCACTTTTCCCTGCTAATTCTCCATGGAAAGGAAACATAGTCAAGCAAATCTGGGTAGGGGAGAAGCTGGAAATATGGGTCATAAGCCAGGAAGCTCTCGGGAAGGAAAGAACTGAGTGGGAGGCCCACAAGAGAAGGCTGGAAGTGGAGTTCTGGATGCCTGGCACCAAAAGGTACGACATTAAGACAAGAGGAAAAGGCCACTCAGGAAGCCCTGGAGGGCTCTAAGAGGAGGTCCTGCTCTCCCACCGCAGGAGGATCAGTCCTGCTCTCAGGCATCAGATCAGATCAGTCGCTCAGTCATGTCCGACTCTTTGCGATCCCATGAATCGCAGCACACCAGGCCTCCCTGTCCATCACCAACTCCCGGAGTTCACTCAGACTCACGTCCATCGAGTCCGTGATGCCATCCAGCCATCTCATCCTCTGTCTTCCCCTTCTCCTCCTGCCCCCAATCCCTCCCAGCATCAGCCCATGGCAATCCTGCATGCAAACACAGACTTTCCTCCAGAGAGAGTTTATTCCTGAGGGTAAATGCTCATTCGGGACACCCAGAGGAGTGGATTATTCACCTGGAAGAAGGTGGACTTGAGTTTCGAAAGAGCAGGTGAGTAATTGCAAGGGGGGGACCCGTCACAGAAGGAGGCAGGCCCTGACAGTCTCTGACTGAATAAACAGTGCCACTTCCCCCCTCCTCCCTCCCCAGCATCCCGTCCTCTTCCTGTTTCTCAACTTCTTTTCCCATCACTCTGACTCACAAGTGTCAGCCACAGGAGTGGCTCCCCATCTCCCGGCCTTCAGAGATCTCATTGTAAGCGGTTTCTTCTCATCCCCGTCCACTTGGTGTTGGGCACCAATCCAGACCCGACCCACTCTTCCAAAGGCGCCCCCTGAGGTGCAGCTTCCTGGCAGGCACCTTCCACAGGCAAAAACGATGTGCCTCAGAGGACCGATGCGCCAGACGGACAATCTGAGGTTTATGGGTTTTCAGCAAGGGGTTCACAAAGCCCTGCCAATTCCCCTTTTGCCATTGGCCAATTCCCTTTCACTGGCTCTCCCTGCCTGTCATCTGCTTTGTCAACCAAATCCCTTTTCATTTTTTCTCAGCTTCATCTTGGACTCAGGCCTAGTAAGGCCTGTCAAGAAGATTCCTAATGTAGGAAGTTTTATCTCTTCCACCACCATCCTGAGAGGCGTTGCCTGTCCTTCTGTGACACGTTTCACAGGAAGGCATTCCCGTGTCTGAAGTGGAGCATATTGGACCAAAACACCAAGCGAACAGTTGCACACATTTTTATTTTCAAATGAGAATTTAAATGGAAAGATGCGAAGGAGCAATCCACTGGGGAGATTGGGGGGAAGGGAGAAACAAATGGAGGAAAAACTAAAATAGGGAATGTCCTTGTACAAAACTGAAAATCTTTAGGGAGAGTCAAAAATTATTCCCCAAATGGCACAGTTGTTTTGGAAACAGGACGCCTTGAGTTCTGTCTAAATCCTCTCGCCATCCAAGTCCTTCAGGATGTTCTGGGCCTGTCCCAAACTCACTTGCTTTTTTCTCACCAAACTGCTCATTATTTCTCAGCATGATTCTCTCAGTGTTGGTGAAGTATACTTACTATTACTCACACACAAATTGCTGAGTCCACTGGAGGGACTTTTCGAATTCAGTTTTCTTCTCATGGAATGACCTTGGTGCCTAGATGGGTTTGTTACATCTAACACTTACTGAGGCTTACTAGGTGCCACAGACCTTGCATGACTTACCTTATTTAATTCTCAGAACAACTCTTCGAGATAGGTATCATTATTGTTCCCATTTGAGGATAATAACAGATGGGGAAACAGAGCTGAGAGAGTCCGAGCCTTTGGTCAAGGACACAGAGCTATTTACTCAGTGATGGAAACAGAATTCTAAATCAGGTGTGTCTAACCACAGAGCCCAAGCTCTGAACCACAGGAACGCTCACCGTCTCCTCCTTTGTTGAAGCAGTTTAATGTGTATTGAGTTTAACGTTTAAACTATTTGTAGTTTGGGGATAGAAATGCCCGCTCCCCAGCTGGCCTCAGAAAATACAACTCTCAAGCCCACTGCTCTTCAGATCTGCAGGAAAACCAATCTTTCTTAGCAGATCCAGGCAGAGACGAACACTCCCTCAGCTATTAAGCTTCTATGCAAACTGAACGCAGCTTCGGCCAACAGGGTCTGCAGACCCGTCAGCCCCATGTCCTGCAAGGTGGTGTGGCTGGGCTCTGCTTCCTATCCACCAAGATTCAGTGAAGATCCCTCAGGCTGCAGAAGTTCTTCAGGAGGAAAAAAGGAAAATCATTCACTTCTCACCCTTTGGTGCTACTCTGAGTCCGGAGGGTAACACACCAACCTGGAGCTAATCCGCAGCGGCACCATTTTAGACGCCCTCGCAGCCACATCCCAAGGCTCCAGACTGCCCCCTAGAGGACAAGATTCTCTGCTACTCCCTTCAACCAGTTGGCTCAGGAAGCAAGAGGGGGAGGGGTGGTGGAGTGGGAGGGGAGGTGCAGCTTCGGGGAGGAAGGTGGAGTTGGGGGGAAGGGAGGGTGGAGTTGGGGGGAAGGGAGGGTGGAGTTGGGGGGAAGGGAGGGTGGAGTTGGGGGGAAGGGAGGGTGGAGTTGGGGGGAAGGGAGGGTGGAGTTGGGGTCAGGCGGCTCTTCTTCCTTTCTCATTTTTCTCTCAAAGTATTAGTTCTGTTTCAGAGGCTTCCTTGTCCCCGGATCGCAGCTGTGGTCACCCAATGACCCTTAGTTCACCTCAGATTCCAATAACTGAATTTCAGAGAGGAGGTATTGGAGCTTTAGTGCCTTCCTTCACAGGTCCCTGGGTTTCTCAGGCAAGTTTGCACCCTCCTCTCTCAGAAAAGTTCAAGCAGCACTTCTTAATAGTCTAAAAAAAAAAAAAAAAAAAAAATCAAGCTTCACTCACTCTGCTACAATCATAATTCAGCTCTCAGGAGAAGCCTAAATACTTCACGATAACTTGGCGTCTGCCACTTAGCTCTTAGATCAATTTTGTCTCCACAAGAAATTCGGAGGCATGAACTATGTGAGCCTTTCCATGGCTGTTAGTGCTCCTCGGAGCCCAGTAACTGGTGTTCACCAACTAGGGCCCTGGAAGAGCCTCTCTGTTCCTTTTGTCCTTTTCCCATTTCTAACAATGTTGGGATCAAGGATGAGCAGCCCATTAATATTGGCAAGGCTCTTTGGGCTCTTCAAAGGGAAGATGTCAGAGGCAGGATCCTGGGGGGCTGTAATTATTTTATTCTCAACCACCCTGCAGCCTTTCTGTATCAAACCTCTAATCTGTAATATTATAACGTAGCTGAATCATATTTCCAATTATCTATCTTCATCTGCATCCCCACGGGACACCAGAGTATAGACTGGAGACTCAGGGTGAGCCTGGGAAGATTCAGAGATTTTAAAAGAAGCTGATTAGCATAGTATTTGGGAGAGATTCTCTTCCCTTCTCTGCTCTGCTTTTATCTGATCCCAATTGGCCTGAGAAGGCCAGCCAGCTCCCAGCCTGCTGGCCGAGCTGCTGCTCCCTGCCTGGGCGGGTAGGGCCGTTGTGCTGAGGGAGAGATGAACTACTTCTTGCTACTCTTTGCAGTCATCCTCCTCTTACGATACCCACCTTGACAGGGTTTGCACTGCCAGGGCTACAAGGTGTGAGGATGCTCTTTCCCCTTTGGGTACTATGTTTCAAATTCAATGAACTGTCATGAAGAGGAACAGAGGATAAAAGTTACCAATCTTAACCAACTTCTGTTGCCAGGCATTTACCTACACTGTCTTTTTTAATCCTCAGGAAAACACTGCAAAGGAGATTTTATTCCATTTCCCTATGTAAAGAATTCAAGACGAACAAGGTTCACCTAGTAAATAACTCATCTAGCAAATGTTGGAGCAGGACTTCAAATCCCAAGGCCATGGTGTTCCCACTACCTGATTCTAATAGTTTGTGATCTGAGGCCTGGGTTATGGCCTTCCCTTGGGGAATTAGCCAAGACAAACTCAGCATGCTTTTCTAATCGATTTATTCTTTTTTCAATCAAAAAACATGAAAAAAGATATGCCTAAGTGTTACATAATATAATTTTCCCTTGCAATGGATGATACTAGTTTTAAAATGGAATTAAGCATGACTTGAAGTAATTATCTCACTCATTTTTTCTAAGTATGGTTTTTATCTCACAGTTGAGTAAAACCTGAATTTCTAAGTCATTCTCAGTTTTTTATTTGGAACCTCCTCCTTTTTGTCTATAACGCTAGAATGTTCTGCAGCTTCAGTATCACCATGATGCTGTGAGCATCTCTATAGGAGTTCTTCTGTAATGATTAAAGGCACAGATTACATGGCCTTCTCTGGTGGCTCTCTACTGGAGAGTCCACCTAGCAATGCAGAAGATACCAGTTCCAGTCCTGGTTCAAGAGGATCCCACATGCCTTGGAGCATGACTGCTTTCTAGTATTTTCGCTCAGCTGCCAGTAGAAGGCAACCCATGTGTCACCCACAGATGTGTGTGTGTGGGGCAGTTGAATAGGCCCATCTTTGGGCAGAGGAAGGAATTGGTGTGGATAGTAGCTGGGTATTGCTGAGTATTGCAATGAGACAGGACTCAAAGGAAAGGGAGACCCTTTGGATTCATCTCAGTATTTTATAATAAAAGTCATCATCTGGTCATAATAAAAAAAAAAGTACTCTCTTTGTAGAGAGAGGAGGCATTTCTAATTTCAGAGTCATGAATCCAGTCATATAAAGAAAACTGCATTTATTATTAGAAGAAAATAAAATGTTAACAGTAGTTATCTCTGAATAGTAAGACTACTATTATATAAATCATTTAATTTAGTTTTGGGAGCACTTTTTCCATCATTTCCCAAATCTTTGATGGATATATTTTACTTTTACAATATAAAACTTATAAAAAAAGAAAGTTTCAGGAATGACATAAATTGATACCTAAGGTACTTTCCAGCTTGTCTGTTCTCTGTAAACATTTATGAATATTTTGATAACAGTTCTGATGTTTTTCCATCATTTTATTTGATATACTAATGAAGATTGCCAAATGCTTGTCTTAATGAACTTAATTTCAGGAGCAAAAATCATCACCACTTACTTCTCTTCTGTCATTGTGCCTCTGGCTGAGGCTGTTACTGTCGCTGCACACCAGGAGGGGCCTTGACACCTCCTTTCTTTAAAAAAAAATTTATTCTTATTTGGTTGCACCAGGTCTCTGTTGAGGCACATGAGATCTTTGATCTTCATTGCGGCTTGTGGGAGCTTTAAGTTGTGGTATGTGGAATCCAGTTCCCCCACTAGGGATCAAACCTGGGCCCTCCTTCACTGGGAGCATGGAATCTGAGCCACCAGACCAGCAGGGAAGCCCCACTGTCACCTCCTTTACCAGGACCATATGCAGTTAGAAGCCTCTGGAGGTTGGCAGTGAAGGTTGGAGTGGAGAGACCAGGAATCACTGGGAAACTGGGACAGGGACGGAATCCTGACAAGACTGAGCTCTGCCGTGAGTTCAGTCATCTCATGAGCTGAGGACTGGTGAACCAAAGGTAGATTTCTCAAGAAACATGGAGCCTAAGAGCAGAAAGGCGGAAAGGTCTGTTCCCCATTAGCCCTTGTTCTCTGCATGGTCAGAAACCAGAGACCACCCCAGAAGGTGTGAGTGGAAGTTCATTTTCCTGCTGACCTTTCGTCTTGAGTCTTTGAGTGATGATGGCTCTGAAACGTGGTAATTAGTGCCAATTGAGGTGATGCCTTTGTGAAGCTGACACCTCTCCATTAGGAAATGGACTAAAGCCAATGGACCAGCTACTCGAGGCGGGGACAAAAAGCTAAAAAATCAGTGCCTGGCCAAACTCTACACAATCAGAGTTTCCCTCCAACCATGCTCTGGTGCACAATGGGAACCTGTGCAAGGATGAAAACGGGAACTCCAAGGTTGAATGCCACCCTAAGCCTTGGCATAGAGACATAAACAATGACCAGGAAAAAGAGACACAATGGAAGAGAGAATAGGAATGGGGGCAGGCTACTTCAGTGTGCTTTTGTGGGGCAAAATAAATCCAGTTAGAAGAGAATAGCATAGATCAAGCCAAAGGCACTCATCTTAATTCAGTATAAAGCGATTTCCTGATTTTTAATGAGTTCTGTCACTTGCATTCAGTCAAATTTCTTGTCTCCTATTTTTTGTTCTTTATTTAATCTCCACAGGTACCCAGAATTCTGCTAAAACTTGGCATCATCAAAGAACAAAAGTTTCACTCACTTATTATAAAAACGTGTTAAGTGTTTTCTTCTTTTTCCTTTAGCCCCAACCAAGCCTTTTTCTACACGTAAACACAAATGATCTTTAAAAGACAAATATGAATGTGTCACTCCCCTGTCTAAACCAATCGCTGGTTTGCTATTGCCATTGTACTGAAGATAAACATCTAATATCCTCAACGTGTCCTGGCTCTGGAACCCCCACTGGGCCAATCTAGTGCCTCTTTCCCATCACTCTGTACTCTCCTTTGCACCTCTGTGGTCTGGATCTGAATCTTGAAGCAAATTATTCATATATATATCAGATCAGATCAGATCAGTCGCTCAGTCGTGTCCGACTCTTTGCAACCCCATGAATCGCAGCATGCCAGGCCTCCCTGTCCATCACCAACTCCCGGAGTTCACTCAGACTCACATCCATTGAGTCAGTGATGCCATCCAGCCATCTCATCCTCTGTCTTCCCCTTCTCCTCCTGCCCCCAATCCCTCCCAGCATCAGAGTCTTTTCCAATGAGTCAACTCTTCGCATGAGGTGGCCAAAGTACTGGAGTTTCAGCTTTAGCATCATTCCTTCCAAAGAAATCCCAGGGCTGATCTCCTTCAGAATGGACTGGTTGGATCTCCTGATATATACCAACATATATGGAAATGACCAAGTTTGATATATATCTAACCAAGTAAGATATGTTCCCTGTGACTAGAAAGCTCTTTCCTCTGCACTTTGCCTGGCCCATCTCCCATTTGTATTCTTCCAACACTTGGAATGATTGTTTCAGTTCCCCTCTGCCCATTTAAAGTCATGTTTTCCTTAATATTCTTTCTCATAACGCTATTCTTTCCCTTACTTAACACTTACCATCCTGCTGTGTACATTTCTTTGCCTTTTGTTTCTCCCACTCAGTTGTTAGCTCTAGGATGTAGGGACATATATACTTTATTCCCTGCAGTCAAGCCAGATAGTTTATCTCAACCCTATATATTCTGAGACTCCATTGGTCAGGAATTGGTCAGGGGTGGGGTTTGGACATCAATATTTTTTCATAGTTTCTTGGGTGATTCGAGTGTGCAGTGAGGGTGGAGGACTGTTTATTCAATCTACCGTCATCATTTAAGGAAGAAACAAATGAGGCCCAGAGAGGTCATGTGACTTGCTCAAAGTCTTCTAGCTGCTATTAGTGGTGGAAACAAGGACCCAGTTTTTTCAGAGCCTGGTCTCTGCATACTATGATGTCCTTTCACTTAACATGGTGAAGCTTTCTAAGAGCATAGAGAAAACGTGTGTGCTTAGTCACTCAGTCATGTCCAAATCTTTGTGACCCCATGAGCTGTAGCCCACCAGGCTCCTCTGTTAATGGGATTCTCTAGGGAAGAATACTTGAGTGGGTAGCAATTCCCTTCTCTAGGGGATCTTCCCAACCCAAGGATTGAACCCAGGTCTCCTAAATTGCAAGCAGATTCTTTATCATCTGAGCCACCAGGGAAGCCCACATAGAGAAAGGTTTCTTTCAATTTTTGTTTTTTGTTAGGAGAACTAACTTGTACCTGTTTACCTGGAACTTCCCTGGTTTTAGCATGTTAAGAGTCAGGGAAATACCATCTACCTCAGGTAGTTGTTGTGAAGCTTAAATGAGCTCATATTTGTAAAGCCCATGGCAAAAAGCCTGGTGTGTATGTAGTAGAAGATCAGCTACTGTTAGTTTTTAAATGATACAGAAGTCTTTGGGAACAGACAACCAAGGTAGAAACTCTTCCTTCCTCCCACCCTCCCTCCCTCTTCTCTTTGTTCTCTTTTTCCTTTCTTAATACAGGTGTAAACATATAAACACAAAAAGGAGATGTCTCTCAGGAAGTCTAGCAGTTGTGAGCACACTAAAATACTTTTTTTAACCAGCGCTCATTACTGTCTATCAACTCTGAATGCCACCCAGACATCTTTAGGTCGTGTAATTTCTCCCTGCCAAGTGAAAGCATTCATGGTACTCAATCACTAAGCAGCTACTTGAAACAGCTCTCTCAGGGCTTCTCAGTCCCTTGGGCATCCATGCTGTAACCCTGTCACAGTGCCTGTTTCCTGGAATCTGGCTTCTGCAGACTTCCAGGATGTTGATATGCCAGACTAGTTATTTTTCTAAGGCAGTCCTGGAGTCCTCAGGCTACCAGCTGAATTTGATCCATATGGTAGCTCTGGGAATGGCAAGATGCCAATTATGTAGACCGTAGGCCATTGATATTGATTTGTTTGTTTATTATCTGCACAGGCCAACTGAGAGATGAAGTTGGAGGCAACTCCAGCATGGTAACTGGGGTGTTCATTTAGTTAGTCTTACCTCACTTGTTCTGGTGGTCTTTGTTTCTTTAGCTAATCCATATTAGAAGTGACAGTTAATTTGTGAAACTGTGAACTCAACAGAAATGCAGAAAATCAGAGAATTTTTGAGGATGGGACTTTGAAGATTAGCTCATCCAATGCCCTTGAGAATATAGTGCATTTAATATTTTGTTTATGTAGCATTGTACAGTCCACCAGGAAATTCCTGTAATCTTCTCATTGCCCATTAGTTAGTGACAAGAGGACATAGGGAAGGAAAGAAGCTGCAGATTTTGATGTGGGAGGGCAGTGGGCAGGTGAGGAGAATACATCTTGTGTGATATGATAGCGAGAAGCTCGGCATGAAAGGAAGAGTCTAGGGAGACTGGCAATCAATAAAATCTAACATTCTACAAAGCCATAAAAAAGAATGAACTATTTATATATACTTATCTGATGGCTCAGGTGGAAAAGAATCCACCTGTAATGCAGAAGACCTGGGTTCGATCCCTGGGTTGGGGAGATCCTCTGAAGAAGAGAATGGCTACTCACTTCTAGTATTCTTGCCTGGGAAATCCAATGAACAGAGGCTACAGTCCATGGGGTTGCAAAGAGTCAGACATGACTGAGGGACTAACACTTTCACTTTCATGTATAAACAGTGATTTTGTATAACAGGGGTAGATATCAAAATAATTATGTTGAGAAGAAGAAGCTAGACAAAAAGAGTACATACTGCATACCATTTATAAATGGTTCTAGAAAATAGAAACTGACCTGTAGTGACGAAAGAGCTCAGGAGTTGCCTGTGACTATACAACCATTATTCAGTAGGCTCCTGAAGTAGAAAACTTGGCTTCCCTCCTGAACCCTGTATCTCCTTCCCACTCCCTGTCCCCGGACTCAGTTGGCAGGTCCAATAGAATCTACCTTTTTAATTTTAATAACTTTTTTGATGTGGACCATTTTTATAAGTCTTTACTGAACTTGCTACAATATTGCTTCTGTTTTATGGTTAGGGTTTTTGGCTGGGAGGCATGTGGGATCCTAGCTCTCCAACCAGAGATGGAATGCGCACCCCTGCGTTGGAAGGCAAAGTCTTAAACACTGGATCGCCAGGGAAGTCCCCAGACTCTATCTTTTTAGTACTATTCAGTCATCTTTTTCTCTCTATTATCATAGTCAGCCTCAGGTCAGAACTTCAGACATCATATAGAAGCAGAGGCTACTCAAGATGAACAGAGGCTACAGTCCATGGGGTTGCAAAGAGTCAGACATGACTGAGTGACTAACACTTTCTTGAGTAGCCTCCAACCAATCTCCTTGCCTATATTTTCTACTTGTTCTAATTTATCCTCTGTACTGTTGTCAGAGTAACTATTAAGTATTTTTTATTTTCTAAACATTAAACTCCCCCAATATAAAACACGTTTAAATTATTCAAAATAAAGAACTATACATGGAATTACAAATACCTATGTGTCTATCACCCAGAATTAAGAACTGTTCACATTTTGGAATATCTATTTGGCATATTTTTTAAAAAGAATACTTAAAATGACATCATCTTTGTTTTTTACTCCATCTACTCTGTCGATTCTTCACAGTTTATAACACTGTTATTGATCCCATATATAGGTATGTACTTATTTAGGTCATGTTTTTATGCTTTTATTAAAATATGTAATCCTGTGTTAAAAGTTAAATAAGTGGTACCTGCAACTTGCTTTATTGCACGTTTAAGATTTATGCATTTTGATAGATATAAAGATGAAATCGACTCTATATTGCTATATTATATCATATGAGCAAATCACCCTTTACTCATTATCTTATGAGTGGAGCATTTATATTATTTCCACTAAATAGATTTGAAAGGTCATTGGTAGGAAAAATAAAGTTGCATCTGATCACCTCCCATAACTCATATAGTCCCCATACCAATTACCTGTTATCCTATCTCATCTGTCTCCACTCTTAAATCTCTCTTCATTCAATCATACAGTCACTTACAGTTCCTCAAACAGCACCACTGGCTGACACCTCCAGGCTGACACCACACATGCTGACCTCCTAGTCTATGAAAGTAGGAAACGGCAACCCACTTCAGTATTCTTGCCTGGAAAATTCCATGGACAGAAGAACCTGGTGGGCCATAGTCCACAAGTGGCAAAGAGTCAGACACAATTGAGTAACTGAGCACACACACACCCCTACATAAGAAACTTCAGAACATTATTATAATTCTGGTGTCATTTGTGCCTCTCCCACCTGTGACTATGTCTTACTGTATCCTTGGTACTTAGCATAATGCCTCCAACACAGTAGGCATTCAGTAAATAGCTGACGATGGTGGGTGGTGGGTGTGAAAATAAATTTGGAGCCAACTCGCAGGATTCTTCTGGAAAGCCCCAGGTTTCTGGAGGGGAGTAGAAGACCTCTGGAAGATGTAGAGTGGTCATGAGTCAGGAGAAACAGCGCTAGGTAGCAGAGAACACGGGAGGTCGAGCTGCTCACAAACCCCATGGGCATGTCATGCTCAGAAGTGCTGGTTTTCAATCCTGAACGATTTTTCTGCTATGATGGGCTCAGAGCCTACATTCAGGTTTTTTTTTTTTCCCCTAGGTTTTCTGAAAGTTTAGGTTGGGGTGTATGGGAAAAGCTAGCATTTTATAGTCATTGTTAAGATTTTTATTGACTTGAAACTAAGTGTGTGTGATAAAAAATGGTTAAGATGCCAAAAGCATGTCTTCCTTAGGTTCCAAAGAGATGCTCAAGTCAATGTAATTAAATGAAAGAAAATTGAAATAAAACCAGTAGGATATGTCAGGACCTGTACTTGGCACACTGCTTGACTCAGGAAAGAACTGAGAGTTGTTAGAAAGTGACAAGCATCTCTGATAGAACGTCTGTCTACACAAGGAAATCCATTAACCTAGAACATGCAAAGACAGATAATGAAAGATGTGAATATTTGCACTCACACACAAAGTTTGTATCAGCATTTCATCACTGCCTCTCATGAGTGAGTGCTACTTTCTTTATTCTGTTCCTTGTAAATGATTTTGCTCATAATATTTACAATAAAATGCAGCAGTAATAAAATATGATGAAAGATAAATGGATGAACTTTTAAAAGTAGCTGTATGGAAGATTGTTTATGTTGCATGGCAGGCCATTTTTCATACTAAAAGGGGCTAAATTTGCCTACATAAAACATGATCTTGTTCACTGCTTTTCCTGTAAAGACTACAGCAAATGCATTGCCTTCCCTAAACTCTTTCAGATTCATCCTCTAGTCTTTGTATGTTGGACACTGGATATAAACAATTGGCTTATTGTTAGCCTTAAGTGAAGGTGAACCATTTCTCCTGGGTGATTCCTAATTCCTAGAAAGCCTGATGAGCTATATTTTTAAGGAAAACTCTTAGTCTTCATTTTGAGTCTTGAATGAAGCAGAATAGTGACTTTGAGATCCAACACACCAGAAATGAAGACCCTTAAGAAAGATTCTGCTTCTTACTATTGTTATAGATTAGAAAGAGTCTCAGGTCTGGTCTTTATTTGCTCTTTTCTGGGCTTTTCTTTCTCAAGTTGTAGTCCAAGGAGGAAGAGTTATTGTTGTTTGCTTCTACATCATCAATCTCTCCCATGTCTCTACACCCCATCCCTCTCCAGCTGACTACTGAAATCTAAAGGTGTTTGTGGGTTATTTTTCTTGCCTCAATTAAGGTCTTTGGTGGGAGAAATCAGAACAGACTTGTCCTATACATGTATGGAGAAGCTCTATACAGTCAGCAAAAACAAGACAGGGAGCTGACTGTGGCTCAGATCATGAACTCTTGATTGTCAAATTCAGACTTAAATTGAAGAAAGCAAGGAAAAACACTAGGCCATTCAGGTATGACCTAAATCAAATCCCTTATATCATACAGTGAAAGTGATAAATAGATTCAAGGGATTAGATCTAATAGGCAGAGTGCCTGAAGAACTATGGATTGAGGTTCATGACATTGTATAAGAGGCCATGATCAAGACCATCTCCAAGAAAAAGAAATGAAAAAACGCAAAATGGTTGTCTGAGGAGGCCTTACAAATAGCTGAGAAAAGAAGAGACGAGAAAGGCAGAGGAGAAAAGGAAAGATATATACTCATTTGAATGCAGAGTTCCAAAGAATAGCAAGGAGAGATAAGAAAGCCTTCCTCAGAGATCAATGCAAAGAAATAGAGGAAACAATAGAATGGGGAAGACTAGAGAGCTCTTCAAGAAAATTAGAGATACCAAGGGAACATTTCATGCAAAGATGGGCACAATAAAGGACAGAAATGGTATGGACCTAACAGAAGCAGAAGATATTAAGAAGAGGTGGCAAGAATACATAGAAGAACTGTACAAAAAAGATCTTCATGACCCAGATAACCACGATACTGTGATCACTCTCTTAGAGCCAGACATACTGGAATGCAAAGTCAAGTGGGCCTTAGAAAGCATCACTATGAACAAAGCTAGTGGAAGTGATGGAATTCCAGTAGAGCTATTTCAAATCCTAAAAGATGATGCTGTAAAAGTGCTGCACTCAATATGCCAGCAAATTTGGAAAACTCAGCAGTGGCCACAGGACTGGTAAAGTCAGTTTTCATTCCAATCCCAAAGAAAGGCAATGCTAAAGAATGCTCAAACTACCACACAATTGCACTCATCTCACACCCTAGCAAAGTAATGCTCAAAATTTTCCAAGATGGGCTTCAACGGCATGTGAACCGTGAACTTCCAGATGTCATACTGGATTCAGAAAAGGCAGAGGAACCAGAGATCAAATTGCCAACATCCGTTGGATCATTGAAAAAGCAAGTGAGTTCCAGAAAAACATCTATTTCTGCTTTATTAACTACGCCAAAGCCTTTGACTGTGTGGGTCACAAGAAACTGTGGAAAATTTTTAAAGAGATGGGAATACCAGACCACCTGACCTGCCTCCAAAGAAATCTGAATTCAGGTCAAGAAGCAACAGTTAGAACTGGACATGGAACAACAGACTGGTTCCAAATTGGGAAAGGAGTTAATTCAAGGCTGTATATCGTCACCCTGCTTATTTATATTTATATATATATATATATCATGTGAAATGCCAGGTTGGATGAAGCACAAGCTGGAATCAAGATTGCTGGGAGAAATATCAATAATCCCAGATATGCAGATGACACCACCCTTATGGCAGAAAGTGAAGAACTAATGAGCCTCTTGAAGAAAGTGAGAGAGGAGAGTGAAAAAGTTGGCTTAAAACTCAACATTCAAAAAACTAAGATCATGGCACCCGGTCCCATCACTTCATGGCAAATAGATGGGGAAACATGGAAACAGTGATGTGGATGTGAAAGTGAAAGTGAAGTCGTTCAGTTGTGTCTGACTCTTTGCTACCCCATGGACTGTAGGCCACCAGGCTCCTCCATCCATGGGATTCTCCAGGCAAGAGTACTGGAGTGGTTTGCCATTTCTTTCTCCAGGAGATCTTCCATACCCAGGGATTGAACCTGGATCTCCCGCATTGTAGGCAGACGCTTTATACCGTCTGAGTCACCAGGGAAGATAATGGAAACAGTGAGAGACTTTATTTTCTTGGGCTCCAAAATCACGGCCGATGGTGACTGCTGCCATGAAATTAAAATACACTTGCCCCTTGGAAGAAAAGTTATGACCAACCTAGACAGCAAATCAAAAAGCAGAGACATTGCTGACAAAGGTCCATCTAGTCAAAGCTATGGTTTTTCCAGTAGTCATGTATGGATATGAGAGTTCGACTATAAAGAAAGCTGAGTGCTGAAGAATTGATGCTTTTGAACTGTGGTGTTGGAGAAGACCCTTGAGAGTCCCTTGGACTGCAAGGAGATCCAACTATTCCATCCTAAAGGAAATCAGTCCTGAATATTCACTGGAAAGACTGATGCTGAAGCTGAAACTCCAATACTTTGGCCACCTGATGCAAAGAACTTTCTCACTGGAAAAGACCCTGATGCTGGGAAAGACTGCAGGCAGGAGGAGAAGGGGACAATAGAGGATGAGATGGCTGGATGGCATCACCGACTCGATGGACATGAGTTTGAGTAAGCTCCCGGAGTTGGTGGTGTTCAGGGAAGCCTGGAGTGCTGCAGTCCATGGGGTCACAAAGAGTCGGACACGAGTAAGCAACTGAACTGATTACAATCATCATCACAAACTTCATTACCTTCATAAATAAGAACGTTATCATAGTCTCAATCTCTTACTAATCATTTACTATGTTTGTAGCGCTGTCTGAAGACTTTTTCACACATTTTCTCATTCAACACTCACCAGAACTTTATGGAGAAGGTAATAATACTGCTCTCTGACTCCAAATTCATGTTCTTTACCACTGTATCACATGTATGGACACAGCACAAAATACTCTTCACTGTTTGTGGCTTTTAATTTTGGGGAATTTTTGGTGGCAATTTCTTAATCCCAGACCTAAGTTTATGGCTGCTCAGAAGGATATTGAAAACATATCCTACAAACTCATGTTAAGTTTGTTCTAGGTGAAATATAATTATGAAGGTGATCTGCTTTTTTTTTCCCTCCGAGTAAGCCATTTCAAATAAAATATGCAGTAGTTCTTGCTTTCCCTAAGTGTGACTTGTGGAGAGCTGATTCTCTATAATTTTAATTCTATATTTTCTCTTCAGTTACTTTTTAAAAAAGTCTTTATTTGCCAGCAAGAATCAAAGGGGGGTGGGGTGGAAATCTATGTAATTTTAAGGGCAGATTGGCTTAGATTGATTTTTCATTTTATTCGAATTTTATATTTGAACATAATGTGGTAACCAAACTTTTAGTAATATTCTTCTTGACAATTAGGAATGAATTATGAATTCCTGTACTCCTTGAAACAGGTTTTACAGAAAGAGACTCCATCAATACAGAATCAGTTTGTTTTCTTTTTAAAAAAATAATTTTATTTATTTATTTTTGGCTATGCTGGGTCTTTGTTGCTGTGTGGATTTTTCTCTAGTTCTGGCGAGCCGGGGCTACTCTCTAGTTGGGGTGTGCGGGTTTTTCACTGTGGTGGCTTCTCTTGCTGTGGAGCATGGGCGCTAGGGTGCGTGGACTTCAGAAATTGTGGCTCACAGGCTCTGGAGCACAGGCTCAATAGTGGGGGTGCATAGGCTTAGTTGCCCCAAAGCATGTGGGATCTTCCTGGATCAGGGATCAAACTTGTGCGCCCTGCACTGACAGGCAGATTCTTTACCACTGAGCCACCAGATAAGCCTGCTAAAGTCAGTTTGAACCCATTTACAACAAAAAAGAAAAATCCTTGAATTATGCACATATTTAACAACAATGTACAATACTTTTTTGAAAACAGCAAAACATCACTGAGTTAAAATAGAGAAGACTTACTTGAATAGGAGACATGTATTTATTGATTGGCAAGTTCAACATTGTTCAGTTCTAATAGATCTATAACAGAGGTTCAAGGGGTTCAGAGTATATCACCCCAAAACCTGCCTCTCTGGCACGAGATTATTTTGAGCTGAAGGCAGTCAAGAAAAAGCAGATACAGGACAAGCTCACTGCCCTTCGCAATCTGCCTGAAAGCAGATCATAAATTTCCCTTGTGAAGGTGTTCCTCCTACTTTTCCAAACCAGGAAGTTGATAACGACTTCATTCTGTGAGACAAGATGGCACAGAGTCTACACAAACCATACAAACTAGCTCGTATCGTCCATTATTTTCCCCATATATTTACCTTCTCACAGTTGGCCAACCCTAAAAGTCTAAACCGCTTTTCCTTTGTTTTGTCACCAATATCCCCATCTTTGCCTTATTCTTTTACTCTGATCTCAGAAAAAAACAATTAATTGATGAACTTTCTTATTGTCTACTGATAATAATGCCTCTATGAAAAGTTATGAAAAGCCAAAAAACAGAATAATCAAGGGAAATATAAAACCCACAACTTTCTGAATTATAAAGTGTGGCTTTTTGATCTGATGGTAACAAAATTATAAGACACACAGTTTTTATTTGATCCATGCTTTGTCTCTGATCTGTGTTATCCCGAGGCAATTTCCCAGTACTTAACCACTAATCTAAATTCCTGGACATTGCTTGATATTTTGCCCAGTTTTTAAGACCAGTGCCTTAAACACTAAACCTTTTCATGATTCAGCCTCCTGTATCTTATAAAGGTCTCCCATCCAAGGTCTCTTTGGAGAGACAAACCTAGTTCACAAATGACCTAAAGTGTAGAGTTTGTTGACACTTCCCATTCCCAGAGATTATGTACCATTGCCAATATGGTATAGTAGTAAGATTAAGTGCTTTTAAAATCACACTGCCTGGTTTTAGCTCCTAGCTCCACAACTTTAAACAAATTACTTAACCTCTTCATGCCTCAATTTCTGCATCAGTAAAATGAGAATAATGGTGTTTGCCCTGAAGCTCCACCTTGTAAGGTCATGCTCAGTATCCACTGGTACGATAAACAAAATCTAATCAGGAATCATGAAATATTTGCCACTATTTTGATTATCATTAATTCTTCCTAGCTTTAGGTTATCAGTTCTGCCCATTTTTGACTTAACAAGGAAAAGGCAAGGAGGGGCAACTCCCTTTTAATAATACTCAACTATTTAGGGAGAGGGGCTTACCCTTAGAAGAAGTAGAGAGTAATTTAAATTAAGAGGTAGGTTGCATGATGAGCAAAGAGCAGTATTCCTAGAGATACACTCTTCAAAACTGCAGGATAGATAAACTACAGGGATGCCTCCCACCCTCCCCCGCGGCACTTCCTAGCCCATTGTCTAACTCAAGTTTCAAGAGTGAAAATTGAATCCATCTTTTGTTCTTCCCCCTTGCCTCCCCCTACAAAGAAAAGAAGCAAAGCCTTTTAGATACTTGGAAATTGTGGTTTAGATACTTTACAGATTTTCTTTCTACAAGTAGGTCTTGTTATCATTCCCTTTAATCAAATTTGTAATTCTCCTCTAAACTCTTTCCAAGTACTGCATTTTCTTTGGTACTATGGACACAGCTGGATGTGACATTCTATCAGTACCAAGGGTCGACTTAGGGTGATTATGATTAGTAGACTAGTACTGCTTTATGCTACTTTCTTAATAATTGGTCATCTGGTGCCAAATTTAGTCACATGAATACAGCACTAATGAGTTTCAAACTTTATTTCTAATTCTGCAAGTATTTTGTTCAGATATATATGTACATGGCCAGTATGTTAAATCATTTGAAATATGTCATTATTACAAAGGCTGCTTTCTTATGTTCTTTTATCTTACTATGTTCGAGTGGACGTATCCACTGTTGAGAATGGAATTCTCCATGGTGAGAATGAACCAGAGGGGTCATAAAACTGCATTCTGCAGTATTTCCCCTATTTGTTATGCATGCCTTGCTGATTTAGAAATTATTCAAGCTTCCAAAAGAGGAAATGATTTTCAAATAGGAATAGTTAAAATTTTTCTAATGCATTAGTGTTTCTAGCTAGGGTGAAAGTGAAAAACAGGAGTTTCAAACATCTAAAAGTTAAGAAAGTGAAGACAGAAAAACTAAAATATAGGAAGGAGAGGGAAGAAGCACTAAAATTTCCATGGCCATTCTGGCTATTCAAAAAGAGATGGGATTTTAGGTCAACCATAAATATGACAGATAACCTGATGGAAGAAAGGGCCTGAGGCTATGATTGTGGAATGCAGCCATCTCTAACTCCTCCTGTCTGTGCTATTAGAGTACTTTTTGTAGAGGAAAGACTTATTTTCTCTAGCAGTAGAGTTTCTTAATAAAGAGTTTGGATACAAAACGTATGCCCATTTGCAATCTCAGAAAACAAAGTAGGCATGAAAATCTTAATATTATTTCTTTTTCTACCACTTCAGCATGATGTAAAAAATAATTTTGTTATTTTTGAGGTTTCACTTCTAAAGATCAAATTGGGCTAACAATGATCACTATTTACACATAAAAAGGAGAAAGTCTACCGACAATCAAGATCAGCTAAGCCCCAATTATCTCAAGAGCTTTTTTTTTTTGACCATGCTGGGTCTTCATCGAGGCACATAGGCTTCTCTAGCTGCCAGGAGGGGGTTAGTGAGCGGGCTTAGGTACCTGCAGCAGGTGGGATCTTAGTTCACCAACCAGGGATCAAACCTAAGTTCCCCGCGTGAGAAGGCAGATTCTTTACCACTGGACCACTGAGGAATTCCCTCAAGGGCTTTTCAAAAGGTTTATTTCTTGGTCTCATCACAATCCAGTGCAAGTCTCTTTAAGGGAAGGCTTGAGGAGGGAGGCCCTCCTCTATGCAGTCCTTTGGGCCCCTGACATGGAGGTTCTGCCATCTTCCATGACCCCGGGGGTACTCCTGGCTCCTCTGCATCTGGCTGGGAGAAGAGGAGACATAGTAGAGGACCGAGCCTGGCAGTGCTGGCCACTGCCTTCACCCACATTCTTTGGGGCTAACTTCAAGGGAGACTGGGAAATATAATTCAGCTGCATCCTCAGAAAGAAGAGGAAACAGGTTTGGTGAGCATCTAGACAGAGTCTGTTATATGATTTAAATTAAAGATCACATATATTAGTAGCAGGAAAGCTGAAGATTGCCCCTGATTGCAATTCCTTTTGGCTGCAGCAAATCCTTTAAAAGTTCAAGTTAGTTTAAAATTTTGAATACGGAAAGAGTTCACATTAAAAAAAAAATCTACTATTTTGGGGTTCTCTCAAACAATCAGAAATCTAACAGATCTTCTGGCCTGCATTTCTACTTGACAGTAGATGGTCAGAACAAAGCAGCAGCTTCTCCCTTATCCAGTTCACCTTCCAGGCTGTTTCACTCACTGATCTGTCTGGCCCCATAACAAGCTTATACTTGAATTCTCTGGTCTGCATGACGATTTTACCTTTTCTGTGTTTTATATCTTGTCATTAATATGTTAATAACAACAATTGACTGCGGTGGATTGATTTGGGCCTGTAGTTATTAATTATGCTTTAGATGGGGGTGACAGCTAGTAACCAACTCAACCTAAAACTCCCCTTCTCTGCAGAAGTAATGGCTAGTGTCCAATTATGAATGAATGGAGATTTATTTTTTTAGTCTAGTCATTTGTTTAGTTATAATTCATATTCTGAATAGGAATAGTAATCTATCAGAAACACTGTAGAATGTGAAACCTTTGCTTTTCATTTCTTCCCAGGATTAATGCTTTTGGGGCTTGTAATTTTAAGATTCTTTTTATGGACTAAGAGCCCTCCACAGAAAAGCAGGTCTCAAGAAACAAAATGGTCCTTAGTTTGACAGCAGAACAGTTTACAAGAATATCATCTACTTCAAGGTGTTGAATATTGGCTATTTGGGAGAGGGGGTGGGGGGGGTAGATTTAATACAGCTATTAAAAAAGAAAAAAAACCTTAAATAAAAAGTAGATTCCAATATGGCTACCCTGTGGTCTTCTGGCTGAACTTGAACTAGTCCCATAATCAAAATTTGGAAAATCAAGTTATATTGAGGGGGTTTGGTGAGGGTGAATTTTAAATGACCAATATAACTGCTTTGCTTCTTTGGAAAACTCTGCCTATAAATATCTCAGAGTTGAGTGTTAGAAAAGTTTGTACACAATTTTAAAAAGAAGGAACTAGATTATCAAAAGTAAAACTGAACAAATTGTTTGCAAAGAAAATACCTCTTAACACCCTAGACAGCTGAAAAAAAAAGATAAACATACCTTAGTCCAATTAACACAGAATGAATGTACAATATTATATGGAGAGTGTTATCTTGTTTGCTTTTTTCTTAACTGAGCAGAGATTAAAGTATTATTTTTAAAAACCACCTGGAGGGTGTTTTAGTGTTTCTGGTAAAATTACTTAAGCACACAATGGCTGTCTTTCTATGCCTTTAGAGTTCACGTGAATTTGGTTACGTAAGTTCCATGGAGAGAAGTTTTCAGTGGATTTAAAAAAAAAAAAAAGACCAATGGAAGAAATGACTTTGTTTTTAATTTTTATTATTGATTTGGCTGAGAGTAATAAACTGCTGGTGCAATATTGCAGTTGAGTCAGTCCTAGGTACCAGGGAATAAAGACAGAATTGTAAGTCTTGCTGAAGACAAAGAAAAATAAGCCCTTGTGAGAGAATATATGAATGGAAAATTAAAAAAAAGTTACCTTGAGAGGGTGTAGTGTGGGATAGGGGGAGCTATCCCTGGAGAAAAAGAGACCTTTGGATGATGAGGGTGAGAGAGTCAGACTGAATAGACCCCATAACCCCAACTTACTTACCAGGCTCTAAATCCTCACCCAACACTAGGACATGGGAATTATTTTTTGTTGTTGTTGTTTTTGCTTTTTCTTTTATATATTTATATAAACTTTATTTTGTATTGGAGAAGGAAATGGCAACCCACTCTAGTGTTCTTGCCTGGAGAATCCCAGGGATGGGGGAGCCTGGTGGGCTGCCGTCTATGGGGTCGCACAGAGTCGGACACGACGGAAGCGACTTAGCAGCAGCAGCAGCATAGCCTTTCAACAATGTTGTGATAGTTTCAGATGAACTGTGAAGGGACTCAGCCATACACACACATGTATCCATTTTCCTCCAAACTCCCCTGTCATCCAGGCTGGCACATAACATTGAGCAGAGTCCCCTCTACTACACAGTGTGTCCTTGTTCATTATCTATTTAAATATAGTAGTGTGTACAAGGACATGGGCATTATTATCCCTTTGTCCCTGATGAGGAAACTGAAGCTCAGATTGATCAATCTGCTCAAAGTCCATTTGAGAGATAATCAGGGCTGCAAGAATTCAAGTTAAAGGCCCCGAGGTACCAAAGTCTGAGTGGAGAAGACCAGGGAGTGAATGCAGAGAAGTAGCACAATGAGAGAGATTCAGGTAGAAAGACAAAGGATGGGGCACTTAGGTTTGAAATGTGGTTCACTGACTAGATGACTCAAAGAAGGAAGTTTGAAAAGACCTGAGGCAAAGTGCGTTGAAGGATAAAACAATTCTGCCCCCCAGCTCCACAGACTGAATCCAGAAGTATGAGCTTAACTGGCACTTTGTAACAGAAGGATACATGTTGGACAGGTTCCAATAGAGCAATAAAAACAATCAAGGGAACAGAGATTTATCTATTGGAAAGATACACAAATATCAGTACCTCAGCTTACTTGAATGGGGAGGAGAGTTCCATGGCTGGCAACTCTTTGAAGTGTGCACAGCACTCAAGGAGTGATTAGCCAGCAGTGGGGGTATACCTGGGAGTTGAAAGTGATGAAATGTGGACAAGAAACCTCTAAGCTGATAGCAGAAAATGCTTTTTGGAAAACTTACAGGGTAACTCCCTGAGGCCATGATACTTTCCACTTTCCTGGACTAACTCCTTTTCTGGGAATCTAAATGTCTCCAGAAGAAACCCCCTTCTCCTATGCATCTCCAGCTGCAGCAGGTGGGACTGTCTGATCTGGCCCTCAGGGATGCTGTACCCAGGAGCGCAGCGGCAGGAAGACCCAAATGGGCTGGACAAGATGACTCATTTTCTTTTCCTCTCTTGGTTATTTCTATGAGTCATACACTTTCATCCAGTGCAAAATATGGAAAGTAATATCAAAAAGCCTAAGATATTGTTATCAAATATTTAATGAAAAGAAAAATCCCTTTTCATATGACCCTTACAAAAATGTTTAGTCTTTTCATTTTGCTGCCATTTCTTTGATTTATCGACATCTAGAAGGTGGGGTGAGGAGACTGGAGACTGTAAGCAAGACAGAAAGATTAAGGTGACTGGCACTACTGCTCCGAGGCAGTGATCCAAGCTGCTCACCCTTGAAAGGAAAGGGAGATGGTCCAGATCTTTTCCAATAAGCAAGGACTCATCCCTTGAATAAGCTAGGAGTTATGGTCAACTGAGTATTCTTCAGCCTTGGGTTTCTTGCTTGAGTCTACATGGCTGCAGACAGGATAAGGATAAGGTGATAGGTGATTTAAGAGCATGGATTTTGACATTAGGTGGTTTTGGATTTGAATTCTGGATCTGGCACATATTAGGCAAAATCCTTGATTGCTCTGAGACTTAGCTGTCAGATCTATAAAATAACCATTATGCTAAAAAATAATTGTAATGATAATGTGAACATGTCTATTATTGACTGAGCTTCTACTCTGAACCAGATTTTTTTAATAGACTTTACATATATTATCTCATGTCATCTTCATAACAACTGTAGATATAGTTACTAATATTGTCATCATTTTACAGGTGTGGAATCTGAGTCACAGAAAGTTTGAGGAACTTGTCCAAGGTCAAGTGATTAGGTCATGGCAGAGGCAACATGGTAGCCGCATCCTCAGGCTGTGTAAGGCTCACTAAAGGTAAGGGAGCTGAAAGTACCAGTTTCCACTAAATGTACAACAATGTACACACTTTTTTAAACTAAAGGCAAGGGAGATTTTCCAATTTTTATCTTTCTTTTTTAAATCAATGAACGAGTTTCCCTACTATCAGCATCCTTTGTAAGAGTAGTTCCCTGTATTTCTTATTTTTAAACTAAATTATCTAAATTTCATAGCGATTATTTGCAAAAGAGTTGTGAACAACACTTGATCCTAGGCTAACACATATTCTCCAACTGTATTCAAGAATACAGTTCTGTTCTCCAATCAACCAAAATAAAGATGCAGCAGAAACCATGGAAACTTTACTTTCAGTAAACATGTTTACAAATCCAGGAGCATACTTTAGAGCAAAATGTCTTCTGTCTCTCTCTCTCCACACACATGCACGTGCGCGCGCACGTGCGCACACACACACACACACACCCCTCTAATTTGATGTTCAGGGTTATCCATGAAGATGATACTGAGAGTCTTCTTATTCAGCATCTTGGTTGGTGTATTAATCTGTTTGGCTGCCATAAAATAGCATAGACTGCTAACAATAGAAATTTACTTTCTCACAATTCTGAAGGTTGGAAAGTCTAAGATCAAGTTTCCAACAGGGTTTGGTTTCTGGTGAGGACTCTTTTCCTAGCTTACAGATGGCTCTCTTCTCATAAAGTCCACACGCAGCCTTTCCTTGGTGCTAGTAAAGTAGAGAAAGAGAGGTCTCTCTCTATTCCTCCTCTTATACTCGATTAAGTTCAGTTCAGTTCAGTCGCTCAGTCGTGTCTGACTCTTTGCGACCCCATGAATAGCAGCATGCCAGACCTCCCTGTCCATCACCAACCCTCAGAGTTTACTCAAACTCATGTCCATTGAGTCGGTGATGCCATTTATCCATCTCATCCTCTGTTGTTCCCTTCTCCTCCTGTCCCCAATCCCTCCCAGCATCAGGGTCTTTTCCAATGAGCCAGCTCTTCACATGAGGTGGCCAAAGTATTGGAGTTTGAGCTTTAGCATCAGTGCTTCCAATGAACATTCAGGACTGATCTCCTTTAGAATGGACTGGTTGGATCTCCTTGCAGTCCAAGGGACTCTCAAGAGTCTTCTCCAACACCACAGTTCAAAAGCATCAATTCTTCGGCACTCAGCTTTCTTCACAGTTCAACTCTCACATCCATACATGACCACTGGAAAAACTTTAGCCTTGACTAGATGGACTTTTGTTGGCAAAGTAATGTCTCTGCTTTTTAATATACTCGATTAGGGCCCTGTAATTATGACCTCACTTAACCTAATCACCTCCTAAAAGCCCAATCTCCAACCACAATCACATTGGGAGTTAGAGCATCAACATATGAATTTTAGCAATGGGTTAGTCTGGACTGATTTTTACCCTGGGGCCCATGTATATCAGAAATTCATTCATGATTTATTCAGTTTTTTTTCCTGTGGATTACAGTTATCTCTAGACAAGTTACTGACAAAGAACTGTGAATCAGGTGTTTGGGTAGCCCATGAATAGATTTAATGTAATAGATAGGATCTTGTTAAAGCCGAGTGAAAAGCCATGGAATATAGGGTGGTGGTGTTCTCTCTAAAAATAAGTTTTAGTGGCTATTGTGTTCCTAATACTGAAGGCTTTTCTGAACATAAACAAGAACCTAAAAGTAAAAGTTAGATCTGGAAAGGAAAGGGCCCATTCTGCAGAAGGAACACATTCTTTCCAAATGGTTTGCATAATTTCCTATGTTGCTTTCATGTTACAGAAAACAAACACTTAGGTGTTTGGTGACTATGTACACCAAGTTTCCACATAATCTCTGAAATCTCATTGGGGCTGGGTTAGTTAATTTAGGAAGGCTTGGTAACTTCCTGCCATGTGTCATTCAAAACTTTGGAAAATATGAATATACCATTTTCTTGCCTTCGGACATCATTCCTTACTCCTTTTGGCCATAGGCATACTCAAATAGTGATGATATCTTTGTATGTGGGTGGTGATGGGAGGGGTGGGGAAATGGGAGGGGTTGGATTTTAAAAATTGAACTTTTCCAACTATAAAAGTTCTCATAATATTCAACTTCTTGAGCTTCAAATAGTACCCATTTATAAGGCTATTGTTTTGAGAGAAGATTTAAAAAATATTTTTTAAAAATCTCTCCTTTAAGAAGCCAAGACTAGGGACCCTACTGGTTCTTCCCATAGGGTAGAAAATCCTCATCTTTTCAGAACACCAAGGCCATGCATTTGCTGCTTTAATGGAAGGTTTATAGGATGCAGGTGATAGGATGCAAGAGAGGGTCCTGCTCCTGATGGGGGTGCAGGAATGGCAGAGAAGAACCAACTGAAAGGACCTTTATGGCCTAGGAGGTATTTGAGTAGGTGGAGGGAACACTGAGGGCAGAGAAGGCTCATGTTTCTACTTGAGGGCTCCAGAAAATTTCTAACTGTCTGGCTTTCACTAACCTATTCTGCAGGACAGAGTGCTCAGGTAGGGGAGGCTCTGAGGTGTGGTGAGGAAAAGCCTGTGAGCCTCCTGGGGCCCTTTGCATGAGGGCCTTTGCAGCAGAGCCAAGGCCTGGATGGAAGATGCTATGGAGACTCGGGGGGCTCAGGGTCTGCAGGCAGTGCTGACAGAGGTGGTCAGTGGGTGTGAAGGCACTAAGTCCTGACCAACCTGAGAGAGACCCAGTCACCGGTTCTCTGGCCACAGACCCCCAGGTGGACAAGGGCCCTGTATCAGAGACCAGAACAGCAGGGGACCCCCACTGCCAGGCTCTGTCCCTTCCTTTCTACTTTAAGGTCAGGTAAGCCATAGCAATCTCCTCCTCCTAGTCTTCCTTCTAATCTGCCACCTAAGGAGGAAAAGACAGAAGAGGAGGGAGACAGAATAGGAAGGAAAGGAGGAAGTCTTTCGAAAGACTGAGATTTTGTGTCCAAGAATGGAACTGTTTAAAGGCACCGTTTAAACTATAGGCTAAGACTAAGTGTTAAATCAGATAGGACTAAATGTTAAAGTTTTCTTAACAATACAGTAGCAAGGGTATCAAGTCAGATTAGCTACAGACAAAGTAAAGGAGTGACACCTTATACCCTATCTGTACTTCTGGACTACAGTGTGAGTGGATTTTACTTCATTTGGTTCTTGTGTCTTGGATTGCGGTGTGTGTGTGTCTTGGGTATGGCAGGAAAGGAATGAACTGAAGTATAGTTTCATTGGAAACATTCTGAGTGATACAGTCATCCCATTAAAATGGAATTTCAGGAAACATTCAAACCCAAAACACTGCAGAAGGTCCAAAACAAACTGATATACACATATGCAATTATGACAGACATTTTAGCACTGAGTAGCCTACTTCTCATTGGATTCTAATGGAAGAGTTGAACTAGATCTCCATGACCTGTGCTGTTCTGAATGTAGCAGCCCATCTCCCAAATGTGATTTGAAAATGTACTGTAAAGCAAACCTGTCCACCACTATCACCTCCTCTACCACTACTGGCAGCCAGCCCTTGCTGAACTCTCACTCTGTGCCAAGTATTTATGATCCTCTGCTAAACGCTGTATGTGATTACATTAATTAATCTTGGTAGCAGTCCTGCGAGATGGTGCTAATATCATCTCCATTTTAAAGATGGCAGAATGGAGGCTCAAAGATGAATTAAGTATTTTGTTACAGGCCAGAACTGACTCCATGTTGGATCTGTTTCTTTTACTTTACCGTTTGCTTCCTGTTACTTTTGTTTACTGAAAGGATACTGTCCATATATAATGGCTAGCTTCAGGGAACCCTGCCCCCTGCCTGAATGTTAAACCAGAATACCTTTGTTCAGGACCCTGTCCATCTGTGGATGGCTACAGGAAGGAAGAAGTTGACACATCCCTTCCTGAAGGCTGGCCACTCCAGGAGATATTTGCAATATTAATGGTTTTTTAATTTTATTTCCTCACCTCCCCCCATCTCTGTTCTATAAAATACCCTGGCATCCAGACCTCGAAAAGATGGTTATTTTGAGACATTAGTTTGCCATCTTTTCAGTCAGTATTCCTTGCCTCAACACCTTTTCTCTTGGTTAACTGGCCTGTCATATGGCAAGCAGAGTGAGCTTGGACTCAATAATAATGTAAGCTAGAACTCAAGATTATGTGTTACTAGTTCCAAAGCCAATGGCTATTTTTGCCACTACACCATGGTACTTTCAAGCTTTTGAAAACAACACTTTTAGAAAACTTTCCAGTATCTCTGAAGTTCAATTTCAGGGGCTTTACTTTTTCTGCTTCCATGTTGATATGACTTGATGTTCCCATGTTGATGTGCCAATGGGGTGAGATACAGCTGAAACTTTGTCCACTTCCTTTACCATGATATGTCATCAAGTGAAGTCGCTCAGTCGTGTCTGACTCTGTGACCCCATGGACTGTAGCTCACCAAGCTCCTCCATCCATGGGATTTTCCAGGCAAGAGTACTGGAGTGGGTTGCCATTTCCTTCTCCAGGGGATCTTCCTGACCCAAGGATCGAACGCAGGCCTCCTGCATTGCAGGCTGACGATTTACCATCTGAGCCACCAGGGAAGCCCATATATCATCAAAGTCTTGCAAAATACCTGTTGAAGAGAACATGAAGTAGCTTTTTAGAGCCAACATTTATTGAGTGTTTACCACATGCCAGGCCCTAAGCTAAGCCAATATATGTGTTAATTTCTTTACTAATCCCAACAATCCTGTGAGATACAAACTGTTCTGATCCCCATTTTAGAAATCAGAAAATTGAGGCACACGTTTACATAACTTTGCCCAAGTTAACACAGTAGATTTAACTGTTAAAATGCCAACACTTAGACATCATTCATATATAAGAATCATGCTGGGTCACTCCTGGTGATGCCTAGAAGAAAGCCAGATTTTACCTATCACAGGCCTGAACTGCTTATTTATGCCCGTGTGATGGCACACTTCTGGGTTTAAGGACAAATGTGACACCTACCCACCCCCAGGAAGAGTTGTGAAGTTTCTGACAAGGATCTGCCTTCCTTTTTCTTCCCAAGGCTTCCTTCTTCCACTTAAGATACTCAGGTACCTTCTTGTCCTCATCACTCCTTTCTTCTTTCATAGGACAGGCTCTGGCACCAGACATTTTGTGGGAATGGCTTCTATTGTTTGGCGAAAATGTTCATTTGGGTTTTTCTCTAAGATGGTATGGAAAAATCTGAATGAACTTTTTGGCTAACCTAATACTTTGCCTGGAACTTATTCATACAGCAAGACCACACCCATTTATGTACTTGTATTTTGTGCCTTTTTTGGGTTGTTGTTTGTTTAAATGATTGTATTGTGGAGGGAATTTTTGGCATCCAAAAATACCTGGGAGATCTTGGGGACATGAGAGCCCATGGGGGATTCTGTAGTCCTGCCCAGGACCTCATGATTTAGCCTGTTCCTGTAAAAGTCCAGGCATCTCTTCACAGCCTCTGACACTTCCAGGTCAGTGCCCAGGGCTGTGGAGAATCTGTCCAGGGAACATGTGCTTTCCCCTTGCCCAAGACATCTCTCTGGATGGTTCTTCTCTGGCCTCCTACTTCTACTAAGCACATGTCTGGTCCTCTCTCCTGGCAGTCCTTTTGCAATTTAGCATCTCCTCTCTTCCCTCTGCTTCAAGATCTGAGGAGGCATATTTTAATATTTCTGGCATTTTCATCCAGATTTTAGTTAGCAAAGTATTGAATTAATTTTCTCTAATGTACTGAAACACGTCTCTACTTACGTTGTTCAGTCGCTAAGTCTTGTCTGACTCTGTGATCCCATGAACTGCAGCACTCCAGGCTTCCCTATCTCCCAGAGTTTACTCAAACTCAGGAGAAGGCAATGGCACCCCACTCCAGTACTCTTGCCTGGCAAATCCCATGGACAGAGGAGCCTGGTGGGCTGCAGTCCATGGGGTCCCTGAGGGTTGGACATGACTGAGCGACTTCACTTTCACTTTTCACTTTCATGCATTGGAGAAGGAAATGGCATCCCACTCCAGTGTTCTTGCCTGGAGAATCCCAGGGACGGGGGAGCCTGGTGGGCTGCCGTCTATGCGGTCACATAGAGTCGGACACGACTGAAGTGACTTAGTAGTAGTAGTAGTATAGGCAGCCTAGGGCAATGGGATAATATCGTTTACAGTGTCGTGAGAAAGAGAGGTGGCAGGAAGAAAGACGGTTAAAGTAATAATTACAGCATAGTTAGCGCTGCCTTATTTTTAAACAAAAGGGCCATTCGGGCACTACTTCCTCATTAGCAAAGGTTTACAGTATTTAATGAATCTTCTCTCTGGGAATATTTTGCACATTTCAAATTTGATATTCAAGTGCAAATATATTCAACCCAGCAAAGAGACAGCAAATGTCATTAACTCTCTTCATCTGGTTTGGCCAAATCTCTCACGTGGCACAGAGCAGGAATGTGTCAAAATACATTCAGGAAAATGCCTGCTGGCTCCTGTGAACCCAAGTGCTTCCAGTCAAACACTGACAGTGAGGAGCTTTTCCTTTTACAGCAGAAATCAACACAACATTGTAAAGCAATTATGCTTTAATAAAAATAAATAAAATTTAAAAAATTTTTAAAGAAAAAGGAATTTTTTTTTCATCTTTACGTGTTTCTTTTTTTTTTCTTTCTCCATCTAGGTTATGTAAATTTTGTTAGCCTATTGTAAAGACTGGTATGTTCAGTGGCTCTTCCTGGCTAGAACTCGTCTCTGCCCGCCAGCTCACTGTACAACCATCTCAGAGGATGAGATGTTTGGATGGCATCACTGACTCAAAGGACATGAGCTTGAGCAAGCTCCAGAAGATGGTGAAGGACAGTGAAGCTTGGCAGGCTGCAGTCCAGGGGGTCGCAAAGAGCTGGACACGACTGAGTGACTGAAAATCAAGCCCACTCTTTTATGAATCTTCCCAGACCTCTTCGGCTCCCATTCATTTCCTTTTCTTGGGAACTCCACAACACTCACAAAGTAAGCAATTTGTTTTGGCGCTAAATAGAGTACTGATTGGATCTACTATTTCATGTATGGATCTTTCCTCTTTTCAGGGACATAGGTTTCTTAGATGAAGTTACTTTTGTTTTTCCACTAGTAAGTTTCTTATTGGGGTCCTGGTGACTCAGCAGTAAAGAATCCACCTGCAATGCAGGAGACAGGAGTCAGGAAGATTCCCTGGAGAAGGAAATGGAAACCAACTCCAGTACGTTTGCCTGGGAAATCCCACGGACAGAGGAGCCTGGTGGGCTACAGTCCATTGGGTCGCAAAAGAGTTGGACATGACTCAATGACTAAACAACATGTTTGTTATCTTTTTTAGATTTTTAAATTTTATTTATTTTCACTGAAGTATACTTGCCTATTAGGGAATCTTCTGGTGGTCCAGTGGTTGGCAGTCTATGCTTCCACAGTAGGACGCACGGATTTGATTCCTGGTTAGGGAACTAAGATCCTGTGAGACAAGGCCAAAAAAAAAAAAAAAAGGAATGCTTATTGTTTTGCCATTTCCTCATGGTGGAAAGCCCCAGCCAGATATCAGTTAGCAGTGAGTATCAAAGATATGAGTATCTAGTGCTTTACAGGAGATGACTTCTGGAGATAACATCACAGACAAGACTATTGTGGAACAGGTTGAATTCTGCCACAGTTTACTCCCTCTCTAGTCTCAGGCTAATCACTTAACTCTTGCAATGCCACATGTGGAAAATACATTCTGCCTTGTATGCATTGATAAGCCCTTGTTCCATATTCCAGAGATGTGTGGGCTCCTGGCTTTGTGAGTTTGTGCATTCAAGAAACTTTGGGTGAAAAAGCAAAGATATAAACACAAAGGAACCAGTATTAGGGTCATTATATTGACGTTTCTGTATTGTTTCAGGTCAGGGGAGGATGAGACAAGGGCACAGCTTGGGCAATTGACAAGACAGAGTGGTGGGAGCAACAGTGCTGAGTAAACGGTTGTAAATCCCCAATGCTGAACTTTGTTAACATTTTACAGAATGCTTTGTCCCTTTTAAGCAAGCTATAAAGCAAGAGTGAATTCACACAGCCTCCTTGGAGGTCAGTGTGATGGCTCTATTTATGGGCAGATCACTAATTAATCACAAGCTAATTTGTAGCTTGACGCTCACCAAGCTGAATTTAGAAACTAGGCACCTCTTTACTTAGCATTCTGGAGGAGACAGCCATTGGTAGACGTGGCACATAAAAAAAAATGATGCTGTTTCACCCAGTGCCTGGAAGGAAATTGCAGTTGGTTGAAGGAAAGCTACCCATCTCTGTCGTAGCCTTTCAATGATTCATCTCTGTTCTTTCTGCCTTGTTTTGCATCCCAGCACCATAGGTTTCCAAGGCTTTGATGGTGTTTTCCCAGAAGAACAGCATATTGTAGATCATGGAGGAAGGACGTTTATTCTCAAAGGACATGCAACGATGATATGATTGGAGGGCAGAATTTAAGGATATTAACATTTTGTTGAACATAAATTGCCAAGGAGCTTATTTTGGTAAGGATTTTCAAGGAGAGGTTTCAAACGGTAATCACTGCCAAGTATTAAGGGGCAAGATGCCACTAATTCCCAGTAGATTAAAATCACTGCTAATTTTTCTCAGGGACATTTCAACTTTGGAAAGGGCGTCAACTCAGAAGCAAATTAAATGCTGTCTTTGAGAGGAAATGAAGCCTTAAAGAATTAAAATATTCACTAGTAAGAGGGATTTTTCTTTAATCCTTGAACTGTGTGTTCTAGAAAGGACTGTGAGTTGAGTGGAGGGAGACAGATAAGGAGGATGTGAGGTGAGGAGGAGGACGTATCTCTCAGGAATGTGGCCTCAGGATATGCAATTTGCTACAGAGGAGGAATCTGACAGAGGAACTGAAGAAATGAACTCAATCTCTCTTGAGGTGTCTGAGCCAAAACATGTTTTATGACTTTGATGATAAAAAAAAACTATATATTTTGAAGGTTGAGATAACAAAGATCAAAGCTACAAAATTTGGATAAAAAGAAGATCACTGTCATGTTTAAAGTTTTGGAAAAGAAATGAGAGAATGACCTTTGAATTACAAGGCTGAAAGCGGATACTTGGGTGCCTCAAAAAAGCAATAAGAAGCAAGAACCTTATAAACCTTTACATAGAAAATTCATCATAATAATGTACAATATGCACATGAATTCATGTTGCATGAAAGGAAGTTTAAAGTAAGAGTCTATCATTAATGAAATAGCCACTGTGTGTAGGATTATTTATCTACTGTGTAAAATTCATAAAATTATTAGATGAAAAGTATACTATAAAGATATTGGACTCTTTTCCATCCATTTACTTAAAGAACTACTTTAATATCTATTGTTTAATTATATTCACATCACTCCTGAGAAATTGGTTAGAGCAGGTTTTATCTCCATCTAATTGTCTGGTGAGGCAGAACTCAAGGGAAGATAAGTAGCTCTGTAAGGTCAAACCTAGTTGATAGCATTTCCCAGACCTTGGCCTGTGGACACCCTAAGTGGGACTCTCCATCAGACCATGAGTTGCACACAAACCAACTCTTCTGATGTACCCAAACCTGTATACCAAAGTGAAACTTGAAAAAGCCTGAAGTGCAAAGGGAACTAAGAAATACATCCTTGTTCAAATCTTTTCTAGGCTGGCTTCAGGATGTTCAAGTGACTTTCTATGAGGTATTTCTATGAATTGCGAGAGGTCTAAGAGGGGTAGCCCATTAAGTCCCGGCCCACTGGGGATGCCCTTTGATGCATTCATTTGGCTTCAGAAAGCAGAGTCTTCAAGACGTGGAATAGAGGCTTTGAAGAACTGTGAGTGAGATGCCCCAAGTTGCCAGATCACTGAGACCAAGCAACTGAGTGGGATTCTAGAGGGTTCAAGGACTCCTGGAGTGGTGTTCAGAGTTTGGTGGGAAGGACATCCAAAATGCAGGGAGGTCAGAAAAGGAGGTTACAGAAGCTCTGAAAAGTGGGTTTTTGGCTTTTTTCTTCCACCATTCCTTGGGGGCCATGAGACTATAACAACACAGGTCTTAAGGACAAACTGTGCTAGAATTTGAAAGACCTGTATGAGTTATATACCTTCCCTGAATATCTGTGTTCTCATCTATTACATGAACAAGTTAGACTTGGTAATATCTTTCCCACTCCACTATGTAATGGTATCATGAAACTAGTCTTCATTTAGCACCTGGAAAAACTCTGAACTCTTCTTTCTATCCAGAAAGATATTACCTTTATGGTCTGTCTCAGGACTTGTTTTGGGATTTACAACAGTTACTGATGGCCTTTATCAGTTGCCAAGTGTCTGGAGAGTTCTACAATAGGTGTTGGCGTTGTTCTCAGCTGGACAAGTCAGGGAAGAGCTTCAGAGGTTAAGGAGGGACTCTGCAGGAGAAAAGTGACTCAGAAATAAAACTGTTCTCTTCATTCAACTCTCAGTTCCTAAACTAGGCTCCTATTGTGGAAATTAGACCTTTGAGCAGTGTTCCATGTGTTTATTCTACTTGTATCAAAGAGGCTTTCATCTCCCTAGAGCAAATTATTAACACATTCCACCAAAGATGTGAGGGTGGAGGCCTGGCCTTGGAGAAAAAAAAATAATCACATCATAATGAAGAGCTGCCCGACTCATGAACTTAAGAAAAACTAACATAAAAGTCCCTACTTTTAATGACAGTGATTGGCCAGATGCCAAGGTCCTTGTGCCCAGGGGAGCATGGCAGGCTGATTCCTTGTCTGTAGGCTGACCCTTCTGTGCCCAGGAATTTTCCACTGGAAGGCTGGTGGTGTGGGAGGTGAGGGCCTTTGCAGGATCAGCAGGTTGAGGCACTTATAGCCAGTTGCTTTCACCCTTAGCTGGAAACCAGATTTTGTTAACTGAGTGAGCAGTGACTCTTGGTTCCAGGCAGTAAATTTTTACTTCTCGAGATTGTTTGGTGGGGGAGAGGGAGGAGGGGAAAATGAAGAGGAAACAAACCAAAGTAAAAAAATACCCAACAAATCTCAGATACAGCCAAGAGGAGAAGCAGGCATAAAATAAGTGGAGCAATGTTTCAGTTTTGCTAATGGATTACTCCCTAAAGCAAAAGACTGTGGGGAAGGGTTTCTAGACAGAGATTATGTCATTTTCTACAGCAAGTTCACTTGATTTATGGGAGCCATTTGGTGCCCAGGCTTTGAGATATAGCTTGAGTACATGTGGTAAAAGCGTCTAGTGCAAAAGAGAATACAAGGAATTATTTACTGCTGTTGAAAACCAGGACCCGGGGTCTGGCTTTGTTTTCATTTGCTCTTTAAAAAATGTTTCTGAGTAACACCAAAATATATGATACCACAGATCTCATGTCCAGTAATTGTGACAACAAAGATTCGTGAACAGCCACAAATATGTTATTTGACATTAGCAACAGTTTTCTCCATTAGGGGGATAGAGGAGGAGCAGAAATAATAGAGAAAGTGAGAATACAGTGGGACTCGAAATACTTCATCTAACAAATAGCCAGTGTATCCTTATGTAAAAACAGTGTAAGATGTTTGGTCCTCTGCTTTGCCATGTGAAACCAAGTGTTTGCCTGTGATGTGAGAAGTGACTGCTGGCATGAGTAGAGATGGACGAATATCTTTTGTGATGGCCCCAAACACTCCCATAATGAGAAGGGAGTTTAAAACTCCTACCCTTTTAACTGTGTCACATACAAGTTTTTCAGCTTTGGCTAATCACAAGTACCATTTGCTCAGTACTCGACTGCTTCAAAATGCTTCTCACAACAGTATCTGTGCTATTGTTAGAATTATTTGCGATTAATGTATTTAGAAACGGAGGCTCAGCACGTGTATAATTTGCCCAGATTTCATTCTCTACCGTCGTTACTCTATGTCGTTGGTTCTCAACAGGGAATAACCCCCCTACTTCCGCCCCTGGAGGGCCTTTGGTAATATCTGGAGACATTCTTGATGATCTCAGCTAAGGCGGAAAGTACCACTGGCATCAAGAGGGTAGAGGCCAGGGATGCTGCTAAACATCTTCTAGAATATATAGGATGCCTACACCCCTGCTGTCACAAAGAATCCTCTGTCCTCAAATGTGAGTAGCACTAAGCATGAGAAAACATGCTCTACATACTCTCATTTTAAAGTTTCTCTGAGTATCATTTCTGAACTCAGAATGGTCAAACCCATTATTTTCGTTATTTCCCAAACCCCATACTCTTCATACTAATTACCTAACAGAGGGCTCAACCTGGTTATTGGGTCTTCCTCAGTAGCCCAGCAGTTAAGAATCCACCTGCAATGCAGGAGCCCTGGGAGATGTGGGTTCAATCCCTGGGTCAGGAGAACCTCTGGAGGAGGGTATGTCAACCCACTCCAGTATTCTTACCTAATGAATCCCATGGCCAGAGAAGCCGGGTGGGCTACAGTCTATGGGGTCGCAAAGAGTCAGACATGACTGAAGTGACTTAGCATGCACCCAGCTAGTTGTTATATGGGAATCTTAAACACAACATGACCAAACCGTCTTTCTTCCTTCCTCTATATACTGATCTTGATCACAAGCTCTACCATCTAGGATTTCTCAACCTGAAAACATGATGGTTATTCTTGACTTACTCTTTCCTGTTTTCGGTCTTACTCATCTAGTCCAATCACTCTACAAACCTTTCAAATACACTCAAGAAACATCTCTTGCAATTGGCTCTCCTCTCCTTATCACTGACACCAGTTTAGCATTGGTTGTCATCATCTCACGATGAACTCCTGTTGTCTTAGCTTGGTAAACCATACCAGGCACTATTCTCAGTACCCAAGAAGTATCATCGTTCCTGTTTTAAAGCTGAGGAAATGAGGTGCATAGAGATAAGTAGTTAGTCAATGAAGGAATCCAGGTTCGAACCCAGGCTGGACTCTGTGCTGTCAACTACCACATTCTTCCATCTATCCATTTATCATCTAAGACTCAAATACCATCTTCTCCTGCAGCAGTGATGTGCTCCATTTACTCTAAAGAGCGCTTCATTCCTGGAAATTTCTAGAGTTCTTCATATTTCTGTGCCATTGAAAATGATGTTTCCACCATCTGGAACACTCTTCCTTCCTTCTGGCTAGCTTTTTCTCATCCTCTAAGATTCAGTTCATATAGGAGCTCTACAAGGGCAGGAATTATGTCTTATTCATTATTGTTCATCTCTAGCACTGTGTTTTTATAATAGGTATCTAAACAGTTACAAAATATAAAAATCACTTTCCGCTACTTCCAAATCAAAATTTCTTTGCAAATATTTTCCAGTGAAAACAGCTCCATCAATATCTTCTTCCTACCTCAAGATGACCGATTAGAAGTTATGCTTGCATATGGGTATATATAAAGGTGAGCATCTTTAAAATATATTAACTATATGAATTCAATATGTACATTGTATTGACTACACAAATTCAAAGAACTGGCATCATTAGTGTTCTGAAGATCACCACACATTTCTAAGGTTTATTTATGGCCCCAAATTTCAGGTTCAATTTGAACACAAATCCCTTCTCTTTATCCTTGTCAAACAATAGCTTGTTATAACAGAGTGATTGGTTTCAAATAATTTATTTCAGAGTATAGAAGAAAACTGAAAAATATGTTTACATTGGAAACTTTTTTCCCAAGTTGACATTACTTTAATGACTTTCCACTTCCTCTCCCCTGTCCCCCAATACCATGTGTAGTTGAAGAAAAGACACAATATGGTGCAAGAATTTAAGGCCATTCTCACTTCTCCTTCCATCACGACTACCATAGGCATATAAGACAAATATTTCCTGTCAAGGACTATTTTTGTCATCAGGAAAAATGTAAAATACATTGTAAAAAAAAATCCTTTGGAAAGACCATTAAGACTTTATGCTTGAAACAAAATCTGTTAATCCCCTTCTCTGTTAATCTTCCCAAACCAATAGCAACTGGAAGATAAGGACAAAAGCAGAGGATAAAAAAATAATATTTAGGACTGGGAGAAGTAAGATGCAAGCACTAATCAGGCTGGGCCCCAGACATGATTATACTGTGGACAAAACATTGCTCTAAGGCTAAGAGAGCTAAAATATTTACTGAGATATGGCCTTTGCTCCTCAGAAGATGGAAAAAGCTCAATAAAGGCCATTCTTTCCTGTAGGTTTTCAGTAACATGAGGGTCAAATCCGGCATTATTTTTTGTTAACATTACATTTTCTATCTTTTTTCTCACCAAATAGGATAACTGTTCAGGATTTACACATTTTGATGTAATGGTTCCAGTAGCCTTTCCCCAGGGGATCTTAGCCTTGTCTCTGAAAACCCATAAATTCCAGGTAGAATTATATTCACTGATACTCTTTCTAAGTGATTCCAAGGTATGGATAAAGTAGTCACAAACACAGGAATTAACGTATGCTAAATTGTAAACTCAATCTATACCTACCAGGGAAGTGAAAAGACCTATTCCTTTGGTTATCTAATTACCCAATGATTCCCACAACAGTTCTGGCTGTATAAGACAGTGTGTTCTCTTTATATCATTTCTCATATGCCTTTGTGGAAAATTAGGAAGTAAATGTTCTCCTTTAGAGCATAACTCTCTTTCAGCCTACAGAATAACTAAAATGATTATAGAGGCTGCTTACTTCTGGTACTAGCATGTCTTTGCTGGCTACTGTTATTGCCTGGAGAATTGCCTCGTTCTCCTTGCCTCGCTCCACCTTTCTACCACCCACTTCATTTTATTCACTATTTCTTCAATTTCAGTTTAAAATCACTGCCTTTCAGCCCCTGAACAGATAGACTAGGTTAGAGTTTTGGCTTAGAGCACACATTCTTAGGGCTGCCCTAGTAGCTTGGAGGCTAAAACAATCTGCTTGCAATGTGGGGGACCCAGGTTCAATCTCTGTGTTGGGAAGATCCTCTGGAGAAGGGAACGGCTACCCACTCCAGTATTCTTGCCTGGAGAATTCCATGGACAGAGGCTACAGTCCACGGGGTCACATAGAGTTGGACATGGCTGAACGACTAACACTACACTTCTTAACCTCAGTTAGATATATCAGAATCACTAGGAGGAGTTTATACAAACTACTAAACCAAGCCTGCTCTGGATCAGTTAAACCTGATTATCTAGGGTGGGTTTGGACATTAGTACTTTCAGAAATATCCCCAGGTGATCTTAATGTATAGCCAGCTTGAGAAACTTGTTCTGGAGTGTAACTCTCTGCATATCTCCATAGCAGTTCTGAGTGACTTGCAAATATTAGTTCACTATGTCTTTATCACTGTATTATACAATAAAATGGGAAATTTTGTTCACCAGGAAGTCTCCATGGGAGAGAGAAAACTCATTTTCTGAGTGTGTGTTCTTGTCCCTAGGAGCAAGAGAGGAAAGTTGTAGGTGTGGGTGATACTGCATGGGTCCTCTGGGAGCTCTTCTCTAATCAAAAGTACAGGCTGGTTCTTTTTTAAGCTTACCTTTAGTTGCTAACCTGTGCTTATTTTAAAGTGATTCCATGAAGAAACTGGGCCACATGGATATTAAGTAAACATATGAATGAATAATCAAGTGTTTGAAGAAGTAATTAACAAATTAATACTTTTTTTTTTTTTTTTTTTACCACTGATTCAACCTCTAATTTCCACAGTAGTCTCTCTTTATAAAACTGTTTTTAACATACAGGGTTTTTTTTATGCCTTGCAGGCATTGGCACATACATCTAACTGCCTATTGAAACTTTCCACTTGAAAGTTTAAAAGATGTTTCAGATTTAAAGTCCAAAACTGCGTTTCCGATCCTTGCTCTCCTCAAAGCTGCTCCTACCAGACATTTCCCCACCTCAGCTTCTCTCACCACAGACCTTGAAGTAAGCCTTGATTCTTCTCATCCTCTTTCTCTCCCTCCCTCTCTCTCTCTCCCCTTTCCCATTTCTTTCTCTCTTCCTGCCTCTCTCCCCTGCTTCTCTCTCTCTGTCTCCCTCCCTCTCTCTCCTTTTGTCTAATCCAGCTGCTAATGCTAATGACGGTCACTTCTGCCCTCACAACATATCCCACATCTTAGTACTTCTGGTCACTATCATTGCCTTGTTGTTATTCAGTCACTAAGTCATGTCCGACTCTTTGCAACCCCATGGACTGCAGCATGCCAGGCTCTTTTGTCCTCCACTGTTGCCCAGAGTTTGCTCAAATTTATGTCCATTGAGTTGGTGATGCTATCTCACCACCTCATCCTCTGCCCCCTCTTCTCCTTTTGCCTTCAATCTTTCCAGCATCAGGGTCTTTTCCAATGAGTTGGCTCTTCACATCAGTTGGCTAAAATATTGGAGCTTCAGCATCAATCCTTTCTATGAATATTCAGGGTTGATTTCCTATAGGATTACTGGATATCCTTGTGGCCCAAGGGACTTTCAAAAGTCTTCTCCAGCATCACAATTCAAAAGCATCAATTCTTTGACCTTCACCCCACTCTAAATCCGTAATGTCTCTCACCTGCAGTGTTATGACAGACTCCACCATTGGTGTTTCTGCTTCTGCCCCCTTCAGTCAACTCCCGATCTTGCAGCCAGAGGGATCCTGTGTTAAGTCAGATAACATCATTCTTCCACTTAAACTCTCAGAGGCCCCCTATTTCATCAGCAGAAGCCATGTACCTTCAAAAGCTTTTAAGACACTGCATAAACTGTTTCTTCATTATTTCACTGTCCTCATTTACTATGAGGCTCCCCTTTGATTTCCTATGCTCTGACCTAGCCACATTGGCCTCTTCGCTGATCCTCAGATGTCATGTTTCTGCCTCAGGGCCTTTGCACTTGTTGTTTCTCCTGCTGGACACTTTATTCCAAATGTCCACACAACTCATTCCATCGCCTCTCTTGAGGGTTTGCTTACCTGTCACCTTCTCACTCAAGCCTACTCTGACAACCCTACTTAAAATAGCCATGTCCTCAACATTCCCTACACCCTGTTCCTTCTGCATTTCTTCCACAGTACCTCCACCATATTATATATTCTGTTTATGTGATGGGTTTATTTTCTCCCTCCCTCAGTTAGAATGCTTGATCAATAAAAGGAGGAATTTTCGTTTGCTTCTCTGCTTCTTAGAACACTCTGGCGTCTGGACGGCTCTCAAAAATATTTAACTAGATTAATGAAATAAAGTACAGAAGGTTCTTTCTTGCATGGAAATTCAGAGGTATAGAGAATCATATATTTTCTCTCTTCATCCCCGACTCTCATTCCCTTCTCAGCTTACATTTGCTGCTTATTTCTTAAACCTGAAGTTTCTTGGAAGTGGTATGACCAGGGACCACATTCCATTTTCAGTCTGCAGTGTTAATTCTAGGATTTAGGAAATCATTGCATTTCACTAGTAGCAAATCCACTCCAATCTCTTGTCTATGTCATGAGTATGGATACGCCTGGCATTCTCAGCTCATGTTAGAACTTGTCTGTTTAAAAAGCCACAACTGAGATCTGAGGTTCAGCATTCTGACCTGAATGTTTAGTCATTCAATTGTGTCTGACTCTTGTAACCCCAAGGACTGTAGCCGCTAGGTGTCTCTATCCATGGGATTTCCCAGGCCAGAATACTGGAGTGGGTTGCCATTTCCTTTTCCAGGGGATCTACCCAACCCAGGGATCGAACCCAGATGTCTGCATTGCAGGAGGATTCTTTACCATCTGTGGCACCAGGGAAGCCCATAACAAATATCCAGATAAATCCATCTGGATTTTTTGAAGTATCTTTAATTTATTGCTTTTCACTCAGTGAAGCACTGTGATCAGAATGTGCACTGTTCTCAAAAACATAATTTTCAGAAAAGTATTAATTTGTATATTCTGATTTGCTTCTTATCTGGATAACCCACTGATAGGCTCCATAGGATGGAGAAAGCATAGGTACTAAGTAACTGGAATGGTTTGAGTAAGACCCTGAAGGTATAAGGTACAGGATGAATATGTTTTGAAGGGAAAGCAGGGGCAGGTCAGAAGCTCAGAGTGTAAATCAAGGTTTTTGGAGTAGCCAGGCAAGAGCTGGTACTAGACACCAAGCTGGGTGCTTACGAATCTCTTGGGACACCCAATGTGCAAAGAATCTTACAATCAACTTAGGCCAACCTCTTCATTGAGGAAACTGAGGGCCTAAAAAGAGCAAAGTGCTGGGCAGCAGGACAGGCACTGACTTAAAACAGCTTCTGAAGTTTGCTATCAGCTGGTCCAGAGTGGAGACAGCATGCTCTCTAAGGTGGGCACAGGGTGGGAAGATGTGAGTGTGGCAGAAGCCTGGCAGGTAGACAGCTCCAGGGAAAGAAAGCACTCTATGTTTCAGACGGCTCAGAGTCGGTCTTCCCCGAGGGAAGCTGTCAGCCATAGCCTGGGCTGCTGTTTCCCTCCTTGAGGCTGAGAGTGAGGACAAGAGCAATCCTGCCTTGGGAAGGTTGAGAGCCTTTGGGTGGAACAATGGATGGGGTGGAAACTTTCCCAAGTCAGCACTGCCTGTTGTCACTGCTCCTGCTGCAGCTGTTCTAGGAGATGGCGCTAATAGGCTGAGTGTGGGTGTGTTCTTTCCTGACACTGACTATGATAATGGCCCTCTTTTTAAATGTTTTGGACTTCATCATCACTCCTTGCAAGTTAGGATTCTTGAATCTTCTATTTTGGGTGACCTCCAGCCAACAACAAGCCCTCCCATCTCTGTACCATTGCCTGGTGGCTCTGGTTGGAATCCAACACAGCAGAGGCAGGGGAGGAGACATGCTTTACAAGGGCTAATTTTCCATCCTTGGGGCTCCCTTCAGCCCTCCCTCCACCCTTCTCTCTCCCCTACGCCCCAGGCTTGCTTCTCTGCTGCTCCAGCCCCTGATCAGGCACTCTGCTTTGCACTGGGATCTCTGCCCACAGTGTGGCCAAATGGATGAAGGAAGAACAGCTCCTTTATTAAGAGAATGTCTCCACAGGTCGAGGTCTCCTCATCTCATCATTTCCCTTTGCAGGCCACTGACTTTGAGGGCCCCTAGCTGTCAAGAGGCTTCTCCAGGAAGACAAAGCAAGCCTGTGCAAGGCCAAGGTCAGCACATAAACATTTGGCATTCTCAGGATGCTCTGGTAACGCAACACAATCTGAGCTGGATTTGCTATATCTCTTTCTACTTTATCCTTGTCTTCAAAAGTCGCAAATCAAAACGACACAGCCAAGAAGGAAAAAATGCTGATAGTGGGCTTCAGATGGTTATAATTATAGAGACATCATTCAGCCGTGTCTAACTTTTTGCGACCCCGTGGACTGTGGCCCACCAGGCTCTTCTGCTCATGGGACTTCCCAGGCAAAAATACTGGAATGGGTTGCCATTTCCTTCTCCAGGGGATCCTCCTGACCCAGGGATTGAACCCACGTCTCCTACATTGCAGGCAGATTCTTTACCATCCGAGCTACCAGGAAAACCAGAACCAACTAACACCTTCTTTTCTGATCTATTGTGGCAGATTCCAAGAGAAACCAAAAATGACTCCAAGTTAAAGGCAAGGTTTTTAATGAAATATGAAAGTAGCTGAGATAAATCATGTCAAACAAGAAAGCTAAAAGTCAATTTAGGAAAGTTTTTTAAGCCTATGAAGAGAATTAACCAGACTTTAGGGACGAAGTGAAAAGAAAATGTATCAGTAAAATAATCAAAAGTGAAAGGACGCATTTATTTAGAGAGGTTTTGGGGAGAGACTATTGGATTTCTATCTTTGGTGATATATTGATACATAGATTGAATACAACCTCAGAATAGCTAGCGATCTTGAAAGAGAAGAGCAAAGTTGGAGGACTCACATCCCCCAGTTTCAAAATTTACCACAAGCCTACAGTAATCAAGGCAGTGTGGTACTGGCATAAGGACAGACTTATAAATCAATGGAACAGAACTGCAAGTCCAGAAATAAATCCTTATATTTACACCACAATTTGTTTATCCATCCATCTATTCATGGGTATTTGAATCCTTTCTGGTTTCTGGTTATTACAAATAAGCTGCTATGAATATTTGTATGCAAGTCTTTACTCTCATTTTTCCTAGGAGTGGAATGGTTTTGTTATATGGTAAATATATACTTAACTCTTTTTTTAAATCATTTTTCATATTTTAGTAAAAAGTATACAACATAAAATTTACCATCTTAACCATTTTAAGTGTATAGTGGAGTCGTGTTAAGCATTCACGTTATTGTAAAATAGTTTACACTTTTTCATCTTGCAAATCTGAACTCTATATCCAATGAGTAACAATTCCCCTTTTCCCCTCCTCACAACCCCTACTATTTTATTTTCTGCTTCCATAAATTTTGCTACTTTAGATACCTCATATTAGTAAATTATACAGTATGATTTTTGTGACTGGTTTATTTCACTTAGCATAACGTCTTCAAGTTTCATTCAGGTTATAGCATATGACAGAATTTCTTTCCTTTTAAGGCCAAATAATACTCCATTGTATGCATATACCACACTGTGTTTATCCATTCATGTACCCAGGGACATTTTGCTTCTACCTTTTGGCTGGTATGAAATAGTGCTGCTATGAACACAGGTGTGTAGCATTTAAAGAAACTGCAAACTATTACCTAAAGTGGTTATACTGAATTACATTCTAACCAGTAATGTATGAAACTTTTAGTTCTTCTGTATCTTTAGGAATATTTGGTACAGCCAGTCCAATTAATTTTAGCTATGTTTGTAGGTGCACAGTGGTAGCTCACTGTGCCTTCAATTTTCACTTTCCTAATGACTGATGATATTGAGGATTTTCCATGTGCTAACTGCTGCCTGTGTATCTTCTTTGGAAAGGTTGAGGACCTTTAGGTGAGACAGCGGATGCGGTGGGAACTCTCCCAAGTCAGAGCTGCTTGTTGTTATTGCTCCGGCAGCAACTATTCTGGACAGTGGTGCTAATGGGATGAATGTGGCTGCATTTCTTCTTCACAATGACAATGGTCTTCTTTTTCAACATTTTGGGCCTTATAATCTATTCAAGTCACCTGTGCATTGTTTGAAATTGTGTTGTTTATTTTCTTATTATTGAGTTTGAGAGTTCTTTATATGTTTTTGATACAAATCCTTTATTATATATATTTTAACTATTTTCTTCCAGTTTGTACCCTGACTATTCATTTTATTTTTAAAAAAATTTATCATTTATTACATCTTTTTTTGCATTTTTAAAAATAATATTGATTTATTTACTTATGGCTGCGATGGTCTTCATTGCTGCATGGGCTTATCTCTGGTTGTGTTGCATGGGCTTCTCATTGCAGTGGTTTCTCTCGTGGAGCACAGGCTTTAGGGTGCTCGAGCTTCAGTAGTTGTGGTACACGGGCTCAGTAGTTGTGGCTCCTGGGCTCTAGAGCGCAGGCTCAACAGTTGTGGTGCACAGGCTTAGTTGCTCCAAGGCATCTTGGAGTGGAATCTTTCTGGATCAGAGATTGAACCTGTGTGTCCTGCATTGGCAGGCATATTCTTTACCCCTGAGCCACCAGGGAAGTCCCCATTTTCTTAATGTGTTTTTAAAGAGCACAAGCTTTAGCTTTTATGAAGTTTAAGTTATCAGTGTTTTCTTTTATTGATTATATCTTTGGTGTCATATCCAAAAAATCTTTGCCTAACCTAAGGTCACAAATATTTTTTCTGTGTTTTCTTCTAGAAGTTTTGTACTTGTAAGTTGTACTTTTAAGTCTGTGATCCACTTGAGCTGACTTTTATATATTGTGCAAAATGTGGATCAAAGTTCGTATTTTTTAATGTGACTATTTCAACACTTTTCTCCATTGAATTTTCTTTGTGTCTTTGTTGTCCATATGTGAGTGGGTCTATTTGTGGACACTCTATTCTGTCTTATTGATCTATCTTGACACCGTTGCTACAATATCTTCATACTGTAGCTTTGTAAATCTTGAAATCAGTTAGCATTGGTCTTCCAACTTTTATTTCAAAGTTGCTTTGGCTATTCTAGGTCCTTTGTGCTTTCAAATAAATTTTTGAATTTCAGTCCATTTCTATAAAAGGTCTACTGGAATTTTTATTAGAATCACATTGAATCTGTAGATTATTTTAGGGAGAATGGACATTTTAGTTGTAAGGAATCATCTGATGCATGAATACCATACATTTTTCCATTTGTTTTGATCTTTAATTTTTCTCACTGATGTTTTGCATGTTTTATTGCACAGGTCTTACACATTTTTATCATATTTATCCTTATGATTCCATATTTTTAGTGGTATTTAAAATTTTTAATTTCCAATTTTTCATTGCTAATTTGGTCTGTTTTTCTAACTTTTAGGTTTGTCTTATTAAGATACTTCTGTCTCCCTTTTCATTACTAAATGGGTAAGCAGCTCAAAAGTGTTTGTTTATTTTGAGAAACTTATTGGCCAAATGCTAGTCGTGAAGGTCTGGGAAAAGAAAAATTCACGACAAGCTTTTTTCACTACCGTCATACAGACAGAATCTCCTCCCTGTGTCTTTGGATAAGGAGAACACTTCTCTTTGGATAAGGAGAACAGCCTCTGCAGTTCTTTTCTGGGGCTTCCTGATTTTCTATGGCTGCAAACAAAACCCACAGAGACTGAGCTCCTGGCACGAATGCTACCAGTTTTCTAATCACTTGGCTTTGGCTGCTGAAGGTCTCAGAGCTTCCTGGCAGGAAGTGGGCCACAGACGGCAGGTGGCCCTGCCAGAGCAGCTGAAAAAGAGCTCTATTCACGGCAGAGTGTATATCCCCAAAGTGCTGTAACAGCACCGCGTACCTGCCAGCCTCAGGGAGGGCTGATTTGGGTAATTTAGGTTTTGTCTTCAAGAATAATCATTACGAGTTGTCAGCAGCATCCATGATGCTAAAATAAAGAATCATGTCCAGGGAATGGCAGAGAAGATACAAATGGGCACCCCTCCAGGCATGGAAGGCTAAGAGACTATGGATTCATTTCAAACCAGGACAGCCTGATTCAGGAAGCACTGAATAAGAAAAATGCAAATATGTTCAGTGGAGTTAATGGTGTTCTGAAGACACAGGTGCATGCTAAGTCGCTCCAGTTGTGTCCCACTCTTTGTGACCCTGTGAACTGTAGCCCGCTAGGCTCCGCTGTCCATGGGATTGTCCAGGCAAGAAAACTGGAGTGGACTGCCATACCATCCTCCAGGAGATCTTCCTGACCCAGGGATCAAACCCATGTCTCTTACATCTCCTGTATTGGCAGGCACGTTCCTTACCACTAGCGCCACCTGAGAAGCCCCATATACACATCTACTTACACAGAAATCAAGCCAACTGTATATATACACCTTATAATCCAAAAAGTCATTTGAAATCTGTCCAGATAGTAGAAAGATTCAGTGGCTGACATCCTCTGTCTCTCTTGTTTTGGTTGAGGCTGTTTTTTAATTGGGAAAAACAAAATGAAATTCAGTACTGTTGAATCAGAAAGTTCACTGCAAGAACTTTGACTAAATTTGGTGATGCAGTTAGTGGTTCTATAATTTAATCTCCATTGATAAACCATGGTTAAAGGCACTGTGTAAAAGGGGTTTTCCTCCATGAAACCTTGTTTGGGTGGACCAGGGTGAGTCAAGGGTCATGGCCTGGCTTGTACGAATCACTCAGTTTCTCTCCAGCTGCCTACTAGGCAGCCATCTTGAAAACAGCATAGGGTAAGTTTACCATTAAGGCTGGATTTTTGATATTTGAAAAAACAAAACACATTCATCATAGGTGTGAATTCTTTCCATAGATGAGAACCACATTTATCAAATGAATTCTAGACCAGGGAAGTTTACAAAAGGACTCCTGGGTGTCCTCACCTGGAATGAAGAATCTGAGACTGTAACTTCCTCTCAGAGGTGCCTGGGTCAGGTCAATAAGCAAGAAAATTCTTCTGGTCTTTCCCAAATTTTTTCATGAACAATGCACATGGAATAACTCACTATGAGGTTAAATTTATATGAAAGTGTATACAATTAAATTTCAGAATAAATTTCTTAAAATCACACTTGTTTGCTTATTGTTAACGGATCCTAGGAAAACCTTTGCATTTTTTTTCATTAAGTCACAATAATTTAATTAAAAATGCACTTTCAGGGGTGGTGGAAAGGACAGGGTGGGATGAACTGAGACAGTAGCACTGACATATATACATTACTATGTGTAAGATAGATAGCTAGAGGCAAGCTGCTGTAGAGCACAAGGCGTTCAGCTCAGTGCTCTGTGATGACCTAGAGGAGTGGGATGGGGGTGGGCATGGAAGGGAGGCTCAAGAGGGAGGGGATACATGTAAACATACAGCTGATTCACATTGTTGTACAACATAAACTAACATTATAAAGCAAATATACTCCAATTAAAAAAAATTTTTTTAAATGCACTTTCAAAACATAACAAAATAAAACAAACATTTAAAGAGCCATATATGATTATTTCAGAGAGGACTAGACATCAAGGCCATAAAGACAGCAATGCATTGCTAATGAATTGTCTCTCCCACTGTCCTCCCATTCCAGGCAGGAGGGCTACAGAACACTCTTACCATGCTTAGGCATTGGTTGAATGAATGGCAATTACCGGAAGTACAGAAAACCTTAGGCACAGAGTAATGCTGAAAGGATCTAAAGTGTTTCTCAGGGGAGAATAGTGCTTCTATTTGCGAAGATTTGAGAATGTGATGGTTCTAAAAATTCAAACACAAGCCCAGAAAATTTCCAGAGTCAACCCTTTAAATTGGGGTTGGGGGAGAGTATTTACAATAAGCACTGTTGGAAGAATGCTATTAATTAGGAAAGATGGTCTTGGATATTCTGATCTCCTATTGCTGGCAGTTCCTTGGCATTCAGTGTTGTAAAGATCACATTACTTTTCCCTTCAAAGCCTGATTTCGGGAAAGGATCTGGCACGTTCATTCTCCTTGAGTTTCAGTAGTGGAAAGAGTTTATTGTGATACATTAATCTATTTTTTGATCAACATAAAAGGTTTAATATACTATAATAGCTCTTCTGTTTACTTTTTAATAGGGATTAATGTCTTAACCCAAAGTAATATATTTCTTAACCCAAACCCATAGAATTAAAGACATCAGTTAAAGGATGGAGAGAGCTCATTTTGTAGGGTAAGAATTACTTTATAGCAGAACTAGACTGTTTACTTCACCCATTTTTATTTAAGGCCAATCGCTCATTCAGTAGTGTTTGGCCTTCCTACATAATAAGAACGGTGACTACAAACAAAGCAAGTGGATTCCTGTAATCAACATAGGCAATCCCAATGGACCGATGAATTTTATCCTGCACATCTCTCAGTAGCTTGCTCTGTACTCAGGCTTAATTAGGTACTTAAATACCCATCTGTATTTGCAAAGCGGCAAAGTTTAATTGCTTTTATCTTTGTCGAAATAAAAATAGCCATTCTGCATTCTTAAGACTAAACAGATTCTTTGCAATAGGTAATATAAATTCTATACTTTAAAAATAATTCTTGGACCATGTTAGCATTAAAAATTTCATTAAATCATTACCTAATGGAGATAAAAAAGATAGTCTGTAATTTTTAAGAACTGTGTTTATGGACACATTCTCTATTTCACCTTTTCCATTTCTCTCCAAACTGCTTCTATCTAAGCAACTTAACTCTGTCAGTATATGCGTAATTCACTTCAAGATATGTGTCCAGCAATGCACGTGTTAGAAACAGTCTGGCTCTTTGAATGCTGTGAATGTGCCCCATTTCCGCCAGTTTTCCTTTTCAGTGCCTGCGTGTACACTGTGTTGTAGACTTACAAGCTGGCGACCATATACAAGCCTGATCTCCTTGTTTTGTTTTAGATTCAAAATTCCCAACAGGAAAGTAACTATTACAGTAACCAATCTCAGAGTCTTGTTTACTTTTTTATAAATTCCTAACCTTTTCCTGCTGTAGAAAGTATGCAAGGCTCAGGTTAGGTCAACAACAGAGTCAAGGTTAACTGTGGGAGAGTGACATGGGAAAGAACCCAACTAGTCCAAACATTCAAATATCCATAGACAACTTAGACCAACTTTAACATTACCCATCACCTCAGCACATGTGCATTTAATATATTTTGTTAAAAGACTCTAAGAGTCTTAATTTATCTGCTTTTTCCTTTTGCTTCAGAGAGGGGATTTCAACACTGTTTTTTCTTACAGCACTGCATTTTCTGCTGGGATAATTCTGTCCTTGGCCTCTGGAACAGCTCATAAATTACATCTCCTGAATTACAGAGTACAACAATTAGCAAAATGGTTTCCTATTCCCCTGGGAAGGCCAGGTAGGAATGGCTACTTACAGAAGTGATGAAGTATAGAACTTCTGCTTTAGGCAAAGAGCCGCAAGGGACTCATGAATTTTTTCCTTTACATTTGGAATTTTGTTTATCTTGGCTCTATTAATTCATATACATATGAGAAAAATGCAGCCCCAAGCTTGTGTCACCAAGGTTAACTGAGCAGAGAGAGATGAGGGCAAGCTTTCAGAGCCGCAGCATCTCTTGGCAGTATATCTATCTGACACAGCCCCTCTGCTGTTCCAAGTCTATTCCTGTGCTTGAACAAGGAATACCTTCACACATGGGAGAGAGTCTGGTAAGAACACACTTGGCCTCACTTCACGTGATTTTCTGTTCAAGGTTTGTCAGGTTAACTTAATCTCAGAGGATTCCAGTGCTTCCAAAGTAGAAAGAATTTTTATTATAGCCAAATAATTTGGGGAATTGTGAGGCTGAACAAAAAAAAGGTAAATAATTTTCTTTATTGAAAAGCCATCAATAAATATGCTAGCATCCATTGTGATTGTATAAGAGAGGAGGAGGATCATTTCCCACAGACATTTGACTTTGGAAGACTTTTCTTTACTCAGAATATCTCTAAAAAAATATCTCACGTTCTGCAAGGAATCAAGCCACAGTCAAATTTTAACTGAAAGCTGTTTCAGTCACTGACACTTCAGCACAGAATCAGGACTTTGATTTTGCTGACCTGGTTGAATTCCATGAGCAATGTCACTTTGGACCAAATCCAGAGCCAGTTTCAGTATCCTATCACAAAAAGACTGTCATCAGTCTGAGATAGGTGTGCACATGTGCTTTTCTAAATCTAAAGCTCATTAAGTAACTTCTAAAGAGTTATTGTTACTTGATTATTAAAGTCCCAACAGAATTAAAGATTCATGGGAGAAAGGGAAGTCTGTGGGAAAGTACAGCCGTTGGCAACAGTGGCAAATTCCTTGAACTATTAAGGATGCAACTCTTAACTCCCCAGCTTCCTTGAAGGGCCTCTTATGAGGAATGCACCTAAGATTTTGCACGGTATCTTAGGGGTACTATTGTGTTACTACTATGATATCAAAAACTATTTTGATTATTTAAGCAAAAATAATATTTTTAAATATTCAAGGGATGCTAGAATATTTAGGTTGATGTTTTATTGTACAAAGAGATTAAAACCAGAAAAGAACAATTGATATCTCTTGATTTGACTCTGGTCTGGCAAGAGCTTTTATTGGCAGGACTTTGGGGCTGCTTCCTATTTTGTATCCAAGGGCTAGAGAAGAAAAAAGGTAATAGAAGGCTGGGACAACCTAGCCAGTCTAAGACCAGGTCAAGCCAATTTTAGTCTTCAGTTCAGTTCAGGTCAGTTGCTCAGTCACGTCCAACTCTTTGCGACGCCATGAATTGCAGCATACCAGGCCTCTCTGTCCATCACCAACTCCTGGAGTTCACTTAAACTCATGTCCATCGAGTCAGTGATGCCATCCAGCCATCTCATCCTCTGTTGTCCCCTTCTCCTCCTGACCCCAATCCCTCCCAGTATCAGAGTCTTTACCAATGAGTCAACTCTTTGCATGAGGTGGCCAAAGTACTGGAGTTTCAGCCTTAGCATCAGTCCTTCCAAAGAACACCCAGGACTGATCTCCTTTAGAATGGACTGGTTGGATCTCCTTGCAGTCCAAGGGACTCTCAAGAGTCTTCTCCAACACCACAGTTCAAAAGCATCAATTCTTCGGCACTCAGCTTTCTTCACAGTCCAACTCTCACATCCATACATGAATGACCACTGGAAAAACCATAGCCTTGACTAGACGGACCTTTGTTGGCAAAGTAATGTCTCTGCTTTTGAATATGCTATCTAGGTTGGTCATAACTTTCCTTCCAAGGAGTAAGCATCTTTTAATTTCATGGCCACAGTCACCATCTGCAGTGATTTTGGAAACCCCAAAATAAAGTCTGACACTGTTTCCACTGTTTCCCCATCTATTTGCCATGAAACGATGGGACCAGATGCCATGATCTTAGTTTTCTGAATGTTGAGCTTTAAGCCAACTTTTTCACTCTCCTCTTTCACTTTCATCAAGAGGCTCTTTAGTTCCTCTTCACTTTCTGCCATAAGGGTGGTATCATCTGCATATCTGAGGTTATTGATATTTCTCCCGGCAATCTTGATTCCAGCTTGTGCTTCTTCCAGCCCAATGTTTCTCATGATTAGGTGCAACCAAATCAGAACCAGGTCACTTAAAGGGCAAAGGCATGTATTACATTGGTCATATTTATTGACTCAGTCATCTGAAGCTCATCTAAGAGACTATGGAGCTACCTAAATCTGAAGTTTAGTCCTGGAAAGTAGCTCAGATCAGATCAGATCAGATCAGTCACTCAGTCGTATCTGACTCTTTGTGACCCCATGAATCACAGCACACCAGGCCTCCCTGTCCATCACCAACTCCCAGAGTTCACTCAGACTCACATCCATCGAGTCAGTGATGCCATCCAGCCATCTCATCCTCTGTTGTCCCCTTCTCCTCTTGCCCCCAATCCCTCCCAGCATCAGAGTCTTTTCCAATGAGTCAACTCTTCGCATGAGGTGGCTAAAGTACTGGAGTTTCAGCTTTAGCATCATTCCTTCCAAAGAAATCCCAGGGCTGATCTCCTTCAGAATGGACTGGTTGGATCTCCTTGCAGTCCAAGGGACTCTCAAGAGTCTTCTCCAACACCACAGTTCAAAAGCATCAATTCTTCGGCGCTCAGCCTTCCTCACAGTCCAACTCTCACATCCATACATGACCACAGGAAAAACCATAGCCTTGACTCGATGGACCTTTGTTGGCAAAGTAATGTCTCTGCTTTTCAATATGCTATCTAGGTTGGTCATAACTTTCCTTCCAAGGAGTAAGCATCTTTTAATTTCATGGCTGCAGTCACCATCTGCAGTGATTTTGGAGCCCAGAAAAATAAAGTCTGACACTGTTTCCACTGTTTCCCCATCTATTTCCCATGAAGTGATGGGACCGGATGCCATGATCTTCGTTTTCTGACTGTTGAGCTTTAAGCCGACTTTTTCACTCTCCACTTTCACTTTCATCAAGAGAGGCTTTTGAGTTCCTCTTCACTTTCTGCCATAAGGGTGGTGTCATCTGCATACCTGAGGTTATTGCTATTTCTCCCGGCAATCTTGATTCCAGCGGAAGGTAGTTAGAGATTATTTAATGCAAACTCCCACATTAGAACCTAAGAGATGGAGGCCTAGAAAGGTCTCAGGGTATGCCCTCAGAGTGACTTCAGGCCCAGAGTATAGTATCTCTGGGAAGCAGACAGTCAACCTGTTTTTCCACCACAGCAATAAACCTCTGTTTCTGATAGAGCAGAAACCTAGCTTTGCAGATTTCCCATGGGCTTTTACAATTAAAGAAGCATATATACTTACTATAAATCTTCTTGCTATAAAAATCAGAGACCAGTTTTATGAAGGAAAAATATGGAAAGATATACAAAAGGTAGCTTTGGCCAGAGATACAAATCAGACAGGAGAAAGCTTGAAGTAATACTCTGATCTGTACACAGATAAGACAGCTCCCTGCTGAGAGTAAACAGACTTCTCAAATGAGTGCCTCTGGGATCGCAGAGTGATGTGCCAGTCCAGAGCAATCTAAGTAACAATCTATTTCTTTGGAGACTTCTGCTTCTGATGAGGGTAGAGACAGAGGGTAAAGACCACCACCCCTTCAATAACAACAAAATAACCCAGACAAAGTAAAAATTATATTTTTCTTCAGGGCAGGGGAAGAGAGGTGGATGCAATGATGCCTTGATAACTCAATCCCAAGAGAAATAAGCCTTTTTTTACATGAGCAGAGGGTCATGACAGCCTCTAAACCTTAGGCATATACATGTTGTGGGTACAGGCAGAATCTGGGTATAGATGGAGAGATTTTTTTTATGGATGGAGGGACGTTGGTCAAGCTTTCTGGGACAGTGGGGTCTGGCTAGAAGCACTGGAGTCTGGAAGGTCCCCCAGATTCAAGGACAGAGCACTAGGATCAACATTTCTCCTGACACTCCCCTCATCATGAGGCTCGCTGAGAAAAAAAGCAGCTGAGGGAGTGATTGGTAAGCAGAGGGATATTGTATAGCTTTCACATTCTGGAGCCCTGCCAGAGCTTAATACAAAGCAAACTAAAAACATCTGAAACTTCATCCAGTCCTCATCCAACTCATCTACTGATAGTCAAACAGTCAGCAGATGAGATAAGGGAAGTTGGGCTAAATACAGGTAAACTCAATATTGTTAAAGCTATGACCCAGTGCAGCCCAAGGAGAAATCTGAATTACCAACTCCATCTTCTGGTTATCATCAGAGAAGAAATTCTTGTACTCTTTAGGAAATAAATAAAACAAAGATATACTTTGATATCTAGTGTGTATTTAAATACAATAGCCAAAAATCTATTTAAGAATTATCTTACATGGAAAGAAGTGCATATATATATGTAAGACATATTTAAGAAAAACAGTCATTAGAAACAGATTTGCAGATAATAGTTATTACAGTAAGTAGACAATGACTATAAAACAGCGATTATAAATATGTTCCATCATTTACTGGAAAAGGTGATTATGTTGGGTAAAGAGGTGGAAATTCTTTAGAAATAGAAATAAAAACTCTTAAAAAAGGACCAAATGGAATTCTGGAGCCAAAAAACTACAGTCCCTGAAAGTTAAAGATCATTGGATAAAATTAACACTAAATGGGACACTCCCCAAGAAAAGATTAATAAACTTGGAAACTAGACAACAGAAATAATTTGAAGTAAAAATGAAAGAAGGAAACAATTGGAAAAAAGAATGTCAATAACCTGTGGAATAATATCAAGGGATCTAATATATTGTAATTAGAGTCCCAATAAAAGTGGAGACAAATAATTGAACCGAAAAATATTTGAGCTTCCCTGGTGGTTCAGTGGTAAAGAATCAGCTCATCAGTGCAGGAGACATGGGTTCTATCCCTGGTCTGGAAAGTTCCCACATACAATGGAGCAACTAAGCCCGTGCACCACAACTACTGAGCCTGTGCTCTAGATCCCAGGAGCTACAACTACTGAGCCCAAGTGCCACAATGACTGAAGTCCACAACCCTAGAGCCTATGCTCCACAACAAGAGAAGCCACCACAATGAGAAGCCCACGCGCCCAAAGAGTGGCTCCCGCCCACTGCAACTAGACAAAGCTGGTGCAGCAATGAAGACCCAGCACAGCCAAAATAAATAAATTTTTTAAAAGAAAAGAAAAAATATTTGAAGAAATAATGGTTGTTACAACATCATGGATAGACTTGGAGGGCATTGTACTAAGTGAAATAAGACAGGGAAAGCCAAATACTGTATGACAATTGCTTATATGTGCAACCTTAAAAATACAACAGATTAGTGAATATAACATAAAGGAAGCATTCACAGATAGAGAACAAACTAGTGGGGAGACGAAATGGGGGCAGTATAAGGTGGGGGACTGGGAGATACAAACTACTGAGCATAAGGTAGGCTGCTGCCAAGTCACTTCAGTCGTGTCTGACTCTGTGCGACCCCATGGACGGCAGCCCACCAGGATCCCCTGTCCCTGTGATTCACCAGGCAAGAGCACTGGAGTGGGTTGCCATTTCCTTCTCCAGTGCATGAAAGTGAAAAGTGAAAGTGAAGTCGCTCAGTCGTGTTCGACTCCTAGCAACCCCATGGACTGCAGCCTACCAGGCTCCTCCGTCCATGGGATTTTCCAGGCGAGAGTACTGGAGTGGGGTGCCATTGCCTTCTCCAAGGTAGGCTAAAGGATGCATTATACAATATAGGGGACATATCCAATATTTTGTAATAACTATAAATGGAAAGTAACTTTTAAAATTGTATAAAAATAAGAAATTTTTAAAAGAATGGCTGAAGAAATTTTTAATTTTGAAAAATATCCCACAGATCCAAGAATGGAATCCAAGAAGCTCAACAACCCTCTAATGGGATGATGCAAAGAAAATTATACCTAGGCACACTATAGTCAAATTGCTGAAAACCAAAGAAAAGAAAAAAATGTAGAAAACATTCAGGGAAAAAAAAGACATTACATAAAGAGTAATAGCAATACAAATGGCAATTAATGTCTCATTACAAACAATGTAACTCACAATACAAGGAAATTATACCTTTAAGTGCCAAAAAGAAAACAAAACAAAACCTATTAACCCAGAATTTTGTATCTAGTGAATAGATCATTCAGATGTGAGGGTGAAATTGAAGACATTTTTGGATAAATAAAATCTAAGATAATTTGTCAGAACATACCTGCACTATTAAAAAAATACTAATTAGAGGTCTTTAGGCTGATGGGAAATGATAACAAGTGAAAACTCAGATCTATATAAAGGAGTGAAAATTGCCAGAAAATGATGATTATGTAGATAAATATAAATAATAAGTTTTTTCCTCAACTTATTTGAAATACAAGTAACTGTTTTGAAAGCATAAATAATAAAAATGCATTGTGGGATTTATAAAATATGGGGGAATATATGGCAACAATACATAAAGAATGTGAAGGAATACATAGTAAATTCTTATATGTGAACTGTGTGGATCACAATAAACTGTGGAAAATTCTGAAAGAGATGGGAATACCAGACCACCTGATCTGCCTCTTGAGAAATCTGTATGCAGGTCAGGAAGCAACAGTTAGAACTGGACATGGAACAACAGACTGGTTCCAAATAGGAAAAGGAGCACGTCAAGACTGTATATTGTCACCCTGTTTATTTAACTTATATGCAGAGTACATCATGAGAAACGCAGAACTGGAAGAAACATAAACTGGAATCAAGATTGCCGGGAGAAATAGCAATAACCTCAGATATGCAGATGACACCACCCTTATGGCAGAAAGTGAAGAGGAACTCAAAAGCCTCTTGATGAAAGTGAAAGTGGAGAGTGAAAAAGTTGGCTTAAAGCTCAACAGTCAGAAAACGAAGATCATGGCATCTGGTCCCATCACTTCATGGGAAATAGATGGGGAAACAGTGGAAACAGTGTCAGACTATTTTTCTGGGCTCCAAAATCACTGCAGATGGTGACTGCAGCCATGAAATTAAAAGATGCTTACTCCTTGGAAGGAAAGTTATGACCAACCTAGATAGCATATTGAAAAGCAGAGACATTACTTTGCCAACAAAGGTCCATCGAGTCAAGGCTATGGTTTTTCCTGTGGTCATGTATGGATGTGAGAGTTGGACTGTGAGGAAGGCTGAGCGCCGAAGAATTGATGCTTTTGAACTGTGGTGTTGGAGAAGACTCTTGAGAGTCCCTTGGACTGCAAGGAGATCCAACCAGTCCATTCTGAAGGAGATCAGCCCTGGGATTTCTTTGGAAGGAATGATGCTAAAGCTGAAACTCCAGTACTTTAGCCACCTCATGCGAAGAGTTGACTCATTGGAGAAGACTCTGATGCTGGGAGGGAATGGGGGCAGGAGGAGAAAGAGATGACATAGGATGAGATGGCTGGATGGCATCACTTACTCGATGGATATGAGTTTGAGTGAACTCTGGAGTTGGTGATGGACAGGGAGGCCTGGCGTGCTGGGATTCATGGGGTCGCAAAGAGTCGGACATGACTGAGCGACTGAACTGAACTGAACTGAGCATAATATTAATTCAATGACAGCTGTTGTTTTTCCCTGTTACAGCCATAGGGAAACTGAAGTTCAGAGGGGCTGTTTGACTGGAACAATGTAATAAAGCAAGTTAGTGATCAAACTTAAGCTAGGAACAATGTCTTCAGATTCTAGTCTATTGCTCTTGAAGCAAAGTTGGGGTTAAGTGAAATATTGGGTCAAAAAAGTTCATTTAGGTTTTTCCATAACATCTTATAGAAAAATCTGAACTAACTTTTTGGCCAACCCAGCATATTCTATGGATGCCTTGTGGTTAATCCAAGGCTTTGTATAACTAAATGGATCTTATTTCTTAGTCTACAAGATTTGCTCTATAATGAGTCAATTTATCTAAGATCCCCCATTTTCCCCTATGAGTCAGCATATTATTTATAAAATGTATAAGGAAAATGGAAATATGCATGGTTCTGCTTCCTTTACAGTTTCTCTTTTCTGTTGTTTCTCCTGAAATCAATTTACCTCCCTCGACCAGAATGGGAAAGACTAGGGATCTCTTCAAGAAAATCAGAGATACCAAAGGAATATTTCATGCAAAGATGAGCTCGATAAAGGACAGAAATGGTATGGACCTAACAGAAGCAGAAGATATTAAGAAGAGATGGCAAGAATACACAGAAGAACTGTACAAAAAAGATCTTCACGACCCAGATAATGACAATGGTGTGATCACTGACCTAGAACCAGACATCCTGGAACGTGAAGTCAAATGGGCCTTAGAAAGCATCACTACAACCAAAGCTAGTGGAGGTGATGGAATTCCAGTTGAGCTATTCTAAATCCTGAAAGATGATGCTGTGAAAGTGCTGCACTCAATATGCCAGCAAATTTGGAAAACTCAGCAGTGGCCACAGGACTGGAAAAGGTCAGTTTTCATGCCAATCCCAAAGAAAGGAAATGCCAAAGAATGCTCAAACTACCGCACAATTGCACTCATCTCACACGCTAGTAAAGTAATGCTCAAAATTCTCCAAGCCAGGTTTCAGCAATATGTGAACTGTGAACTTCCTGATGTTCAAGCTGGTTTTAGAAAAGGCAGAGGAACCAGAGATCAAATTGCCAACATCTGCCGGATCATGGAAAAAGCAAGAGAGTTCCAGAAAAACATCTATTTCTGCTTTATTGACTATGCCAAAGCCTTTGACTGTGTGGATCACAATAAACTGTGGAAAATTCTGAAAGAGATGGGAATACCAGACCACCTGATCTGCCTCTTGAGAAATTTGTATGCAGGTCAGGAAGCAACAGTTAGAACTGGACATGGAACAACAGACTGGTTCCAAATAGGAAAAGGAGTTCGTCAAGGCTGTATATTGTCACCCTGTTTATTTAACTTATATGCAGAATACATCATGAGAAACGCTGGACTGGAAGAAACATAAACTGGAATCAAGATTGCCGGGAGAAATAGCAATAACCTCAGGTATGCAGATGACACCACCCTTATGGCAGAAAGTGAAGAGGAACTCAAAAGCCTCTTGATGAAAGTGAAAGTGGAGAGTGAAAAAGTTGGCTTAAAGCTCAACAGTCAGAAAACGAAGATCATGGCATCTGGTCCCACCATTTCGTGGGAAATAGATGGGGAAACAGTGGAAACAGTGTCAGACTTTATTTTTCTGGGCTCCAAAATCACTGCAGATGGTGACTGCAGCTGTGAAATTAAAAGACGCTTACTTCTTGGAAGGAAAGTTATGACCAACCTAGACAGCATATTCAAAAGCAGAGACATTACTTTGCCAACAAAGGTCCATCGAGTCAAGGCTATGGTTTTTCCAGTGGTCATGTATGGATGTGAAAGTTGGACTGTGAAGAAGGCTGAGCATTGAAGAATTGATGCTTTTGAACTGTGGTGTTGGAGAAGACTCTTGAGAGTCCCTTGGACTGCAAGGAGATCCAACCAGTCCATTCTGAAGGAGATCAGCCCTGGGATTTCTTTGGAAGGACTGATGCTGAAGCTGAAACTCCAGTACTTTGGCCACCTCATGCAAAGAGTTGACTCATTGGAAAAGACTCTGATGCTGGGAGGGATTGGGGGCAGCAGGAGAAGGGGACGACATGGGATGAGATGGCTGGATGGCATCACTGACTCGATGGACGTGAGTCTGAGTGAACTCCAGGAGTTGGTGATAGACAGGGAGGCCTGGCATGCTACGATTCATGGGGTCACAAAGAGTCGGACACGACTGAGCGACTGATCTGATCTGACCGACTAAATCTGGTTGCCTCCTCTGTTAATCAAGAACAAATAAAAAAAAGTAATGTGAGAATAGGGAAGTTTAAGTATAGGGTCTTTGGAAGGGTGTTCATTTAACCAGATGATATAAAAAGAAATGAAAGTCCATTTGTTGTTGTTCAGTCACTAAATCACATCCAACTCTTTGTGACCCCATGGACTGTAGCCCAGCAGGCTTCCCTGTCCTTCTCTATCTCCCAGAGTTTGCTCAAATTCATGTCCATTGAGTTGGTGATGATATACAACCATCTCATCCTCTGATGCCCTCTTCTCCTTTTGCCTACAATCTTTCCCAGCATCAGGATCTTTTCCAATGAGTAGGCCCTTTGCATCAGGTGGCCAAAGTATTGGAGCTTCAGCTTCAGCATCAGTCCTTCCAGTGAATATTCAGGGTTGATTTCCTTTAGGATTACTAGTTTGATCTCCTTGCTTTCCAAGGAACTCTCAAGAGTCTTCTCCAGACCACAATTTGAAAGCATCTATTCTTTGGCACTCAGCCTTCTTTACGGTCCAACTCTTACATCCTTACATGATTACCGGAGAAATCATACCTTTGACTATACGGACCTTTGTCGGTAAAGTAATGACTCTGCTTTTTAATATGCTGTCCAGGTTTGTCATAGCTTTTCTTAAAGTCCATTAAGTATAAGAAAATTGTGTTTCTGTTTTTCACTGACTGTAATATGAGCTTTTTACCTCCTGGTTTGCATCTAGTGTATCTTGACTATGAAGGAGGGTTATGTCATTCAGTCTCGTTGAATCAGATTTTAGCACAGAACAGGATGACCTGTCAGTCAGCAAACAGCCCTCCATCCAACAGGTCATTTCCAAAACAAAGAACATGGGGGTACCATTCTTATCAGTTCTCAGCTTTACATGGACCAAGAGGAATCCTTTGAAACCTAGGCTTTAAGAAAAGGCAACTGGGATCTCTTGTCCACCCATATCAGATGACAACCCAACATAACCAGGGTTTCTAGGGCAGAACAATTGTAAACAGCTGCTGCAAGCTTGAGGAAAAGCAGCTCCATTTTTGTCTTGGTATACAGGGCACTTCTTGCATGGGTTATTTAGAGGTAGCACAGCCTTGCAAACAGATCAGTCCTTCTGGTTGGACCAACGTAAGAATTCAGGAGGCAATGGTGGGGAAATATTTCAGATGTATTAATGGACTGTGCCCAAGAATGGGGTTTAGACATCTCCCATGTTTGTAGAAAATCATGGGAAAGAACCATATGATTTTCCTGGTTCAGCATCGTTCAACAAAGATTGTGACAGAGTAGTCAGACTCATAGAGACAGAAATTAGATGATGGTTACCAGTAGCTGGGGGAGAAGGAAATGGGAATCATTGTTTAATGGGGGATGGAGTTTTAGTTTGGGAAAATGAAAAAGTTCTGAAGATGAATGTTGGTGATAGTTGCATAACAATGCAAATGTACTTAATGTCACTGAACTATACACTAAAAAATAGTTTAAATGGTAAATTCTATGATGTATATATGTTACTACAATTTTTTTTAAAAAGGGAAAAAATCCACTGTGAGTAAGTGAGTTCATTAGCAGTTGGCCCAGTTAGCTTGGAGAAATTGACAGGAGTTCAGTATTGTTTTTAACATCTGGCAAACTTTGTATACTTTGTACAGAGATCCCACTGGATCTCTCAGATTCTTTTTCTGTAAACATGCAGGACCCATTTCTGTTTTGGAGGGGAGAAGGTAAGACTGGGAGATAAAGGGATCCAAAAATAAAACTAAATATGATATTAGCATTGATATTCTGTGCCAGGCATTATGCTACTATTTTATCCATAGTTTGTTCAACCCAGGACTGAAAAGACACCTATAGATCTGATTTAAAAAAAAATTCTTTCATAATGCCCCAAGTCCTTTCAATGAACCCAACTGACCTGCTTCAGAATAGCAGGTGTGTTCTGATGGGATTGAAGGTCATGCAGTTGTGAAACAGCTTTAATGTCATTGTAGCTCACTTTCTCAAAATTTGAACCACAAGGGTCTTTTTAAAGAAATAAAACTTTTTTTCTATCCCTGAGAATAAATCCATAGACCCTGGTTTGAGAAACACTGACTTAAACAACCGAAGCCTTCTTCCAGGAAGCTAGCTGCCTTGCAGTTGCGAATTACCACTGCAGAAGAGAGTTTTGTTCTCTTAATAGATCACAGTAAAATTTAAGATCATCATTGTATGAAAATCACCAAATTTAAAATTATTTAATTTTCTTATGATTTGTGGGCCTCCCTCACCCTTCAAGAACTCTCTCAAGGACCTACCTCTGTCTGAGAAATACTTCCATTAGAAGGTTTGGGGAATCTCTGACAGGCATGATGGATGGGGAAAAAAGCAGGGAAAATAAAAACGAAAGGTTTTCTTGCATCATAGAGCAAATTTCCACTGGCTATCTAATTTTATATATGGTAATCTGTATATGTTTTAATGCTACTCTCTCAGTTCATCTCCCCCCACTCCTCCCCACCCTGCTGTGTCCACAAATCTGTTCTCCATGTCTGTTGGCTCTGTGACAACCTAGAGGGGTGGGATGGAGTGGGATGGAGTGGGAGGTGGGAGGGAGGTTCAAGAGAAGGGGACATATGTATATACCTATGGCTGATTCACATTGATACAGAAACCAACACAATATGATAAAGCAAGTATCCTCCAATGAAAAACAAATAAATGTTTTTTAAAAAGACAAAATGGAACAAATCATAAACTATTGGGTTAAATAAAAATTTTTTCTCAAAAACAAAAAAAGATTTTGGCAGTGGTGGTGATTCTCAGCAAAAACATTTTTTTAAATGCATTTGCTTCCTAAAATGGGAGGTAGGCTTAGGAAATAAATGTGTCTATATGGAGGGAGAAATGCTTTGTAAGTAGTTATTTTATTTTTGGTAGATAGTAGGTGGCTTGATTGGGTACATTCAGCTGTTTTAGGAAATGGTGCCCAGTGAAAATACTCTTCTGTAAGAAGACTTGGGGTACCTCCATTTCAGCATCCCCATTCTTCTCAAGCAAGCTGATCTGAGGAGATTTATTTGGAAATTGAGAGAAAACTGCCTTGTGAGTATATGAGCTGATTTAGGTTGTCCCTGGGGCTATACAGCTGCTAGCCATTTATTGCCTACTTGGTCTATAGACTGGGATTTTTTTTTTTTTTTTTTTCCTTTCCTCTCTGTGGTTCCAACAATAGAAATAATCATTTTTTAAAATGGAAAGGAGCCCACTCCTTTTTCATAATCTCAGCTACAAATCTGCTTTTGATTCTGCATGTTTCATTTTGTTCCCTGAAGGATAATTTGGCGATTTGAGTAATTATCCCAAGACTCATAGGAGACTGTCTTTGGAAGGCGGGCAATTCTGCTGTGGTGGAGTCGGCTGCTGTCAAGCATTAACTTCTTAATAATGAAGGCTTTCAGGCCCTCAGCAATCGCACAAAGATGCACTTGAAACTAGCGGCTTGGCGGAGTGTAAACGGACCACTTCTATTCTTCCCCCGGACAAAATAGTCCTCTTGATCTCTGGGCTGGAGCTATTTTTATTTTAGTTCACTCCTTTTTTGCTTTTTAACTTGCCCTTGGTGGGCAAGTCTTTCACTTATATTTTGATCCACTGCTTAATCAGTTGCCTTTTTTTTCCCCCGCAAGAAGACCTGCAAAAAGACAACGTTTCCATTACCCAGCAATGTGCTCCTTCTTTCAGTATATTTAGAATCTTCCTTTTTTAGAAGAGCAATGACTCAGCTTCGGAGCTACATGCACATTTGCTCCTCTGATCACAGTGCACTTCCTGCTATTAACATGTAATGTCTCTGGCACAGCACTGGGGACAATCACACCTGCAATTAACAACCCAATTAGAATGGATCTTTGCTTGGCAAGCAGGATCCACCAGAAGTTCAAGAACAGCTGCCACCCTCCCCTCTGATTCTCTCTCTGCTTTTCAAGCTCAGAGCAGCAAAATGAACTAGAATTTTGTTTTCTGTGCTATTTGCTAAGTCACTTCAGTCGTGTTCGACTCTTTGCGACCCTATGAACTGTAGCCTGCCAGACTCCTCTGTCCATGGGATTCTCCAGGCAAGAATACTGGAGTGGGTTGCTGTGCCCTCCCCCAGGGGATCGTCCAAGCCGTGTCTCATGTCTCCTGCATTGGCAGGTGTGTTCTTTACCGCTAGCACCACCTGGGAAGCCCCGTAGACCCTACGGACTACTGCAAAATTACATTAGTACTTGTGAATAACTTGTTTCATCAGGCAGAAAAATCCAACAATGATATAATCCTCTATTTTATCAGTGGAGATACTGCAAATTATTTATTTAATACTTTACTAAAATAATGACATTCTGATTTCAAAACCATAAAACAGAAATGATGCTTCTATAGTTTCCATCTACAATTTAATATTACCTGTCACATATAATTTTAACATTACGTGACTGAGGACTCATATGTTCTAACTCATTGTTACATTTCTTGTAGAGGCAAAATATTTGAGTCTAGGGCAATGAAGTTAAATTTTGGTGACACCTTGCTGCTGCTGCTGCTAAGTCACTTCAGTCGTGTCCGACTCTGTGCGACCCCATAGACGCCAGCCCACCAGGCTCCCCCGTCCCTGGGATTCTCCAGGCAAGAACACTGGAGTGGATTGCCATTTCCTTCTCCAATGCATGAAAGTGAAAAGTGAAAGTGAAGTCGCTCAGTCGTGTCTGACTTTTATCGACCCCATGGACTGCAGCCTACCAGGCTCCTCCATCCATGGAATTTTCCAGGCAAGAGTACTGGAGTGGGGTGCCATCGCCTTCTCCGTGGTGACACCTTAGAATCAGTAAAGATAATGGTACTACACTGATCATAATAAAGTTATAAGCGTGGATGGGACCCGAACAGGTCATTTCTTCAACCCTCTGCCTCCACTTAAGTCAGGCCTCAAATCTATCTTCATTTCCCTTAGGCCTTCCTTTTTCTGTGCATAAATGACACAATTTTTTGAGTTGTTGTGGACTTTTTAATTTTTAAAGTTTTAAGAACGGTGTCCAATTCAATGTCCTCATCTAGATTTGCCTTTTGGCCCCGATCTAAAGTAACTGGATCTCTGATAAGTACTTAATGGCCAAGGGGGTGCACAAGAAGTGTGAGTCCTGCTCAGGAGCCCAGGGAAGGGCCCTGGAGCTGAAGGGCTCAGGAACCCAGGGAAGGTACCACATCCCCTGACCACATTAATCAGCCATGCCTGTTACTATAATAAGCCTCTGGAGATATTTTACCAGGATCACAGAAGCAATCTGTGATACCCAGAGTGGAAGAAAAAAAAAAAAAAACAGCTCAGCTTTATAAATCTCATAGAAAGGAACTTTGCCTCTTTTACAGAATCATTCTTCTTATAATTTGATTTTTTTCAAAACCAGAACAACAGAACATAGAAATAAAGCCTCTGTAACTCAAAATGAATTATGGAAATGTATTTCTCTCTTTCCAGTTGTGTAATTCAATTCAGCGTTCTTGTCCTTCAACAAAACCCTTAGTATTATTAGTTGAAAGTATGAGTTTATAATCATTTTTTAAAATTCTTATGGATCTCATCCATGGAGTTTGTTTGTTCTTCAATACTATCTTTCCTCTCAGGGACTCATTACTCATTTACACATCTAGAAAGTAAATACTGTGCCATTTACTGAAAAAAAAAAAAAATGCAGCCTCCAATTCATGGCACCAGGATATGCTTTTTTCTCCTCTTTCTCTCTCTCTCTTTTTTAAACAAGACAAGCATTTGGAAACAGAATACTTTAAAAGGAAAAGATCAGAACTTGTTTTTCAATGAGTTGAGAACAACAGGCACCATTGTAGCCCAAAGCAAGGGTCTTACATACAGTTCAGGGGCTGAAAATCCTTAACAGACTATTATATGTAAGCTCAAGATTTAGATTAAATATTCTTAGGTTCCAGATGGATTCTAATTTCTTTCTTAATGTGTATATCTATTTCCAAATTTAATTATGACTTTTTTTTAAGACCTCTGTATTCTGATAAATTAAAAACACTGGTAATAATCATTTTAACAAGAAATGGGGGCATATTTTCACCACCACAGTTAACACCACAGGGAAAATTCTTCCCAGCATCCTCTGAGTCGGGGTACTAGGGCACAATCTGGTTTCATCGTAAGTGTATGGTCAGGGTCTACTCATCATAGCATCTACTCGGGATCTGCTCATCATAAAGGGCAGTGTGAACCCTGTCTGCGTGTGACATCTGTATCAAAGGACAAGTATCCCCGGGCACACAATCATTAGTCTTATAAGCATCTCCTGAGGGCGGATGACTGATCCCACCTGTGCTGATGGAAGCTGGCTACACTGGGCTTCCCTGGAGATGAGAGTAGGAAAAGAACTACTGAAGCTGCCAAGTTTTGGTCTCATAGAGGACCAGGGATGAAGTAAAGAAGAATAATACCATTAATAAGATGAGGGAATATTTATTTCATGCTAGGCTCTGTTTTTCTCACTCTACGTATATGAACACATTCAGGGAGGTACATGAATATTCCTATTTTCAGAGGAGGGAACGGAGACACAAAGAATGTAAGCAATTAGCTTGAAACCAAGTAGTCTGACTTCAGAGGAGCATTATTTACAAGGAATATAATATGGGGCCTAGATAATTTAAAATGATCCTCATTCTCATTTTAAAAAGTAAACCAAATTAGATGAAATTAATTTTAATAATATGTTTTCTTTATTATGGAAGATGGAATGGCTACCTACTCCGGTACTCTTGCCTGGAGAATTCCATGAAGAGCATTCTACAGTCCATGGGGATGCAAAGAGTCAGACATGACTGAGCTACTAACATACATCCCAGATTTTACTATTTCAGCATGTAACAACATAATTATTAATGAGATATGTGACATTTTTAATGTAACCCTTTGCCATCCACTGTGTATTTTATACTTACAGTACACCTCAGTTTGGAGTAGCCATGTTTCAAGTGTTTGATGCCACACATGGCTAGGGTCTACTATTATTTTTTTTAATATATTTATTTATTTAACTGTGCTGGCTCTTAGTTGCCACATGCAGGATCTTCAATCTTAGTTGTGGCATGGAGATCTTTAGTTGCAGCATGTGGGATCTAGTTCCCTGAACAGGGATTAAATTGGGCCCCCATTTCATTGGGAATGAAGAGTCTTAGCCACTGGACTGCCAAGGAACTCCCAGGGTCTACTGTTCTTAAGTCAACTTTCTAAATATTTTCATTTTATGGGTGATGTGCCCTGCCCTGCAGTATTATTACTACTCTCTGTGATTGGAGGCAGCTTCTAAATGCAGAACATAGTGGAGACAGGGATTGGTATGCAGTTTCTGGGAGAAGCGGAAGAATGAGATCCCTTGCATACATTTGGAGTTCCTGTGGATGTTAGAATAAAGGCCGGCTCTGGGATGCGTCAGGCTGACAGAAGCAGCCCTCAGCACACGCATTGGCCCTGCATCTCCTTCTCAAGCTCCCTATGAGCTCACTGAAAAGACTCTGCATAAGACAGGGACACAGAAGAGGCTGCCCCTACAGACAGTTCTTGGTGTGGGCACTTAGTGAGGTTAAGCAGGTCCACCCTGGGTGTTTCTGTTGGGAGGGAAGTGAGAGCAGGATCTTCAGAAGGCATGTCATGGGCTGTCCCTCTACCAGCAAGAGATGGTTTTGGAGAGAGAAGGATGTTCTGTGGGCTCATTACTGATGGCATGAGAAAGACACAAAGAGAGAGAGGCAGTCTCCAGACTACAAGTCCCAGGGCTGTGTAAGTTACTTATGTTTCCTCTGTCTTTCCCTCTTTCTGATGACAGTTCTCTCTAGGGCTACAGTTTCAGTATCTCTTTTACTCTGTTAACAAATATCATGAAAAACTCACCCACTGTTCTGCCTTCCAGGTGGATTGTAGACAGCTGTCTGTCCTACCCAATCCAGGTGAATGGTAGACGGCGCTCTCTCCCACCTGAGGTCTTGCCTCTGCAGGGAAGCAGATGCTCCAAGTGATCAGGTGGGCTTCAGAAGCCTCGGCAGTGGCCAGGGAATCAGGGTGGTCTCCCTAGTGTCCTTGGTGGCCACGGGTTGTTTAGTGAGTGTCGCAGGGCTGTTGAGAGGGTTCCTTCTCATCATAGAGATAGGACCGGTTACTGGGAAACCAGCTATTTCACATCCAGGCACACCCCTTCTGTTCTGCTCTGAACTTGTTTTGGAAACTGCAGTCTTGCCCACAATAGCCCACCTCCTCAGCTTTGCTCAGGTTTACAGATGGAGGGTCGGAGCAGAAAGGAAAAGAGGATTGGGGTAGATGTATGTATATATAAACATTTCTGTATTTGTACCCTAAAGAAAGCATTTTCCCATAGAAATCACAAGTCAATGTCATTCAAATTTCTTTGACCATAATTCACTGTGAGAAAAACATTTAATTTGGTACAACTACTTTGATATTTACCCAGTGGGGATATGTACGTATGTACATATATCTAACAAAAGACACATGCTAGAAAGTTCACAACAGTACTATCTGTAATACTAAAAAACTGGAAACCCAAATATCATCCACAGGAAACTGGTTTAAAAAGTTATGTGTGGTCATATAGTATACAAGAATGAGCAGACTACAGCCACATTGTTCTCTCAAAAATAATGTTGAGTAAAAGAAGCCAGACACAAAGACACAAAAGATTATATGCTACACCATTTTATTTACACAAAGCTCAAAAAAAGGCAAAACTAACCTGTGGTTTAGATATCAAGCTACTACATTTTATCTTTCAATCGATGACATGAAGCACACATATAATTGAATCAAAAGGATAATGAAACAATTCTTATTTTTACTGCACATAGAGAGAGCACTTATTTTTTTCTATTCTGTTTTTCTAAAGCCTAATTTGTTGTTTGTTGTTTAGTCGCTAAGTCATGTCTGACTCTTTTTGTGACCCCATAGACATAGCCCGCCAGGGTCCCCTGTCCATGGGATTTCCCAAGCAAGAATACTGGAGTAAGTTGCCATTTTCTCCTCCAAGGGGATCTTCCCAACCCAGGGATGGAACCCATGTCTCCGACACTGACAGGTGGATTCTTTACCGCTGAGCCTTCAGGAAAGCCCAAAGCCTAATGGCCATGCACTAAATGGATTTTATAATCTTTAATGAAGTGTGACCTGAAAACACTGTTACTAAGGCAGGTTAGGCTCTCAGAGTAACCCACAGGCTACCTAATCTCTCTAAACCTGTTTCCTCCTCCATAAAAAGAAGATAATAATGGTACCCACCTCACAGGGTAGCTGTGAGGATAGGATGAGTTAATGCACCTTAAGCAGTTAATGCAATCAATAGCTGGCACATGTTCACACACATGCACACATACACACACAGGCTTGTATTACTATTTTTATTGCCCAACACTGCCTGGTCTTTCCTTGGGCAAATAAACCTTTTAAATCCCTGCTCAATACCCACTGGTCATGTGGACCAATCTTCTAGCAAAGACACAGAGTGACTCATTGCTACAGGGAAGCCAGGTTCCTCGTGATTAGGACTTCTGGCATTTCCACTAGATGTGAGCTTCTTTGGATTGTTTCTGTATTGCCATCCCACGTTCCACTGGACTGTTTTCTTGTCTGCTTTGGTCTTTTAGGCAGGGCCTGAAATCATCTGGGCATGTACAGTGTAACTGCATTTGTACAATCCTTATTTTCAAAAAGTCATTTTAGCTTGGGAAGTGTTGGCCACTGCAAAGAGCAACTGTCCTATTTGGCCAGGGCGGGGTCTGACCAGCCCCCATCGCTTCCTCCAACAACAAGGGCTTTATGCGCTCATGCAAAAAAGACCAGCTGTCAGCTTAAATTTCCCTAATCCAGCCAGATCCCAACTCGGCCAATCAACAGCCCCTATCTGGGGAAGCCCATCTGTGAAATGCAGCAGTCCCCTTACTGGAACGACATGTCATAAAAATTAGTTTGGGCACTAATCTAAGGAAGCTTTGTGCTGAGTCGAGGGACTGCGAGGTCCCCGTCGGTGTCCTTCTCTTTGCCAAAGAGCTGGACCAGATGAGCAGTGCAGAGCTGGAAAACACAGCGAGCACCCCCACCTCTTGCCTCCTCCTATATGATGCTATCCTTGGGGCTGAGGGAGGAAGTCCCCACTTCCCAGAGTCCTTTCCTCCAGGCAGCTGGCTGCTCTGTCACGCAAAGGGGCTAAAAGGATGGGTGGAAGGAAATACACTGCTGGTGGGTTTTGTATGGGTTTGTTGTCGTGGCTGGCTGTTGTTTTCTGTCTGCGAGGTTGCATTACTAACCTTGTTGTTTAACAGATTTGTTTTAAAAGGACACACAAACTCATCTCCCTAAGAAAGAATCTTTTAGTGTGAATTGTCTGTCTCACCTCTGGAAGAACAGTTGCTCCCCAAACGTGTTATTTGAACTACTGAGAAAATAAAAAATTCAGACTTCCATTTTGTGCTGTGCTAAGTCGCTTCAGTTTTGTCCTACTCTTTGTGACCCTATGGACTTAGCCTGCCAGGCTTCTCTGTCCATGGGGTTCTCCAGGAGAGAATACTGGAGTGGGTTGCATTTTGCTGTATGTTAATGGCACAGGTAATATTTTCCCCCTCAGCCCACCTATCCTGACCTGTTTGCTTCCTCTCATTTTATACCACACTCTCCCACAACTTTTTCTTTTCTTTTCTTAGACTCTTTCCTCTTTTCAGCCCCATCACAGGACCATGGAGAGACTTGCTGCTGCTGCTGCTGCTGCTGCTAAATCACTTCAGTCGTGTCTGACTCTGTGCAACCCCATAGATGGCAGCCCACCAGGCTCACCCGTCCCTGGGATTCTCCAGGCAAGAACACTGGAGTGGGTTGCCATTTCCTTCTCCAATGCAGGAAAGTGAAAAGTGAAAGGGAAGTTGCTCAGTTGTGTCTGACTCCTAGTGACCCCATGGACTGCAGCCCACCAGGCCCCTCCATCCATGGGATTTTCCAGGCAAAAGTACTGGAGTGTGTTGCCATTGCCTTATCCAGAGAGACTTGAGATGGGTGAATAACAGCTGGGCAGGTGGCAGAACCAAAGCTGACCTGCAGAGCGGTGCCAGCTCTCCTCTCAGGCCTGCTGTCTGGGGGCAGAAACTGAGGGAGACCTGACTTCAAGGATCCTTCAGGGTGGGGTAGGGAATCATTTGCCCACTTGTAAAAATTATTAACCATTCACACTAGAGTATGAACGTACACAGAAGGCACCGGCATAGCAAGCGTTTGGGACTGCCTGCCCAAATCTAGATACAGTGTCTGGCAATTTTATTTCCACTACTTCTCCATGCTTGAGTCATGTTTATTCAGCTTTCCAATGATTTTTATCGAGGTCCTCCTATGTACTCTGCATCGTTCCAGGTGCCTAGGGTAATGCTTCGTCAAAGACAATTCACCAGTCAGGCTGCCTGGAAGTGTGCACTAGGCTGACTTTGACCAATTAAAATGTAAACTTTATAGACAGGCACTCAAAGGATTTGGAGCAGGGCTCTTTACATCCTTAATTGACTGAATAATGTGCTTCATCTGTGGCATTTTAAAAAATCACCACGCCGTGGATCACAAATTTTGAATTGTATTTTCAAACAATCACATAGACATTTTCACACTTGTTCATTTTTATGTAGTTTAACTCCTGCTTGAAAATATTTTGGAACTTTTCCTAAAAGTATAGATCTTGTCCTAGAAGTTTAGATGTGTGAATTCTATAGTGGAGTTTGGGGGGAGGAGGAATGGAAATCTATCACATTTTTATATTTTAAAAAACTAGATTTTTAAAAAAATATCTTTTTCTCATACTAAATAGGAACATTTTATGACTTATTTTAAATTTTAAAGTAATCTTTGGTGTAAAGGGAATCAACGTATTGGCTGCATCTTTCCTCCAAGGCAACATAATTAATCAGATTCCAGTTTAGGTCAGCTCTGAGGGATCTAGAGAGTATTTTCTAAGAACTCTGTACACACGTTAAGTTAGACCAAAAGAAATGCAGTCGTGTCTGACTCTTTGTGACCCCATGGATAGTCCATGGGGATCTTCCCAACCCAACCCATGGGATCTTCCCAACCCAGGGATCAAACCCAGGTCTCCTGCATTGTAGGCAGATTCTTTATCAGCTGAGCTACAAGGGAAGCCCAAAGAAAAGCAATCAATCTGTTATTAATAGTTAAAACCACATGCTTATGCAATTTTACATGGTGAAATTTGTCTATTATACCATTTAACAGCAAGTCATGAAGACTTTCTGGTAGAGGAATACATGGAGAGAGATTATAACACACTATAGGCTGAAACTCTAATACTTTGCCCACCTCATGCGAAGAGTTGACTCATTGGAAAAGACCCTGATGCTGGGAGGGATTGGGGGTAAGAGGAGAAGGGGACAACAGAGGATGAGATGGCTGGATGGCATCACTGACTCTATGGACGTGAGTCTCAGTGAACTCCGGGAGTTGGTGATGGACAGGGAGGCCTGGCATGCTGTGATTCATGGGGTCACAAAGAGTCGGACACGACTGAGCGACTGAACTGAACTGAACTGAAAGCAGTGGTCCCCAACCTTTTTGTCACCAGGGGCTGATTCACGGAAGACAGTTTTTCCATGGACCAGCGGGGGCCGGAGAGGGGAGGCGGTTATTTTGGGATGATTCAAGTGCACCAATCTAATGCCACCGCTGATCTGACAGGAAGTACTGATCGGTGGCCCAGAGGTTGGGGACCCCTGCTCTAAAGCAAAATTGAAATGAATTAAAGCAACAGAAACGGGGTTGGGGAAGAGGAGAGAGCATGGTAGAATAGACACAACATTAGATCTCAGAATAGAAATCATAGTGAGCTTGAGGGAAGTAGATAAAAAGAAAATTTTATTCATTCATTTACTCATTTGCTTCTTCATCAGATACCACTAAGGGCTCATTAACACAGTACCAAACACTGTACGTGAATGCAGGCATGATCAGTAGCTCAGCCATGTCCAACTCTGTGATCCCATGGGCTGTTGTCTCTGTCCATGGGATTCTCTAGGCAAGAATGCTGGAGTGGGTTCTAATATTTCTCCCAAGCTCACGTGATCCCTTTAAAACTACCTTTCCACTCTTCTCTATTATGTGGGACTCTCTTTCCATCCTAATGAATCCCTTCCTCAACACTTCACAGTCATTCCTAACCTCTTCCTTGGTTTCACCTGTCTTTGCTTCATTATTATGCAGTCCATTTTCCCAAACTCATCCTTCTTTTCCTAATATCATACTCCAGTCCTTGCCTTAAATTAATAAACAATTTGTGTTGTGCTCCAACATGGAGCTGTGAGATTTATTGCACAAAAAGAAGTAAAAGATGGTACAAGGAGCTATGATTCATGCTTACAGCCCAGAGAATGTGGATAGAACATCAAGGACCAGTTGGCTGCTCCATGCAGTGAGTGTTACAGAAGTTTGCAAGATGGAAAACCACTGGAAGTTTCTTAAGGAACTGAGACTGACGTCTTGAAAACAAGATTTAGTGGATGTAAAAGAGAGCAAAGATATCCCCAGGGAGTGTGAAAGATGCCCACCCCCAAAAAGCCCACCCCTGTGGCCATCGACTACTTGCTGCTCTGTGAGCACATCCTGGGTTTAAACCTTCTCTCTGTCTTGAATGTATGCTCTTAAGCACAGGCTTAAAAGAACAATCCCTGGTGGCTCAGTTGGTAAAGAATCTGCCTACAATGCAGGAGAACTGGGTTCGATTCCTGGGTTGGGAAGATCCCCTGGAGAAGGGAATGGCTACTCACTCTAGTATTCTGGCCTGGAGAATTGTATGGACTGTATAGTCCATGGGGTTGCAAAGAGTCAGATACAACTGGGTTACTTCCAAAAAAACAAAGGTGGGTCAGTGTATCTCTCTGGTTTTTCTTTTTTTCTTCGTCCTATTTATTTTAAGCCTCTTAAGAAAAGGCTCATATCTGATCTTTAGTTTAAAGGGACCGGTGTACTCTGCCTCAGTGACAGATCATGAAAGGACTAGCAGGTTATAAGAATTTAAGGTCCTGGGAATATATTTGTGACAATCAGGTCAGTCTCTGTGAATAGAGAAATAGATGAAAGACTGAAATTGGGCTTTGTACAAACAAAGTGTTCTAAATATACCAAGTCATAAGTATTGATTTATCATACTAGCCATAATACAGTATAATTGTTGTTTAGTTGTTCAGTCATGTCTGACTTTCTGCAACCCTATAGACTGTCCATGGGACAGCCCACCAGGCTCCTCTGTCCATGGAATTTCCCAGACAAGAATACTAGAGTGGGCTGCCATTTTAATGCAGCCATAGAACTAGAGAGAAGAGCAAAACAGGGTCAAGATATGCAGTAAGGGTAAGTCGGGTAATTCAGAAGAAACAGGCTGACTGGGTCCGTAAAGGAGAGGCTGGAGTCCCTGGAGCCTGTTGTGCTGGGGACTTGAATGGATGAAGAAACACTGGGGAGAGCATCTGCTCGTGAGGCAGGACTCAGATAATACTGAGTGATGTCACTGGCAGCACATCTGAGAGATCATGGGGCTGCAAGGCTGGCTGGGTTCAATTTCCTGTTTAATTTTAGGTTGGTTGGTTTTGTGTTAATATCTACATTGAGGCAGCTTCTGTGAAGTAAGGGAAATCTCAACAAAGTTTTCCTATTTTTATTGTATTTATGAAGAGTCTCAACCGTGTAAAACAACTGCCAGCTAACTCAGCTTAATAAAAATAGAAAAACAGGACTCTTGCCAGGAAAGTCTGTGCATTCTTGCATCTTTCTCTAATATTCATCAAGAAAAATTATCCAGTTGTTAAAAATAAATAAAAAAGACTTCTGTGTGTCCTCTTAATATGCTTGGTTAAGAGTCATCCTACACCCTAGGGGAAGGTAACACTGTATGTCATAATAATTAGGGCCCAGACTCTATAAAATTAGATATTATAGAAAACTGATACATTGCAAATGGTTTTTAGAAAAAAAGGTAACTCCCATGGCTATGGCTTTGTTGCCTCATTGGACATTAACCAGTTTGATGTCTAAATTTGCGATCTTATTTCAGAGTTTTCCTTTCCACATGTTGGCTCTCATATTCCTCTTTGAGTCAGCTTTGTCATCTCTCTACTTCTATCATTAACAAGTTTAATAAATAAAAAGATGGTCACAATTTGTATATTGGTATAAGAGATATGCTTTTAACTTTTTAAAAATTATAACTTGACAACTCTGAGAAGTCTAACTTTGTATCACAGGTTGAATTTACTAACAACCACCTGGATTATGATGCATCTCTAGTCATATTAAGGACTCTCAAACCTTGTAATTAGCATCAGTAATTTTATACAATATATTTAATCCATGTCCATGCACAGAAACATTGGAAAGAGAGAGGAAGAAGAACTAGCATTTGCAAGTCATTGAGCAAGTCCTGAGTAGGGTCAGCAACAGAACCAAATAATTTTCTAATTTGCAAGAAAAGTTCTTCCCCTATGCTGTAGAACTGGTCTTCTGCAGAAGCACAAACCCATGCGATTGTGCAATTCTTGCAAGTTGTCAAGTCAGAAAGCATTTCAAATAGAAAGAGGAACTTAAAAAAAAATGTATCCCTGGGGAACAATTATTTTCCCTTCTCCTACTCCAAAAGGACTCATAATTCATTTCAACTGCTTTGGATTTTCATGGCATCATCTTTTTTAAAAATGAAAAATTGAGACCTTATGGAGAGGCATCAAACATAGGAACAAGGGTAATTTTCTTTTGAAGAGGTCTACCTAACTACTTTCAGTGTTAAAGCTCTATAAGTCTTCATTACTGTGGTAGTCCTAAAACATCTGAATTTTTTTTTTCTTAAAATTAACCTAGAATCAGCCAAAGAACCAACACCAATTACTTTAAGAGATCTATGACAGAACTGAGTTAAGCTCCCCAAATGTCCTATTTCCAGTTTTTTTTAGAACATGGTGAATTTCTTATGGTGTAAAATTACTGCATAATACAAATTCAAATTTGCCATGCATACACACACACACACACAATAATTGAGTTCCTGCTATATACAAGACATCAGATAGAAATGTATAAGTTGCTTTATACCTGAAAGGAGCTTACAGTTTAGTTGGAGAGGCAACAACCAAGTAATGCCCTTTTGTAAAAGGACATAAAAATACCCGTTTAATGTAGTTAGAATGTAGTTTCTGTTTTAGCAGATCTTGTTCATCTTGGGGCTGCAACCAGTTCAACCATGTTGTGTTTCACAGCGCTTGTGCTCAGTCTCATTTGACTCTTTTCGACCCCATGGACTATATCCTGCCAGGTTCCTCTGTCCACGGAATCTTCCCTGCAAGAATACTGTGATGAGTTGCCGTTTCCTTCTCCAGAGGTTCTTCCCAACCCAGGGATTGAACCTGAGTTTCTTGTGTCTCATGCATTGGTAGGAGGATTTTTTTTTTTACCACTGTGCCATTTGGGAAGCCTTGATTTTCTGGCCATGCCCCCATGGCATGTGGGATCTTAATTCCCAAACCAGGGATTGAACTGGCACCCCTTGCACTGGAAGTGCAGCCTTAACCACTGGGCCACTATGGAAGTCCCCAGACTATGGTATCACTCCTCTAATTAGAGTAAGGTGTGGTACAGTAGTGCGTGCGTGTGTGCGTATGTATTCTACTATAGGACCGATTTTTCATAGGGACTATTTGGAAGGTTGGAGAAGGAAATGGCAACCCACTCCAGTACCGTTGCCTGGAAAATCCGACGAATGGAGAAGCCTGGTAGGCTACAGTCCATGGGGCCGCAAAGAGTCGGACATGACTGAGCGACTTCACTTCAGTTATTTGGAAGGTAAACAGAAAAAAAGGTCAAAGAAAAGAGTCTAAGACTGGTAAATTATCTCACTTGATCATTTATTTAGTAACCATATTCCAGCAACTAATAGATCTTATGAAGGAGGCAAAGCACCAACCAAACACCTGACACACAGTAGGTATTTAATAAACATTCAGTGAGTTAAGTTACAGATATATCAGAAGTGAACTTTGATTTTAGTGAGTTTATAGTGTAGGAGGGAAGCTGCATTTTCTATTTATAATACCAAGGAGAAAGTGAATTCCATGAAAGAGATATAGATGAAAAACTTGGAGGGCACAGGGGTCAGTTAGTGTACCAGATTACACTTTGGGGATAAAGTGTCTGTGATTTGGACAAGGATGGGTTGGATATTGACTTGTGATGACAAAACAGAGGGACTTTGTAGGTAGAGGAGGAGCATGAGCCAAGACAGTGTGAGACCTGAAGAGGTAAACTCAGTTTGGGCATTAAAAGATGGTAGAAAAAGAGCTTGAGAAGGTGCAGTAGGTTTAACTATTGATGGTTCCTATTAACTTGTATGCAGAGTACATCATGAGAAACGATGGGCTGGAAGAAGCACAAGCTGGAATCAAGATTGCCGGGAGAAATATCAATAACCTCAGATATGCAGATGACACCACCCTTATGGCAGAAAGTGGAGAGGAACTAAAGAGCCTCTTGATGAAAGTGAAAGAGGAGAGTGAAAAAGTTGGCTTAAAGCTCAACATTCAGAAAACGAAGATCATGGCATCTGGTCCCATCACTTCATGGGAAATAGATGGGGAAACAGTGGAAACAGTGTCAGACTTTATTTTTTGGGGCTCCAAAATCACTGCAGATGGTGACTGCAGCCATGAAATTAAAAGACACTTACCCCTTGGAAGGAAAGTTATGACCAACCTAGATAGCATATTCAAAAGCAGAGACATTACTTTGCCAACAAAGGTCTGTCTAGTCAAGGCTATGGTTTTTCCAGTGGTCATGTATGGATGTGAGAGTTGGACTGTGAAGAAAGCTGAGTGCCAAAGAATTGATGCCTTTGAACTGTGGTGTTGGAGAAGACTCTTGAGAGTCCCTTGGACTGCAAGGAGATCCAACCAGTCCATTCTAAAGGAGATCAGTCCTGGGTGTTCTTTGGAAGGAATGATGCTAAATCTGAAACTCCAGTACTTTGGCCACCTCATGCGAAGAGTTGACTCATTGGAAAAGACCCTGATGCTAGGAGGGATTGGGGGCAGGAGAAGAAGGGGACGACAGAGGATGAGATGGCTGGATGGCATCACCTACTCGATGGACATGGGTTTGAGTGAGCTCTGGGAGTTGGTGATAGACAGGGAGGCCTGGTGTGCTGTAATTCATGGGGTCGCACAGAGTCGGACACGACTGAGCGACTAGACTGAACTGAACTGAACTGAACACCACACAGAATTTGAACCCAGAGCTGAAGACAAAGAAATAATACTGAAGATCGTTTCCCTTTTTTGAGTTATAGGCTGTTGCTCCTAGAAGAGGAAAATGTTTGTATTCTAAGCTGGATTCCTTTAAGCAACCTCAGTATGTTTGGCAATATTGGTTTATTTTGGAGCAATCATGTCTTAGAATCTTATGGTTTCTTTGTTCACTTAGAATCACCCTCAGTCCACAGGATACTCTGATCCAGAATGCTCTGCCCACAAAGGATCCACATCATATCCTTCCGAGAAGGTTGCTGCTGATGTTTTGACTATAAAGGACAGCTGGGGGTGGAGGGGGGAGTCAGTCATCCTTCCTAGTCTCTCCATGGATGAGACACTTCCCCTCTAGCCTGACTCCTTACACTGGGGTCTCTGACCAGATATGATTCTTCAGTGATGGAGGTCAATTGTCTTTCACCCGTGGCTGGCTCACTGTGGATCTCTGCCAGCAGTGTTATTGGAGAGCCCTTGATGCCCTTCAGTTACTGTGCCACACTGATTTACTCTTCTGCTGACTCTTCTCAAGCCCATGGTAATGAAATGTTGATTAAAATATCTGATTGAGAGGTGGCAGCAGCTGCATCAATATTAAATAACAACCGTTACTGAGTACTCACTCACCATGTTCTGAGTTGCTGACAGAATGCAATCACCCAACAAAAATGAGACAAGAACTAATCAGAATCCCCATTTACCAAGGAGAAAAGTAAGCCCAGCAATTGATGAACCTTGCCCACAGTAACAGAGAGAGGAACAGTCAATGGACCATGGCATTCTTTTTACAACTTTACTTTTTTAAATTGTATTTGTTTATTTTTAGCTGCACTGGGTCTTTGTCGCTGCACAAGGACTTTCTCTAGTTGTGGTGAGCAGGAGCTACTCTCTAGTTGAGGTGGGCAGACTTCTCACAGCTGGGGCTTCTCCTTTTGTGGTACACGTCTAGGGTACATGGGCTCAGTAGTTCCGGTGCACATGGGCTTAGTTGCACCAAGACACGTGGGATCTTCCCAGACCAGGGATTGAACCTGTGTGCCCTGAATTGGTAGATGGATTCTTAACTAGTGGACCACCAGGGAAGTCCAGACCATGGCATTCTGATGTGAGAACTTGAGAAGGTGGCCTCTCTATAGACAGAGTTCTTCTCATTGTTGCCTCTAACCTACCCCTCATCCCCCAATTTAGTTTCACAGGAAGGTAGATTGCACAACTAAAACACCAGCCTGGGCTGTGGGTTCCTCGTCTTAACTGACAGCCAGTTATCACCTGTTTCTCAGGAATGTCTTTTTAGGCCATTGTTTGCATCATTTCAAAACCAGAGAGCTATGTAGTTTCTGTGAGTCCCATTCCTGGGAGCTAGAGATTGCAATCCAAGGCTGAAATATGCCTTGATGGTCACTGTCAACTCATTCTTCCCTTTATTATCTACTAGCTTTGGGGGACTTTTAAATCTTTAGATATATCTTAACCCTCTTTCCAAAGCATTTAACATTATCAGATCTTTAAAGAACCTTATCAGATCTTTAAAGTAGTTTCATTCTTTCTTTTTCCTTGACTATCTAAATTTGTACAACTAGAAATGTTTTCTCACACTCAGTCCTTATCCCTCTTGGGATTTCATGGTTTTAGTGGATATTTTTCTGAGTTCATCTGATCTTTCCATATATCTCTAGAATTTAGAAGATTGATGCCCAGTAATGTCTACAACTATTCTAGTGGAGACTCTAGCAAGTATGCCCAAAGAAGGAACTCTATGTCTAGAACTAAATTCCTTAGATATGGCATCACATGGTAAATCTAACCTTCCCTGCAGCCCCTCTTCACATCACTGTCCTTAGGATTCACTGTCATTCTCACCTTTCTTCTTTTGCCAAAATAAGATCGTATTTCTTTAGATTTATTCATGGAACTAATTAAATATATCCATGCCCCTAGAGTAGCACATAACTATACACAAAGGGAGCACACTAAATTAGACACCAGACTCTACAATTGAAAAAAAAAAATGGAAAAAAGGAAGAAAAAATTAGAGATATTTCCGCTAAAAGAAGGTCAGATGGAAAGTTGTCATATATCAATTCTGAAGGGTTTTCAAGCTCCTAGTCTGTACCATAAATCCTCTGCTTGATGCATAACACATTTAGAGCAATCGGAATGGGGCTTAGCTTGTTCATGAGATTATAGCCCCAATAAAGAAGGAAAACCTGTGAGGTGCATTTTTATAGTCGATGAAACTCCATTGCAACAGCCCATCTTCTTATATTCCATGCTAGAATAATGGATTGGGTAGATTCTCCAGGAGATCTTCCCAACCCAGGGATCAAACCCAGGTCTCCTACATTACAGGTGGATTCTTTACCAGCTGAGCCACAATGGAAGCCCAAGAATACCGGAGTGGGTAGCCTATCCCTTTTCCAGCAGATCTTCCCCATCCAGGAAACGAACCAGGGTCTCTTGCATTACAGGTGGATTCTTTACCAACTGGGCTATCAGGGAAGCCCATATTCCATGCCATCTGTGTATTAATCAAATTCCTTCCCTCATTCACTCAGTAAAAAGTTTTACATGGATATTATGTTCCAGAAGCTGTATGCTAATACTACTCAGTTCAAGTTGGCCATCCTTCCATTTTCTAGAACCTCATAGAATCTCAGTATTCTGAAACCCCTTCTAGATAACATAAAGGAAAAAATCAGAAAAAAGTTTTTGTATTAATAAAGAGGTTTTAAAGATGTTTCATGGTTGGCTCCCATTCATCATAGTATTTAAAATGTCTTAATATTTGATTGAAGGCTGAGCACTGAAAAATTGATGCTTTCGAACTATGGTGTTGGAGAAGACTTTCAAGAGTCCCTTGGACTGCAAAGAGTTCAAACCAGTCTATCCTAAAGGAAATCAACCCTGAATATTCACTGGAAGGACTGATGCTGAAGCTGAAGCTCCAATACTTTGGCCACCTGATGCGAAGAGCTGATTCACTGGAAAAGACCCTGATGCTGGGAAAGGTTGAAGGCAGGAGGACAAGGGGACAACAGAGGATGAGATGGTTGGATGGTATTATTGATTCAATGTATATGAATTTGAACAAGCTCCAGGAGATGGTGAAGGATAGGGAAGCCTAGAGTGCTGCTCTTTGCTCTTTGTCGCAAAGAATGAGATAAAACTTAGCAACTGAACAACATTTCGTTAGCATTTTTATTAATACATATTTCAAAGAACTTTCACAAACACTGTATAGTTAAATGTTCACTTTTAGCATTTGAGTTTGGAGTGTTTGAGAAAGTCTTCCTCACTATGAACTCCATAAGTGCAGAGACTGAATTTTATTATTGTTTATTTCTCTAGAATCTCACCCAAATTAGGTGTGCAAGCTGGTTTTAGAAAAGGCAGAGGAACCAGAGATCAAATTGCCAACATCCGCTGGATCATGGAAAAAGCAAGAGAGTTCCAGAAAAACATCTATTTCTGCTTTATTGACTATGCCAAAGCCTTTGGCTGTGTGGATCACAATAGACTGTGGAAAATTGTGAAAGAGATGGGAATACCAGACCACCTGATCTGCCTCTTGAGAAATCTGTATGCAGGTCAGGAAGCAACAGTTAGAACTGAACATGGAACAACAGACTGGTTCCAAATAGGAAAAGGAGTACATCAGCTCTGTATATTGTCACTCTGCTTATTGAACTTATATGCAGAGTACATCATGAGAAACGCTGGGCTGGAAGAAGCACAAGCTGGAATCAAGATTGCCGGGAGAAATATCAATAACCTCAGATATGCAGATGACACCACCCTTATGGCAGAAAGTGAAGAGGAACTCAAAAGCCTCTTGATGAAAGTTAAAGAGGAGAGTGAAAAAGTTGGCTTAAAGCTCAAGATTCAGAAAATGAAGATCATGGCATCTGGTCCCATCACTTCATGGGAAATAGATGGGGAAACAGTGCAAGCAGTGGCAGACTATTTTTCTGGGCTCCAAAATCACTGCAGATGATGACTGCAGCCATGAAATTAAAAGACGCTTACTCCTTAGAAGGAAAGTTATGACCAACCTAGATAGCATATTCAAAAGCAGAGACATTACTTTGCCAGCAAAGGTCCGTCTAGTCAAGGCTATGGTTTTTCCAGTGGTCATGTATGGATGTGAGAGTTGGACTGTGAAGAAAGCTGAGTGCCGAAGAATTGATGCTTTTGAACTGTGGTGTTGGAGAAGACTCTTGAGAGTCCCTTGGACTGCAAGGAGATCCAACCAGTCCATTCTAAAGGAGATCAGTCCTGGGTAGTCTTTGGAAGGACTGATGCTGAAGCTGAAACTCCAATACTTTGGCCACCTCATGCGAAGAGTTGACTCATTGGAAAAGCCTCTGATGCTGGGAGGGATTGGGGGCAGGAGGAGAAGGGGACGACAGAGGATGAGATGGCTGGATGGCATCACCGACTCGATGGACATGAGTTTGGGTAAACTCTGGAGTTGATGATGGGAGGCCTGGCATGCTGCGATTCATGGGGTCGCAAAGAGTCGGACACGACTGAGCGACTGAACTGAACTGAAGTGATTTTGAGTGAATATCTTCACATTAATGTTTGTAAGTTATCTTCCCCACTGATATGTAATGGGAGGCTGTTTCCACTATTTCCTTTTCATGTGCCCAGCACTGTTGTCATTAGACAAGGCACTTGGCAAGATTTCACCCAGGAAAAATGTCAGGCTGTACTTAGAGCATGAGTAGGGACAATGCCATGTTATCTGTCTAGCCACACTGCTGCTCCTTGAAGCCAAAAGGTTTCATGTCACCCTTTATGAAAAGTTTGACAAAGACACAAATTTGCTAGGTGGGACAAATGAGAGAACTAAAGTTTATGTTGAGGGTGGTAGTTTCACGATGCCAGTTATTAAGGTTTCAGAAATATTAAGATAGATTTGAACAAACTCAAGATAGATTTGAACAGTAAGACGGCATCTAAAGCAAGTACTTTATTAATATGCCTTCTTCAATTCTCTGCTTTCACAGTGGACTTGGGAATTATTTCCTCAAATTATATATACCAGCTGCGTGGGCTGCTGGTTAAAAACACCAGGCCATTCAATGAGCAGAATGTAAGAAATGACAGAAATAGCTGTCTGGTATCCTGGTCTCTGGAAGAAAACAAGATAAAAGGCCTGGAAGGTACTCAGAAAGCAGAGGTAGATGTGAATTTCAAGAGGGTTAACATCTTGCTATTTCCATCTTTCTCCAACAGAGATCTTAAATAGACTGACTTTCAATTTCCCTAATTATCTGTGAAAACATTCTTAGGAGATAACCCAAGACTTAGAGGTTAAAAATGTGTTCTGTCAATGGAATGTGCATTGGCAGAAAAATGTTATGAGATAATTTTAGGTCCTGGAGCTTAGGTATTATCCTGTGTGATCCTGGAAAATCATCTAACCTCTCTAGATCTCCATTTTCTAACTTTGATAGGAATATTTTAAAATTGGCCCATTTATCTCTTAACATAGATGATGGAGGAGGAGAGCTAATAGAGACCTATTTAAATAGTGTATTTTTCCTTTTTGGACTCCAACTCATCTCTGAGTAGAAGTAGTCAATAAAAAAGGATTGAAAAGTTAGTTACGTAAAAGTTGGTTTCAGACCTAAGAGAAGTCTGCCTCATTTGACAGTCAGGCAGCAAGCCTGCTGCTGCTGCTGCTGCTAATTTGCTTCAGCCGTGTCTGACTCTGTGCGACCCCATAGATGCACACATCCCAAGCTTTTTATTCCTTTTTCTGTTTGATTTTGATGAACATCTGTTTGGGTGAGGTAACCTTACATGTTTGCTGTGGTAAAAACACATTGTGAAAATATTGTATTCTTTTATCCTGCCAACATGAGAACCAGAGGGAGGAAGTGAAGATTAGCTGGAATGATTTGCATCGATAGATGTGAGCCAAGCTACTCAGAATCTTCCCAGTAAGTCCTGAAACCTTCAGTATCTCTATTTTACACACACACTATACTACACATATCTGTATCTATCCATCCATCCAACCATCCATATATACTCTCCTCCCACTATGTGCCAGATGTTTTTTGAAGCTTTCAGGTTATGCAGTTGAATGAGAGATACATGCTTCCTGCTTTCAGAATGCTTACATTCAATGTGGGGAGAAATCAAATAATGAAGTCAGAAAGTAAATTGTTAAGATAAATTCAAATAATTACATATGCTATGAAAAAACTCATAATAATTAAACAGAGAGTAATAGGCAGGTGAGAACTGGGGCTGAGGTTTGACAACTTTAGATACAATAGTCTGACAAGATCTCTCTGAGAAGCTGACACCTGAATTAAAATGTTAATATGTAAATGTACCACACAGGGGACAATCTGGGAAAAGAACTGAAAGAGTAGTTGGAGTGGCTTAGATGAGGGAAATCTGCAGGAAAATGGAGAGATAAACAAGACCCTGACTATATACTCTATTAACTTGAGATTTATTCTGGAGTGAATAGAAAATTGAGAGCTTCTTTGATGTGCAGGGCAATATCTTTCATCACCTTTGGACAGTTCTTACTCATTACCTCTACAGATGTTTCTTCTGCCCCATTCTTTCTCCTGTCTATCTGTAACACCAACTAAATGTATATTAGACAACTTGATAATGTCTCACACATCTAGAACATTCTGCTCAGTGTTTTGTCACCCTTCATCCTGATCATTTCTATTGAACTATCTTCAAATTCACTGATACTTTCTTTTCCTGGGTCCAGTCATGTAAACACATTAAATGAATTCATTTCTGGACTGCTGTTGTAGTTTTCAGGTCTACAATTTCCACTTGATCCTTTTACAGAGTTTTTATTTCTATGCTGAAGTTCCCTATCTAGCATAAAGTACTTTCCTAAAAAATGTTCATTGAATGAATGAACTGGTTTTGATACCCTGTCAATAAGAAGGATATTTTTCAAATACAGAAAAATAAATTTATTTGAGCATTCAGATTATCACAAATTAGCTATCTTCCACTAAGATTCAATAACTTCTGGTATAAGCAGTTGACAGATATTATTATTTGCATGTTTTGTAAATTTCACCTTACTTTGGGAACAGCTAATGCTACAAAGCATTTTCATATTATTGGGATATTTTTTAAATGGAAGTATGATTGATTTACAATGTTGTATTAGTTTCAGGTATACATATATATATGAATATATATGTTCTTTCTCAGATTATTTTCTGTTATAGACTATTATAAGATATTAAATATAGTTCCCTGTGCTATACAGTAGGTCCTTGTTGTTTATGCATTTTATGTAATAGCCCACCTTTCCTTTTTGGTAACCGTAAGTTTGTTTTCTATGTCTGTGAGTCTGTTTCTGTTTTGTAAATAAGTTCATTTGTATTATATTTTTAGGTTCCACATAAAAGTGATATCATATTTGTCTTTACCTAACTTTCATTTAGTATGCCAATATCTAGGTTCATCCACACTGTTGCAAATGACATTATTTCATTCTTTTTTAAGGCTGAGTAACATTCCATTGATTATATGTACTACATCTTCTTTATCCATTCATCTATCAATGGACATTTAGGTGCTTCCATGTCTTGGCTATTGTAAATAGTGCTGCAATGCACAATGTAAATTGTGCATCTTTTACAATTACAGTTTTTGTCTTTTCCAGATATATGTAACAAAGGTCTGTCTAGTCAAAGCTATCATTTTTCCAGTAGCATGTATGGATGTGGGAGTTGGACTATAAAGAAAGCTGAGCACTGAAGAATTGATGCTTTTGAACTGTGGTGTTGGAGAAGACTTTTAAGAGTCCCTTGGACTGCAAGGAGATCAAACCAGTCCATCCTAAAGGAAATCAGTCCTGAATATTCATTGAAAGGACTGATGTTGAAGCTGAAACTCCAATACTTTGGCCACCTGATGCAAAGAACTGACTCACTGGAAAAGACCCTGATGCTGCGAAAGATTGAAGGCGGGAGGAGAAGGGGGTGACAGAGGATGAGATGGTTGGATGGCGTCACTGACTCAATGGACATGAGTTTGAGTAAACTCCGGGAGTTGGTGATGGACAGGGAAGCCTGGCGTGCTGCAGTTCATGGGGTTGCAAAGAGTTGGACATGACTGAGCCGCTAAATTGAACTGAGATATATGTCCAAGGATTGTTGGATCAAGTGTTAGCTTTATTTTTAGTTTTTTAAAGGACCTCCTTACTGTTCTCCATAGTTAGTGCACCAATTTACATTCCCACCAATATTGCAGGAGGGTTCCCTTTTCTCTATACTCTCTCCAACATTTATTAGTTGTAGACTTTTTGACGATGGCCATTATGACTGGTGTGATGTGGCAATACCTTGTAGTTTTGATTTTCATTTCTCTAATAATTAGTGATGATGAGCACCTTTTCATGTTGAGCATTTGGATGTCATTTTTGAAGAAATGCCTATTTGGGACTTCTCCCCATTTTTTTCATTGACATTTGATTTTTTGATATTGAGTTATATGAGCTATTTGTATATTTTTGGAACTAATCCCTTATCAGTCTCATCATTTGCAAATATTTTCTTCCAGTCTATAAGTTGTTTTTTTATTTTGTTTATGGTTTCCTTTGCTATGGAAAGCTTTTAAGTTTAATTAGGTACCACTTATTTATTTTGGTTTTTATTTCTATTATTTAGGACATGGATCTAAAAACTATTGCTGTGATTTATGTCAATGACTGTTTTGCCTATGCTTTCCTCCAGGAGTTTTATAGCATCTAGTCTTACATTTAAATTTTTAATCCATTTTAAATTTATTTTTGTATGTGATGTTACAGAATGTTCTAATTTCATTCTTTTACATGTAGCTGTTCAGTTCACCCAGCACCACTTACTGAAGAGATCATCTTTTCCCTATTGTGTATTTTTCCCCCTTTGCTGAAGACTAATTAATTTCCTCCTTTGTAGGTGTGTGGGTGTATTTCTAGGCTATGTACTCTGTTCCACTGATCTATACATCTGTTTTCATGCCAATACCACAATGTTTTGATTATTGTAGTTTTGTAGTATCAGAGGATTATGCCTTCAGCTTTGTTCTTTTCCCTCAGAATTCCTTTCACAATTCTGGGTCTTTCGTGATTCTACATGTTTTAGGATTATTTATTCTAGTTCTGTGCAAAATGTCATTGGTAATTTGATAGGAATCGCATTAAATCTGTAGATTGCTCTGGGTAGTATGGCCATTATATTAATTGTACTAATTCTTCCAATCCAAGAGCATGGACTATCTTTCTGTTTCTTTAAATCATCTTTATTTTCATCAACGTTTTGTAGTTCTCAACATAAAAGTCTTTTGCCTCCTAGGTCAGGTTTAATTTCTAGATTTTTTGGGGATATGATTTTTAAAAGGATTTTTAAAAATTTTGTCTTTGTGATATTCCATTGTCAGTGTAAAGCAATACAACAGATTTCTGCATGTAAATCTTGTATCCTGCTACTTTGATGAATTCATTTATTAATTTTTGTGTGATTGGTATTTTTGTGTTTGGTCAGCTCCCTCTGGAAGCTCACAGGAGTGGACCCACAGGCACATGAAGTTTGCTTAATAGTACAGAACTATAGAAACCATAATTAATGTCTTCCCTTTGTGAATGCTTTGAATAAAACCAGAATGTCTTTGAGTTCAGTTTTATCCCTAGAAAAGAAGATAAGTCATTCTGTTGGTAAGACATAGAATATGAGCAGATTACACATGATTAAAATTCTTTCTCTCCAGAGAATAGCTATGGAAAGTTTCTCTAAATGGAACAGTGAAAGAGAAATATGATTTTCACTGGGAGAGGAAAATCCCAGAGGTCTGTCCTGCAAAGAACAGACATTAAAGTGGGAGGAAATTCCAGAATTTAATAGTTCAGATTCAAAAGAAAAGTGAAAGCGAAAAAAATGAAGTTTCATATAGTACACTAAATGTTTCTGGAGAAGACAACAAAATAGCAAGGCAAGGCTGTAGAATTCTACAATAAGAAAAACATGAATATACATTTTCCAGAAAGCAATAGACTCACATTAGTTCAGAGATAGATGCCTCTGTCAGGGATCATACATATAGTTGCAATCATTGCTATGTTTTATTAGTGATTATTAATATTGTGATGAATCCAATGCCACCAGCTGCCCTGAGTGTGCTTTAAGTACAGGAAAAAACTGAGAAGAATTTCTTAAGGTGAGAGACACATATTGACATGTATTATGAATCTGCAACAACACTCACACAGGCACATGCACACTTGCATGACTCACAGGGGTACTAAATTTTATCCTCTCGGTAGATACTGAGACTCTTTCATATTCGTCTGTACTTTCCAGAAATTATACAGAGAGACAGACATCTGAATCTGGCCAGTGGCAGGGTTGCCCGGTGATTAATTAGATCAGTGCATGGCTGGGATATGCTGACCTTTCCTGTCCCTGCTAAGCCCAAGGCCTCTGCTCCTGAGTGCTTTCCTCTTTGCAAACTGTAGCAGCGGCATTCTTTTCAAAATGCTTCACAAACTTTACTTCTCATTGCCCTGAGGAGAGGCCTTTATTAGTCTCTCCACTTTACTGACTGGAAAGAACTGATCTGCTTAGGGTCCAGTGGGAATTTAGTGCCCAAACTGGAATTACAACTTCAGAGCCTTTGAATCCAGTCCAGAGCAATGGCCACTTAAGACAAATCTGTCTTGGCTCTTTTTCCCTTCTGCTCTGTCTCTGCAGGGGTAACTCACCCCAAGGATGCATTCTTATCAGTCTGTGAGTTTTGGTTTCGAAATACTTAAGGTATTTTTTATGTTTCAAGTGTATTTGTGCTATTCATGATGTGGACAGAGGTTAACTGTTGATTAAAGTTAAGGAGCTAGTCTGTGCCTGGATTTATATATCCCAGGACAAGCTAAAGTCAGACAGTTGGAGAATGCTAGGTATTAGGGAGTAGGATGTGAAGATTGAAAAAATCCTTATGTATGGCTGATGGGAGAAATATTGTTTTTCCTCACACCTCACTGAGTAGGCCCATGGCTGCATCTCACTGCAAGGCAGTCTTCAAATGTCATCTTCATTTCAGATAGCCACATGTCCAGCTATAATACACGGTACTTTTACTATAGAAGAAGGAGTGAGTAGTACTGGAAGATAACTAGGAATTGCTGCCTCCCAAATTAGAGGGTTTTTTCCCCCAAATTATTATGAATAATGGAGTAAATAACCACAGAGAAAAACGGGGCAGGGATCAGATGAACCTGTCATCAAATATTTACTTTTTTGCAGACCTTAGAATTAAAAGGAATATTTAGGATCTTTCATCAACTTTGTTTTTATTTTGTTGTTGTTTAGTTGCTCCAGCTCTTTACTGCCCCATGGACTGCAGCATGCCAGGCTTCCCTGTCCATCACCATCTCCTGGAGCCTGTCCATTGAGTCGGTGATGCCATCCAACCATCTCGTTCTCTGTGGTCCCCTTCTCCTCCTCCTGCTTTATTTTATGTTACGTCAGTTTATTTTACATATTTGTGTTCGACCTCAATTAGAGTGTTGATTAAACCATCAGCTAGTTTGGACATTAACATCATCACTCACAACATGCTCAGATCTTGTTTCATTTAAAAAATTTTTAATTTTTTTTTGGCTGTGCTGGGTCTTTGTTGCTGTGTGGGCTTTTCTCTAGTTGTAGCGAGCAGGAGCTACACTCTAGTTGCAGTGCGTGGGCTTCTCGTTGCGGTGGCTTCTCTCGTTGCAGAGCACAGAGTCTGTGGCATTTGGGCTTCAGTAGTTGTCGCACGTGGGCTCAGTGGTTGTGGTGCATGGGTTTAGTTGCTTCGAGGCATGGGGGATCCTCCCGGACCAGGGATCAAACCTGTGTCTGCTACATTGGCAGGTGGATTCTTTACCACGGAGCCAACAGGGAGGCCCTCCTCTTGTTTCATTTTTAAATGTCCTCCAGGCAGTCCTTAACAAGTCCATCCCCATTGTAAGCTATACCCTGAATGTGTTTGATACTTATCTTTGAAATTATGTTTCTTTGTAAATTATCTGGTGTTTTTTACATGTATTTTCATTTTATATAAATTATACTGGGGCTTTGGGTCTTTTTAGAATGCCCTACCCCGTGCTGATCCACACATGCACACAAAATCTTAACATTTTATTCTACTAGCTGTAGGGTATTATCTTCACATTTAGGTCTTTCATCCCACTAGAGTCTCACTTTATATTGGTATAAAGAATGGATCTTGTTTTGCTTTTTTTATATAGTGACCCAAATTTCCTATTAACATCACTAGACAATCAATTTTTTTTTTCTTATTGATCTGGACTAACACCATTATCATAGATCAAGTTCCCTGATACTCTATGGTCTTTCTCTCTCCTCTTAGATTTCCATTCCATTCGATTTGTCTATTTGTCTTGACCTCTTGAACTAGTTTCATATTTTTAAGACCATATATAGAATACTGTGCTGTGCTTAGTTGCTCTGTCATGTCTGACTCTTTGCGACCCCATGGACTGTAGCCCGCCAGTCTCCTCTGTCCATGGGGATTTTCCAGGCAAGAATACTGGAGTGGGTTGCCATGCCCTCCTCCAGGGGATCTTCCCAACCCAGGGATCAAACCTAGGTCTCCCGCATTGCAGGCGGATTCTTCACAGTCTGAGCCACCAGGGAAGCAGCTATCCCCGCCAGCAAAAGCCTTTTCCCCTCTTAACAGGACTATTTATGTTTCTGAAAGTGAAAGTGTTAGTCACTTAGTCATGTCTGACTCTTTGTGACCCCATGGACTGTAGCCTCCCAGGCTCCTCTGTCCATGGGATTTCCCAGGCAAGAATACTGGAGTGGGTAACCATTCCCTTCTCAAGGGGATCTTCCCAACCCAGGGATTGAACCCAAGTCTCCTGCATTGCAGGTAGATTTTTTACTGTCTGAGTCCCCAGGGAAGCCCATATAGAGCATGCACACACGCACACACACACACACAGACACACAAACCACTGTATGTGTACAGTGAAGTATTGTCCTAATGACTGACTGAACTAGACTGACCTGGAAAGTGTGACCTGCAAATGGGATAAATGACTCTGTGCACTATATAAATGGCAAGAAAATGGGAAACCAGAAGGAAATCAGGGCTCCAGCAACTATCTTTGCCCCCAAGGGTGACGTGTATGATGACTACATCCAATTTCCATGCAAAGAGCGACTTGCCTCTCTGTCCTTCTATACTTCTTCTTGCTCTTTGTCCATAAATGTATTTTTCTTTCTCATAATTGCTCATTCAACCATGTTTCATAAAAGATTTAGAATGTCTTACAAAAAATGCAATTAACCAAGCAAAATATAATTATAACACCAAAAGGGATGAGAAAAACAAGCCAAGGGAAACATTAAAGTTGTGCCTATTTTATTTGGAGCCCGAGTTAGATTATAGTAACCTCAATTGACCTTGATCTTCCTTCCATGTGTAGTTCTCTCTTTCTGGTTTTCACAAGGTTATTCAACTTTTGGGTTTTTTTCATTGTGGTATTTAGGACAAGAAAAGAAAACCTCTGGACAAGAGGAAACAGAGGTTTGGAATAAAGAGCTCTGGGTGGATGGTGGGGGCAGGGGGCATGATTTCCTAGACCCTGTGCAATTATCTGATACAGATAGAAAAAGTTTAGTAGAAAGAGCAGAGACTGAGACCCAGAAGGCCTGGACTCTTGTCCTACTGACTGGCTGTGACCTTGACTCAAACACAAACTCTTCCTGGTTTATTGCCCTCAGCTCCCAGGGAAGGAGGCTGCCCTAGGTGGTCCCAAGGCCCCACCCACTGCCAACAGTCTCTGATCCTACATGCGTTTTTCCTCTAGGGGAATTAATCATCATCTCTCTCCAGAGACATTTTACAACTAACATGCACACCGGAACAGCTATTAGTCCTGTAACTGAGAAAGGTCACTCCCGGAAGGCTAATTAGCCTCCTCTGTTGGTTCAGAATAATTGCTCCATAATATTCACATCACTTTTTTACACTAGGACTTCCTATTCTGTGGTAGGCCTAACAGATGTATCTGATGCATAAAAGAGGAGAAATAATAAATGCATTCCACAGCTTAGAGGAAATAACTCCCATAAACCGTACTTTCCAGCAAATATCCAAAGAAGCTTGTCACAGAATTAGAGAAGATCGTTGTCATACAACCGTCCTCTGGTGCTCTCATCTTCTTGAGTTATCCCTTTTTATCAACAACCGAATCAACTAACTGCATTGACGGCTGGCATTCAGGCACCTCCTAGTTACACCTGAAATCCATCGGGGAAGAGGCTCTGATTATCCCCTAACATTGCTTCAGAGGCTTTCCTTGGCTCCTCTGTCACCCCAGCTATTTCTCTGTGCTCTAGCTTCACTCAAGGTGACCGTCACACAGAGTGATCTCGGAGCTTTATCAAGGCTGAGGCATGTCAGAGTGGAATTCATGCCCAGAACACAGGAAATGATTCAGGCCTAGAAATACTCAGAGAACCCACTGGCTGTGTATCATCATAGAGATTCCCTTACTGGCTGTGATGCACTGACTTGTGTCTTTGTAAAATTCACATGCGGAAGCCCTAACTCAAAAATGTGACTGTATTTGGATATAGGAAAACCAAAGAAATAATTAAAGTTAATGAGATCCCCAGGATGGGGTTAATGACAGGACTATAAGGAGAGACAACAGAGAGCTCGCTTTCTCTCATTCTGTCTCTCTCTCTCTAAATTTCTCTCCTTTCTCAGTAAGAAAGAGGCCATCTGCAAGCCAGGAAGATGCTCTCACCAGAAACCAAATTGGCTTGCACCTTGATCGTGGACTTCTCAAACGCCAGAACTATGAGAAGATAATTTTCTATTTTTTAAGCCACCAATGTGCAGCCATTTTTGTTTTGGTGGCCTGAAGAGACTAAGACTGGCTTTCTCTCTTCTTGGCCTAGGTCTGTTGAATCTACCCTCAGAAGAGACCTTTCTCCTTTACTCCTGGTCCTCTGCTTCTCTCAGCTTGGCCTCCAGGGCCCATGTGGTCTGATCCCTGCTCTCCTCAGCAGCCTCATCTCCCACTTCTCTCTCCTCCACTCAGGCCCTGAAGCCACCCGGGCCTTGGGTAGTTCCTGGAGAGGCACGCTGGCCCTCCCACCCAGGACTCATGCACATGGTGCTCCCTCTCACCTCTGTGCCCTGCTCCCTCCTCCTCACACATCACCTGCTTCACTCCTCTGCTTCATTAGATCTTACATCAGCCAGCATTTCCCAGAGAAAGCCTGGGTTTAGGTCAGCTCCTTTTCTTACATGCTTGCACAGAACCATGTTCTTTTCCTTGTACGCCTTTAGCAACACACAGAACTCATAGAAAGTGTCTTTTCTTTAATGACATCTCAGGTCTCAGATGAAAGTCTAAACCAGACCTTGGTAGTTGGATTCCGTGCTTCCTCTAACCTGAGCTAACTGAAAGGTTAGTAAATATTTTTCCTATACTTCTGCCTTATGGTATTTCTTTGCATAACCCAGTACTCCAAATGATCACATTTTAATCAATTTGTAGATTTCTGAATTACTGCAGTTCCTAATTATCTAATATTTATGTTCCAAAAGCTACAAAATCGAAATTAAAAGAACATCTTTGCACATCTGGAGAATTTGTTTTTACCTTCCAGTGCTTCTTTAAAACTCTAAACCTTTCATTTTATATACTGAAGAGTTTATATCAACTTGGAAATTTGGCATAAATCATTTAGCATTTTTATTATTATCACTAACTTTTAAAAATCCTTCTTTTTATGAGTACTTTTGCTTTTTATTATAAAAGATAGACCAATATACTAAATCTCCATATACTGTTACTCTCATTACCCATCAAAATCAATTATCTCATGGCCAATGTTGTTTTATCTACACTCCAAAAAAAAGTTTTCCAACAGTTTATTTGTCTTTAAAACAGGCTGTTTTGCTGTTTTGGATCAAAAATGAGAATACATCTCATAACATCTTCTCTTTCTCTATTAACTGGATATCTGCCCCAGGAAGTAGACAACTTAGACTTATCCCTATAGGTCGAAAGACTGAGAGGACTGTTGCTATGAAGGAAATGGAGTCTGGGCTGACACTCCTGATTGCTTAGCAGACAAACAATCCCCCTTTTGTCCACTCTGCTCAGGTGTTGGGAGTCAAAGTAGCAAGGAAGAGCAACTGCTCCCTGGGATAAGGGAAGGCTCAGATTGTGGAAGCCTTTGAGGGTGATTCCACTCCTCTGCACCATGATTAGCATAGAGGGATCATGTGATCCATTTTGGGCCAATCCGGAGTAAGGGGAAGTATCCTGAGCCTTCTGGGAAAAATTTCCTCCTGACAAATGACAGAAAGTACCCTGCTCCTTGTTTTCTGCCTTGCGTGCAGTTGCTGAGGAGGTAGCACTTGGAGTTGTGGCAGCCATGCTGGGACCAGGAGAGGAGAGGGTGCTGATTTACTGAGGAATGAGCAGTGGGCTAGGGGAAGACCTGACTCCTTGAGGTCCTCATCAGGCCTTGGGAGAGTGTGGAGAGAAAATTCGTGTGTGCTGTCACTTCGGTTGTGTCCAACTCTTTGCGACCCTACAGACTGTAGCCCGCCAGGCTCCTCTGTCCATGGGATTCCCCAGGCAACAACACTGGAATGGGTTGCTGTGCCCTCCTCCAGGGGATCTTCCTGACCCAGGGATTGAACCAGAGAGAGAATAAGCCCCTCTATTTAAGCAGCTTTTAGGTAGGTATTCTGTTTCTTGCACTCAAGAGCAAACAAATTGATAAAGAACCAATACCAGTCTGTTTTGCTCATGCAGATGACCAGTAAACAGCATCTGCTCAAAACTGAGCAAGTGATAGTTACGCTGGTATCACTGGAAAAAGAATGTGGCCTGCCATATCGGTAAATACAGGATGTTGCAACCATCAAGTCATGTGTCTATCCCAGATGGTGAGCCCTGAGGGAACTCAGGAAGGAGACAAATAGACTTCTGGCTGCCACGCTCTCAGTCCCACAGCCACACCCACCCCCAACAATGCACCCTGAGGAGACTAAGGATGGGAAAGCACAGGATGCTGGCCCCAGATAGCTGAGGTGCGTATCAAAGGAAAGACTTCTGTGAGACCAGACTTTCATATCTTCCCATATATAGACAAACACTAAATTCCTTGAGATATCTGGTTTTCCTTAATTAATAGTATCTTGTGAGGTTCCGACTACCTGGTCTTATGTTGCAAAAACTCCTATGTATCCTGGCTCCTCCCTTACCCCTTTGGAACAGCTTCTCCGATCTATCTGAAAGGCTGTGTCCTGGGCTTAAGTTCTCAGTTTTGTCTGCCAAATTCTCAGCTTTTAGGTTGTGTGTGTGGGTTTTTTTTTTTAGTTGATAACTTACTCAACATTTACTGAGCACTAACTATGAGCCATGGACTGTAGTAGGTACTGGAAACTTAAGTATAAACAAGGAACAATTTCTACTCTGAAAAACTCTTATTTAGTAAAAAAAAAAAAAAAAAAAAAAAATTAAAGACTTGACATTTCCAGGGGTTATTGTATTTTCTTGGGAAAATAAGACAGTTTGCCCACCAAACAGCTGGATTTAGGGTGGAGAAGGATGCTTGAGAAGTTATAGGACCCAGAAATAATAAAAATCATACATAGTGACATTCCATAAGGAAGGCTGGTGTCAGAAATAGGCTGATTGGCAAGTACATACATGGCATGATTTCAGAAACTCTGGAAAGTGCTCTTAGCACTGAAAAATTCCTCCTGGTACCTAAATTCCGCACCTAGAGACTCACTCCCTTGGATTAAGGATTTGTCTCTTTCTAAATTTCAAGTACCCTGGAGAAGCAACACATTACTATTTCCCCATCATTTAAAAGGAAAATTAGAGCCTTCAGGAGAACTATGGGAATTGAAGAAAGGTGAGTAGAAGCAGAGGGAGGAGAAATGGGCCCCCCAAGGAGACTAGGGGACACTGAAGTGACTCACAGGTTAGCTCAGAGTCACCTCTGAGCCAGCAGAAATAATCCCTCGAAGGGCAGGTGATCTGAGATTTTTGCATTCCTTCCTTGGCTTTGTTTTTCTTTAGGAAAGGTTTGTAGAAAATTGAGACTCCATCCCATCTTTTTACATAAAGATCCCATGGGCCACTCTAGCATGGAAATGAAGTAGGGAAGGGTCAGGAGAGAGAAGTCCTGTCCTGCTACTCATAGTTCTTCCAAACGCATCCCCAGGGAAACAATGGGAAGAAGAGAAGCTCTCTGCCTTAGTGACCCGAAACTGAAAATACATAATTATCCGGAAAATGTAAACAAAAAGTAGGCTACTGAAAGGAAGGCCTAAGAGTGATGTCTCTGTGCTTGTAGATTCTGGTTGGGCACTTCTAAGTGTCTCAAGATTGCTTGTGGAGCACTGCAAGGTTGTCCTCCCCACCATACTTCCTCCTCTCTGACCCTCCCCCTTGTCTGCAACCCTCCCTTCCTGGCAATTCCCCTTGTTTCCCAGAGAAGTTCTGCCCGGGGTCTCTACTACAGCTTCTGACTTCCTCCTAGACTGTCTGGTCTACAGAGGGGTTCAGCAGTAAAGATTTCATAATCATGGTCAAACGGAAGTAGAGAGATGAAAAAATGCCCACATGTGTGGATAAGAACAGCATTGACCTTTTTATGTAAAAGTGAAGTTTTGTCTTGTTCAGTCGCTAAGTCATATCCATCTCTTTGCAACCTCATGGACTGCAGCACACTGGGCTTCCCCGTCCCTCACTATCTCCTGGAGTTTGCTCAAATTCATGTCCATTGAGTTGGTGACGCTATCTAACCAACTCATCCTCTACTTACATTGCATATTGTCTTATGCATGCATGTTAAGTCGCTTCAGTGATGTCCAACTCTGTGCGACCCTATGGATTGCAGCCTGCCAGTCTCCTCTGACCATGGGATTCTCCAGACAAGAATACTGGAGTAGATTGCTGTACCCTCCTCCAGGAGACCTTCCTGACCCAAGAAACAAACCTGTGTCTGTTAAGTCTAACCTGCATTGGCAGGCAGGTTCTTTACCACTAGCACCACGTGGGTAGCCCATATTGTCTTATACACCTGAATAATTAATTGTCCTTTTTTTGCTTGTCAGGAAGCTCTAACCCTGGTTATTTATTTCCTACTGTAAGTATTTCCCACTGGGTTTCTACTATGTGCCGGGCAGCAAGGTGAGCATGGAGGACAAACCGGTGACTCCTGTAGACACAGCCCTGCCTTCTTGAGCGATTTTCATTCTATTGCAGAGGCCACTAAAAGAATGGGAAAGACTTAGAAATGAGGATTCTTGGAATGCACATCAGGGAAACCCCATAGAATGGGTGATGCACAATTCCCCAAAGAGTGAAGAGGTGACATCTTCAGAAGAAGATGGAAAGAAAGATAAGATGACTAAAACAACAGCCAGTGGCTATCTACTGTAGTGAGGGGTTGAGATTGTAGATGTGGACAGATGTAGCTGAGACAGCATCCAGCTAGGGGGCTGCTCCAGGGAAGTGGACTAGAGTTACGGCAGAGCTTGGCTTCCCCAGACTGGGAAGGGGAAGCTGGCAGGGCATGGGGAGGGGCGGGGGTGGTGGTGCTCCATCCAAGTAGGAGTAAGAAGCCTCAGGAAGACAGAGATAGGAACGAGCACATCATAGGGGGGGAAATTGAAGAGGCCTACACAAGAAAATCCCAGGGCTGGCACTGAGGAGCAGTGGGAAACAGTGTGGCATGGTAACTACAGGCTGTAAAAACTATTTCTAATTTAGTCCTTTGCAAAAATTGTATAACTCTTCTTAATTGGGAAACAGTATATTCATGACCACAGTGTCTTTCTTTTTTTAATTGGGATATAGTTGCTTTCCAATGTCATGTTAGTTTCTGCTGTACAACAAAGTGAATCAGCTCTATGTATAAATGTATCCCCTCCCTCTTAGGCCTCCCTTCAACCCCAGTCTCATCCCACCCATCTAGGTCATCACAGAGCACCGAGCTGAGCTTCTGGTGCTCTACAGAAGCTTTCTATTAGCTATCAATTTTACACATGGTAGTGTATATATACGGAGATGTGTGTATTAATTTCAATCTCCCAATTCGTCTCAACGCCTCTTTTCCCTCTGTGTCCACACATCTGCTCTCTATATTTGCATCTTGATTCCTGCCCTGCAAATAGGTTCATCTGTATCATTTTTCTAGACTCCACATATATGCATTAATATATGATATTTGTTTTTCTCTTTCTGGCTTACTTCACTCTGTATGACAGTCTCTAGGTCCAACTCTGTAAATGACCCAGTTTTGTTCCTTTTATGGCTGAGTAATATTCCATTGTATATATGTGCCACATCTTCTTTATCCATTCATATGTCAGCGGACACATAGGTTGCTTCCATGTCCTGACTACTACAAATAGTGCTGCAATGAACACTGGGGGGGGGTGTGTCTTTTTGAATTACGGTTTTATCAGGGTGTATGCCCAGTAGTGGGATTGCTGGGTCATTTGGTAGCTTTATTTTTAGTCTTTTAAGGAACTTCCATACTGTTCTCTGCAGTAGCTATATCAATTTACATTCCCACCAACAGTGAAAGAGGGTTCCCTTTTCTCCACATCCCCTTCAGAATTTATTATTGTATATTTTTTGATGATGGCCATTCTGACTGGTGTGAGATGATACCTCATTGTAGTTTTAATCTGCATTTTCTCTAATAATTAGTGATGCTGGGCATCTTTTCACGGGTTTATTGTTCATCTGTATGTCTTCTTCAGAAAAGTGTCTATTTAGTTCTTCTACCCATTTTTTGTCTTAATTGTTGGGTATAGAGGTATTTGTTTTTTATCTGTGATGACTATCTAACAGTATTTATCAGTGATTTCATTCCCACATACCACAGACTGGCAAATAGATAAACGGTCTCATACTTTTATCCTTCCTCTTCGGGACAGCAGAGGGTGAGAGGGGTGGGGAAGCCCAGGAGGAGTAACAGGAGTCCCGCTTCAGCCTGGTCTCTGGCTCTAATTAGCCAAGCCCTATCTTTGAGAGATCTGCCTTTTAAAGGCGCATAAACAACACTGCCCAAGGCCCCTAAAGGCCATCAAGACATTTTTTAAAGCTGAAAACACATAAAATATGCATATTTTATAAACACTGAGAAAAACATGATGAGAACCAGAACTTTCAGCAAGAAACTCCTTTCCAACCTAATGCTAAACTGCCTTTCTAAGAGTTCCTGGATCTCCCCCTCCCCAGGGGAAATTTTCATGAAGTCTGAGTGGCTTTCCTGCAATATACCTAGAGGTCTGCTCTGGCTTCAGGAGTTCATGAGTTGAAGTTCATTAAGTATGCCTGGGAGAAAGTGGAAGTGTTAGTCTCCCAGTTCTTTATGTTGTTGTTTAGTCTCTAAGTCACATCCGATTCTTTGAGACCCTATGGACTACAACCTGTCAGGCTCCTCTGCCTATGGAATTTTCCAGGCAAGATTACTGGAGTGGGTAACCATTCCCTTCTCCAGGGGATCTTTCTGACCCAGGGATCAGACCCAGGTCTTCTGCATTGTAGGCAGATTCTTTACCATCTGAGCCATGAGGGAAAGCCCACGTACCAAGCAACGAGAGAAAATTTGCTCTTAGAAAAAGGAATAATCTAACCCTATGTTTCAATTATAGAGAGTTTTTTCATAATTAAACTGCACAGAGGTGTAACTGTGCTAGCTGGAGTGCTAGGTCTATGGGTATACGGTTCTGTTCTTGCCCAGGACTTTCTCATGGCCTAGGGATTTACTAGGTCTCTTTGTTATGTGGGGTTTAAAGTCAGTTGTATTCTTTAATAGGTTGGAAATGATTTGGGGCATTGAAAGGTGATAGGCACAGTGGAGGCTTTGGGGACCTGAGACAGAAGACAAGGATTTCTCTCAGACTTAGGACACCCTTCATCCTTTAACAATATTAGGCAGGGGGACCAGCAAAAGACCGTTGTGACAACCGTTTCTGAAGCTGACTCTTCCAGTGACTAGCTTAGCAAGTCACTTCACCATTCTGGGCCTTGTTCCTCATTGAAAAATTTCCTTTAGACTAAAGAATGCTAAGTTTCTTTCTAGCTCTAGCATGTTCAGATACTGTGATCTTGAAGAAAATCCTAGAGATACTGGTGAGAAAGGGCAGCCCATATCCATTCCACCATGAGTGGGCTCAGAACAGGAGGTATTACCAACTGAGGCATTTTCAGGCAGTGGGAGTTGGTAAGGCTATGAAACAGTTGTAAAGTATTCCTAGATGGTGAAGGTTTAAGAAGGCACTTTGCTTCCCTCCTTAAAATGTCCACCTGATGTTCTTTGTGTGCTGAGACCCACCTGGGCACATCCGGTGTCCAAAGCAGCCACTCCTGAGGCAGCAGGCATCAAAGGCACCTTTTATAGTGTGAGGGCTCCTGAAAGCATCCCTCTGTTTCCCATCAGCCTGAAGAGCTTGACTTGATACACTCTTTCCTTTCAAAGGCCCATAAACATCTTCTACCTCCCTCTTCCCAGGCCTGACATTATTATAATAAGAAGACTCCCTTTTTGTAATTATCTGCCTCTGACCCTTATGGCAGAAAGTGAAGAGGAACTAAAAAGCCTCTTGATGAAAGTAAAAGAGGAGACTGAAAGTGTTGGCTTAAAGCTCAACATTCAGAAAACAAAGATCATGGCATCTGGTCCCATCACTTCATGGGAAATAGATGGGGAAACAGTGGAAACAGTGTCAGACTTTATTTTTCTGGGCTCCAAAATCATTGCAGATGCTGATTGCAGCCATGAAATTAAAACACGCTTACTTCTTGGAAGGAAAGTTATGACCAACCTAGATAGCATTACTAAAGCAGAGACATTACTTTGCCAAAAACGGTCCGTCTAGTCAGGGCTATAGTTTTTCCAGTAGTCATGTATGGATGTGAGAGCTGGACTGTGAAGAAAGCTGAGTGCCAAAGAATTGATGCTTTTGAACTGTGGTGTTGGAGAAGACTCTTGAGAGTCCCTTGGACTGCAAGGAGATCCAACCAGTCCATTCTAAAGGAGATCAGTCCTGGGATTTCTTTGGAAGGACTGATGCTAAAGCTGAAACTCCAGTACTTTGGCGACCTCATGTGAAGAGTTGACTCATTGGAAAAGACTCTGATGCTGGGAGGGATTGGGGGCAGGAGGAAAAGGGGATGACAGGATGAGATGGCTGGATGGCATCACTGACTCGATGGACATGAGTTTGAGTCAACTCTGGGAGTTGGTGATGGACAGGGAGGCCTGGCATGCTGCGATTCATGGGGTTGCAAAGAGTTGGACATGACTGAGCAACTGAACTGAACTGAACTGAACTGACCCCTCTGAAAACCAGGTAAATACTGAAGACCAAGGTCTCAAAGGGCAGCTGTCACTTCAATGTCTGTCCAAGACCTCAACCCCTTTTAATTTGTACTAGAATAGGGCAATCATTTTAATCAGTTATCAGGATGAATATAAAGAGAGTCTACCCCACATTTCACTCCACTCACCAATTGCTAAAAAAATATTGCAAGTAGAGGAATTAAATCATAAACCCTGGGTAAACTCTCCCACTCCCTCATAGTTTCCTTATTTAAACTTTTTGACCTTCTTACCAGATCAAATAAGACCTCAGCCTGGGTCTTGGGGGCTTTGCAGGTGGCTCAGTGGTAAAGAATCCACCTGCCAAGGCAGGAGACACATATTTGATCCCTGGGTTGGGAAGATACCCTGGAGGAGGAAATGGCAAATCACTCCAGTATTCTTGCCTGGAAAATTTCATGGACAGAGGAGCCCGGTGGGCTACAGTCCATGGGGGTCACAAAGAGTCGAACACTACTGAAGCAACTTAGCATGCACACATGTTAGGTCTTGGCTCTTTGGGGGAGAGAAGGCACCTTACCCTGCGCCCATATGTTCCCTTAGTGAAACCCAGTAAAGAATCTCCAGTTAGCCACACAGACCAGGTGTATCTTCTTTCAGAGGCAGAAGTGTGCACAGGTTTAGGGGCAGTGGTTTGTTAATTCCCCAAAATCACTAGGGTGAGTTTTTATTTTCTATGTGCCTATAATAGTCAATAGTCAATAGTCAATAGTGAAAGTAGCTCAGTCATGTCCGACTCTTTGCAACCCCATGGACTATACAGTTCATGGAATTCTCCAGGCCAGAATACTGGAGTGGGTAGCCTTTCCATTCTTTAGGGGACCTTCCCAACCCAGGGTCGAACCCAGGTCTCCCACATTGCAGGTGGATTCTTTACCAGCTGAGCCACAAGGGAAGCCCAAGAATACTGGAGAGAGTAGCCTGTCCCTTCTCCAGTGGATCTTCCTGACCCAGGAATCAAACTGAGGTCTTCTGCATTACAGGCAGACTCTTAAGTATAGGCGAATCCACTGCAGGATCACGGTGGTGGATGCTGGGGAGACATTTTTGAGACTAAACAAAAAGGCCACTGCTCCTGAAAATACTTTCACTGCCTCCAACACTGCTGGGTTGGATGAATCCTCCCCCTTTAAGCCTTTGATCCTCATCACAAAACAATCGCACTTAGGGCATTGTTGAACAGACCTCTGCACATGGACCAATTCAAGAAAAACAAGAGGCTTAAGAGTCAAATACATATGTATTTTTTAAAAAATACAAACACACAACAGCAACAGAACTTTAAAAAAAAATCAGAAAACATAATTTTCTTGCTGCTACTCTTTGCAAGAATTTGAGTTTCATCTTACAGCCAAAATCTCAAGAACCACATGATTAGCCTGCACTGCAGAATCTGACTTTAATATTGCACCTTTAAATAAATTTGATTGCAGAGGAAGACATATTTGAAGCAGGCTTATTTCATCTTTCCATATTGACTTCATAAACTACTTGGCTCCTCCTTTGTGCCCCTAAATTTTGTGCTCTTTCATTGTTAAACACAAATGACTACATAACAACATCTTTACTTCCAAAGAAGTTCTTCTTGGGCCCACTTATTCTGAAATACATAATTTTTATTAGTTGTTTTTCTTTTCTTGTTGGCAGGCATAGCAGGTATTTAAAAAGTTATTCAGAGAAACTGTCCTCTCGATGCACATCAATGTGAATTATCTTTTTTATATTTCTCAGTTTAACTGAATAGGTTTTCACCACCTGTCTTCTTGTGGAGAGATGGAATGTACCTTTTCAGTTTCATTAATGCTGCCAAATTTCTCTCCATAGTTGTGGTTCCAATATATGCTTGATCTGTATGCATAAGTGCTCCTGTTTCCTCACATCTTGTTAATTTTTGTTGTTGTTTGTAATTCCCTGATTACTTGTGAACTGAAGCATCTTTCACATATTTACTGACCATTTATATTGCCTCTTCTGTGAATTGTTAATATCCTTTTCAATTGGTTGTTGTTATTGCTGTGCAGTCTTTAAGTCATGTCTGACTCTTTGTGACCCCATGGACTGTAGCATGTCAGATTTCCCTGTCCTTCACTATCTCCCTGAGTTTGCTCAAATTCATGTCCATTGAGTCCATGGTGCCGTGCAACCATCTCATTCTCTGTACCCCGCTTCTCCTCAATCTCTCCCAGCATTGAGGTCTTTTCCAATGAATCGGCTCTTCGTATCAGGTGGCCAAAATATTGGAGCTTCAGTTTCAGCATCAATCCTTCCAATGAATATTCAATTCAGGGTTCATTTCTTTTAGGATAGACTAGTTTGATCTCCTTGCAGTCCAAGTGATGCTCTAAAGTCTTTTCCAGCACCACAATTCAAAAGCATCAAATCTTCAGTGCTCAGCCTTCATTTCTGGTCCAACTTTCACATCCTTACATGACTACTGGAAAAACTATAGCTTTGACTATATGGACCTTTGTAGGCAAAGTAATGTCTCTGCTTTTTAATACACTAAGTTTGTCATAGCTTTTCTTCCAAGGAACAAGTGTCTTTTAATTTCATGGCAGCAGTCACCATCCACAGTGATTTTGGAGCCCAAGAAAATAAAATTTGTTACTGTTTCCAATTTTTCTTCATCTATTTGCCATGAAGTGATGGGACTAGATGCCATGATTTTAGTGTCTTGAATGCTGAGTTTTAAGCCAACTTTTTCACTTCCGTCTTTCACCCTCATCAAAAGACTCTTTAGTTCCTCTTCACTTTCTGCCATTAGCATGGCCATCTACAGTCTTGATTCCAGCTTGTGATTCATCCAGCCCAGCATTTCACATGATGTACTCTGCATAGAAGTTAAATAAGCAGGGTAACAATATATACCCTTGATGTAATCCTTTCCCAATTTTTAACGTGTCCATTGTTCCATCCCTGGAGGAGGGCATGGCAACCCATTCCAGTATTCTTGCCTGGAGCACCCCCATGGACAGAGGAGCCTAGTGGGCTACAGTCCATAGGGTTGAAAAGAGTCGGACATGACTGAGTGACCAAGCACACTGTTTCATGTCCAGTTCTAGCTGTTGCTTCTTGACCTGCATACAGGTTCTCAGGAGGCAGGTAAGGTGGTCTGGATTTCCCACAATAAGAATTTTCCATAGTTTGTTGTGATCCACAGAGTCAAAAGCTTTACCATAGCCAATGAAGCAGAAATAGATGTTTTCAATTGGACTGTCTTTTACTTATTAAATTGGAAGATTTCTTTTTATATAGAGTGCAATTATCTTCTTCAGACTCTTCTTTCTTTGTTTAACAGCATCTTTTTTTCCACAGTTTTTCATTTTAAAAAAGTTCAGGTTTTCCATCTTTCCTATGATCTGTGGTTTTTATGTGAGAGTTACCCCTATTTTGGGCTTCCCTGGTGGCTCAGTGGTAAAGAATCTGCCTGCCAATGAAGGAGATACAGGTTTGATTCCTGGTCCAGGAGGATCTGACATGCCAGGGAGCAGCTAAGCCCTTGAGCCACGACTATTGAGCCTGCGCTCTAGAAGCCAGGAACTGCAACTACTGCGCCCAGGTGCTACGGTTACTGAAGCCTACGTCGTCTAGGGCCCGTGCTCCAGGGTAAGAGAAGCCACCACAGTGAGAAGCCTGTGCACCGCAACAAAGACCCCTCTCCACAACTGGAGAAAAGTCTGTACAGAAACAAAGACCCAGCACAGCCAAAATGAAAAAAAGAAATAAAATTACACTACAAATGAACTTCTTAAAGTAAAAAAGAAAGCTCCCGCTATTTTAATATACTAATAACATTCTCCTATGTTTTCTTCTAAAAATTTCAAAGTTTGTCTTTTTTACATTTAAATCCTAATAAAACTGAAATTTATTTTGTATGTAAGAAGACGTAGAGATCTAATTTTATCTTTTCCATCTCGTTCATTCTTGTTTTTAAATGTGTCTTTTTTTTGTGGTTAGGGTTTTTTTTTTCATGTCCTTAATCACAAAATTATTCATGCTAATCACATTATTGATCAAACTATTAAGTTATTTGAAGTTCTTAGGTCCTAATTCTCTTGTTTGCTTTGTTCCTAATTCTAACTCTTAGAGGATTGTTTCCTTGATAGTTTAATTTTAGATTGTGAGTTCATCTTCAACAGAACTTTATTTGTGGATCTGGGTAGACTGGCTTTCCTTTTGCTTCTGTGTGGTACCCCTGGTATACCACATGCCCGAGACTAATGTTTAACATAATTTCTCATCCAGAGTTTCTAAGCCTGCATAGGTATAAAAAGAGTTAACCTCAAACTTACGAAGTAGGGACTTATGAGTACAAATCATCAGGGAAACTTGGTCTCTTCATGGAACTCTGGCAGAGAAACACAAGCTTCCCTATGCTAGTTGGTGGAATTTTTGTTGTTGTTGTTGTTCATTCTTTCACTGAGATACAACCTTTTGGAGTTTGGACTACTCAGAGTTGAGAATATATTTACAGCAAAAACACAACCACTTGGTAAATTGATGGGCACATAATTAAATTACCCAAGGGCAACCTTGATTGATGTGCAATGAGCTAAACAAAGATTTTCTGTCTCATAAATTAAGAACTAGTAATTGTATTGTCAGAATCCACATCCCATGGCTGATTGCTAAATTCAGAGAAGGCTTGTCTCTTGGTATAAAAGGATACCAACATCCACTTTATTGCTTGAAGATTATGTAGTTTATGGTGGAAGGGAGATGTTGGCACTTTTTTGCCATCCTCCAGCTTCTCCTCATCCTCCAGGAATCTTCTACCCCATCTGCCATGCCATGATGAAAATGCTACCAGAAACACTCAACAAGAGGTTGCTTAGGATAAACCTGAGAACCTGTGTCCTTGTTTGGGTATGAGAGAGTGTATACAAGCAGGGCTACCCATCTAACTATTTCTCCTGGAGGCACACTCCCTGTTCTCTTAGGAGCTTATTAATCACCTTTATGCTCTCCTGACTCCTAATCACAGGCGTTTCCAGTGTTGTCAAAACACTGCCTGCCTACATCTGTTTTGCCTATTGGCTTGGGTTCCAGGGAATGTTTGTGAGAGAGGGAGAGAACAAGAGATTGACAGTCTTATGTTGACACTGTGGGGCTGTTTGGAAATGAGAACAATCCAGATCTGATGTTGTAATTCCTCCTTTTATGGGCAAAAAAGCAATGTCTCAGCATGAATGAGTATAACTAAACACACAGGGACACACCCGAGACACAATATGCACTCCCCGGACACTCACCATGTTTTTGCTGTTACCACTGTAGGACAAAAGGCAGAAAGACAGTCTTGGCTTTCCTCTCCCAAGCCTACTACCATTAATGAAATGAATAAAACATGAAACTTAAAGAGAAAAAATTCCTGACTTATGTACATTCCTTTCATTTTCCCCTCCTTCTTTTCAAGCTATAATTCTAATTCCGTTCAGTTCAGTTCAGTTGCTCAGTCGTGTCAGACTCCTTGCAACCCCATGGACTGCAGCACGCCAGGCATCCCTGTCCATCACCAACCCCTGGCATTTATTCAAACTCATGTCCATTGAGTCAGTGATGCCATCCAACCATCTCATCCTCTGTCGTCCCCTTCTCCTCTTACCTTCAATCTTTCCCAGCATCAGGGTCTTTTCAAATGAGTCAGTTCTTCGCATCAGGTGGCCGAAGTATTGGAGTTTCAGCTTCAACATCAGTCCTTCCAATGAATATTCAGGACTGATTTCCTTTAGGATGCACTGGTTTGATCTCCTTGCAGTCCAAGGGACTCTCAAGAGTCTTGAGTATTCTCCAACACCACAGTTCAAAAGCATCAATACTTTGGCGCTCAGCTTTCTTTATAGTCCAACACTTACATCCATACATGACTACTGGGAAAACCATAGCCTTGACTAGATGGAAGTTTTTTGGCAAAGTAATGTCTTTGCTTTTTAATATGCTGTCTAGGTTGGTCATAACTTTTCTTCCAAGGAGTAAGCGTCTTTTAATTTCATGGCTGCAGTCGCCATCTGCAGTGATTTTGGAGCCCCCAAAAATAAAGTCTGCCACCGTTTCCACTGTTTCCCCATATATTTCCATGAAGTGATGGGACCAGATGCCATGATCTTAGTTTTCTGAATTCTAATTACCACTCATAATAATAATGGATTCATTTTAATTATATAAGTAATAGATTCTCATTGATAAAAATTAAAACAATAGGGATGACTCAAAACCTTTCTTTGCCTACTCTCCTAACCTACAATGCTCCCCCTTGTGTATCCTTAGTATTCATCCACTATGTATCCTTTTAGACTTTTTCTAAAGCATATACATTCATATATACATATATACATACATATATATATATATATTCACAAGTAAGAAAGCATATATTTTGTTTGGTGGGAGTTTTCTTTAAGGCATGAATTGTGTCATTTTCTGTACATTGTGCTACAACTAGCTTTTCTCACTTAAGAATATATGCTGAAGACATTTTTCATATCAATACCTATTTATGATCTTATTCTTTTTAATGGAAGCATAAAAAGAATCTTATCTATTCTTCCATATAGTGGATGTATTGTAGATAATTTGATTATTTTCAAAAGCTGGAAATTTGGATTATTTAAAATTTTTTCACTATTGCAAATAATGCTATGATGAATTCCCTTGTATGTATCTTTTTGGGCACATGTGCCAGTGTTTTGTCTAGCAAAGGTACTGAGAAGTGAAATTTCGGGTTTTAAGGGTAATGCTTTATTATTTAAAACAATAATAAAAACTATGTATGTATGTACATATGAATCTATCTATATAGTCAGCTTGGCTGCCATAACCTAGTATCGTAGACTGAGTGGCTTAAAAAACATTTACTTCTCATATTTCTGGCAGCTGGGAAGTCCAAGATCAAGGTACTGGTAGATTCAATTCCTGATGGGGGCCCTCTTGCTGGTTTGCAGACTGCTGTTTTCTTGCTATGTCCTCATATAGTGGAGAAAGAATGGCCTCTGGTCTCTCTTCTTCTTCTTATAAGGACATTAATTCCATCATGGATACCCCATCCTCATGACCTCATCTAAACCTAAGTATCTCCCCAAAGTCCCACCTCTAAATACCATCATATTGGAGGTTAGAGTTTCAACATATGAATTTATGGGAGGGACACAAATATTCATTTCATCATCTATCTATTTATCTAAATAGAGAAAAAATTCCTATGAAAAAAACATCTTCAAAGTCAGGATAAAGTAGTCATAAATCTAAAAGCAGTCATATGTCAATTCAAACATATCTATAAAACATTAGATATGAGTGTTCTAAACCTACCAATTAAAAGAACAGTAACTGTCAGATTGGATTAAAAGAAAAAAAAGCAAGATTCAACTATATGCTACTTACAAGAAACCTGTTTTAAATCTAAAGACATGTATAAATTAAAAGTAAAAGAAGAGAAGCAAACACTTATCAAACATTAATAAAAAGAAAGTTAAAGTGCCTATATTAATATCATTCAAAGCAAACTTAAGAACAAGGAATTATTACCAGGGATGAACAGATATTACATTGTGAGAAAGAGGTTGATTCATAAAGACTTTGCAATCATAAATGTGTATGCACCTAATGAGATAGCTTCAAAATACATGAAACAAAAACTGACAAAATTGAAAGGAGAAATAGACAAATCTGTAGCTGCTATTTTTTAAATCACTTTTCTCTCAGTAATCAGTAGAACAAACAGAGAGAAAATTGGTAAAGATGTAGATGACCCAAGTAATACTATCAACCTGCTTGATCTAACATTTCGGTAAAGCGTCTACCTACAATGTGGGACACCCAGGTTCAATCTCTAGGTCAGGAAGATCTCCTGGAGAAGGAAATGACAACTCACTCCAGTACTCTTGCCTGGAAAATCCCATGGACAGAGGAGCCTGGTAGGCTACAGTCCATGGGGTCACAAATAGTCAGACACAACTAAGCGACTTCACTTTCTTTCTTTCTTTTTCACCTAAAACAGCAGTTTAAAAATTGAAATCATTGAAGGTATGTTCTCTGACCATGACAGAATTAGATTTTAAAAAATCAACTACAGAAAAATATTTTTTAGGATCCCCCAATAAGTGGAAATTAAACATGTTCTAAATAACATATGAGTCAAAGAAAAAGTCACAAGAGAAACTGGAAAGTATTTTGAATTGAATGAAAAGTAAAACACAATAGATCAAAATTTGTAGGGTGCAGCTAAAGGAGTCTTAGAGGTAAAGGTATAGTGGCAAATTCTTACAACAGAAAGGTTATTGGGAAACTCACAGATTGAAAGGAAGGTTGGAGAAACACAACAGGCCAGAGCAAGGGAGGAGACAATATCTCGGCCCACAGCCAATATCCTACTTCCCGCCCATCCTGTTAGAGCACCGTTGCATGAGTTGTAGGCCACTGACCACCACAGGCTGCCTGGGGTTTTTACCGGCTCTAGAAATTGGCTCTTGTCTGCTACAGTGCAGATCCTGGCACACACTTTACACCTCTCCATGATCAGCTCCTTCCAAATGACAAGCTGAGATCTCTTTGGTTTGGTGTTGTTTTTCCTAAGTTAAACAGAAGATTCTCTCTTTTTCCTCTCAAATGAATGTACTAATTTTTTAAAATTAATTATTAAATAAAAATAACAGTAATCTAAGCAGACTCTTGGCAGAGGTAGCTCTCATACCAGCTATTTTTCTGACCTCAGGCAAACTGTAAACTCTTTTGGACTTAACTTCATTGTCAGTAAATTGTAAAGGTTGGACAAAGTGGTCTCTGAGGCCCAGCTATTAAACTCTGTGATCCAGAGTAATACCCTTGAGATACCTGATACTGCTTTAACCTTGGAGGGCATAAATGTCTTTCACTTCTCCCCAAAGTCTCAAGAGAGACCATGACTTCGAGTTTTACCTTGTCTCTCCATTTATTCTCACCTTCCCAGTACCAAAAGCAGCATTATGAATAGAGTAGATGCTTAGGAGACTAATTACTGAATATGTAATGTGATACCACCACTGAACGAGGGACAAAATCTGATTTTATCCATCCATCATCCCCAATAATCACCTGCAGGTCCTGCCCACATTTAGGTTCTAGGACATTTATTCCTAAGAAGCTCTACTCATCCTTATGGTTAAGGAATTGAAGCAACCCTCCTGATTCCATTCTCTCTGAAGAAGTTACATAATTTTTATTAATCACCTGGATTATTCTGTATTGTAAAGTATGGTTTATCAGAATAAGTAATTTGCTCCTTAATTTTTTGTTAGTATATACTCTACAGCCCTTTAAAAGCTTTGGAGCCCTGAAAAACCCAAACCCTTTCATGGAAATCAGGCAAAACCCACTTTAAAGTTTCTCTTCACCATATATGAAGGTATTTTGTAAATGCCACACTTTTCCTGGGCTTTGTCACTGAGGGCAAAATACAGAGCCCTGGGTCATGAGTGGACAATGGGTTATAACGAAGTGGGTAACCTTGCAGCATAGCGAAAACAACACAGGCTTTGTCAGGTGGCCCAAGATGCGGATCACACTCTGCCTCACTAGCTGTGTGGCCTCAAGTTAATAATACTTTCTTATCAGGGCTATTAAGAAAATTTAAAAATTATAGGTAACACTTCTGTCCTATGGTAGTCTCCCAGTGATGGTAGTTGTTCATACGATTACCCATGCAGAGCAATGCTGATGAATACAGTAGACATCATAGAGTAACTGGTATCCAAACGGGAGGAAACACAAAGGCGCACTGCGGGAGGGAAGCACAACCCAGACGAGGTGTAAGGAACCACTCTCTGATTTCCACAAAGCTGGCTGAATGGAATCTCCTGACATCAGCTCATCAGACACAATCTCCATGGGCTTTTATCAAAGCCAGTCATGCTTTACTGTAGTCCGCTAAAAAGCTGTTCATTGTCTCCTGACATGATCTCTATGCCAAGAATATTATCGGTCTCTTCATGCAGAGGTACATACAATGCGCTGGATGCTCCTGGAATGTCTCCTTGTCTTTTATTCCACAAGACCAACAATTCTGCATCCCTTCGTCTCCATCCTAGCTCTGCCTTGGCTCGGGTTGTTATCTCCTGTTTCCTGGACTCTAGCATTGGCTTTATCTCTAGTCTCACTCCCCTACAAGTCATTTTTAATCTTGCTGCCAGGATGATCACTCCACTGCCTCCCTATCGTTTGAGGGATAAATCATATTCTTCTGTAGTGCGTATGAACCCCTCTTTCATCTCTCCTGCCCACATCCTGCATAAATACCCATTGCTTCTTGCTGTCCTCCCCCTCTTCACCTTCCCAGTCTCCCAAGAATACTGATCTAGCTACATGTCCTAGAACACTCCATGTTCTGTATGCACATGCAGTTAGTTTCTCCTGACACGAATGCCCTCTGCTGTTAATAACTTGTTTACCTGAGAACATCTGCTCAGCTTTCTTGACGCCTTCCCTGACTCCTTCACTTGGCTTAAGGCTCTCCTCCAGAGTCAATCCAGCCTCCAGACAAATGTTGCTAAAGCAATTGGCCTATTGCAGTGCACTCGTTCACCTATTTATACCTCACAATTGAATCATAAGGCCCTTGAAGGCTCTTCAATAATAAGAACTATGTGTGTTTCCATATTTATATCCCAAGGACCTAGCACAACATCTGGCACATAGTATGTGCTCAATAAATGATGATATCTGTCCATATCAGTTAGGAATGAGTTTGGCTACAGATGATGGAATACCTGACTAAAAGTAGCTTGAAGAAATAAGGGTTATTTCTTATTTAAGAAACAGATAACAAGACTTCTGGAAGCAGATAGTTACTGGTGTTGTCTTAGCTGTTTACTGATGCCATCAGAGGCCTTGGCTCTTTCAGTCTTCCCCTTCTCAATCTATTCTCAACACAATCTATTCTGACTTCTGCAAAGCCAGAGAGATCTTGTTAAAATGTGGTCAGACAACATCACACCTCTACTCACAGTCCTCACATGAACATTCAAAGTACCACACAGGGTGAGTGCCTGCTTTTCTTTTCTCTATAGTACTTACCACTGTGTGTGACATACTGCATCCTTTACTATTGTATATGAATATAATTAATTGTCTTTCTCTCTTATTACCACTAAAACGTAAGCTTCAAGGAAGCAAGCATGTTTGTGTGTTTTGCTCACTTCTGTATCTCTAGCAACAGTATCAGTGCCTGGCACATGATAGACACTAAGTATTAGTTTAAATAAATGAATGAATAGATCTTTCTGCTCCACCTCTCTTAGAGTCTTGGCTTGTCTTTACATTTGTTGCCTCATGGTTATATGATGGCTGCTATCTTCCAGACATCATGCACATGTCCAAAGCAAAAAAGAAGAGGGGGATGGGCAAAGTGGTACCAAACACATGGGTCCCCTTCTATCAGGAAAGCTTAAACTTTCCCAGTGCCAAGCTGACTTCAGCTCACATCTTATTGGCTCAGGTAATGTCACAAGTTTCTGCCAGCAGTGAGAGCAGTGAGCAAAGCAAGCAGGTAACCAGGCATGTTGCTATCCTGAACAAAACTGGTAAGAAGATGGGGAGTTGGATATAGGATGAGTAACCAACAGGGTCTACCATGAAGCTGCTGAAGGAAGAACCCACACCTTAGGAACCGAGTGGGAACTATGACACCCTCTCCTCAAATCATCTCTCTGCATCTCATTTTCTCAGATGGCCACAGGAGTAACACAAAAGGGGCAGGCAGCCTGTGGTCTGAGCCCGAGGGAGTGCAACAGAGACACTGGTGTCTGCTTCCTGGAAGCTTACGGGAAGGCTGGCATATAATACTGTTCAAATGATTGCATTACTCAGGCTCACAGGCATGCTTGGCCTTGTTCAGGCAAAGAGTTCCTTCACAGCCTCTAAACTTGGTCACCATAGATTAGCACTGTGCAACCTTTGGGTCCCCAGATGCACACTGATGAAGAAGCCTTGGAAGCTGCTGAATTGCCTGCATATGGACTCAGTCAGGCAGAAATATCATGCAGTATCCTCCAGGCTCTGTGTGTGCTCTTCCAGAAACAAGAGGGTAGGATCAGAACCCCTCTCTGCCTAGTGGGTCCGCACTGCTCTACATCCTCCAAGATGTGATTGAAGCTCATATGAACTCGAGGGCACCAGTGTGATGGTGACTCAGGCCATGGCTCTCGTGGCAAGTGTAGCAGAAATGGCTCCAGGGAGAACAGACAAGCCTAAAGAAGGTGCCAGGACCTTGAAAGTTAAGGCCTAAGGCGAGGAGTCATGAGGAAATTTCCTCCACTGACTCCAGCTCTCACCTTGATTCCATCATGATAACCATCACCTTGCTGCTCACCAGGTGAGGGGCTCCATGAGGGCGGTGGTGGTGCATGCATCATTTTGTACCCTTAGCACTTATCACACTGTCTAATGAATAGTAAACAGCACTGAATAAATGAATGCAAGGTTCTCTGAAAACAGGATACGACAGAAAAGTGGGGGAGAGAGACTCAGAGGGAATCCAATGCACCCTGAGGTTGCACAATCCTTCTCCATAGCCTTTGCATTACAGTCTAAAGGTTTTAACTAACTTCATGGCTTAAATACTTAGAAAGATTTTCTTTTCTATTTTTTGTTGAAGAATTGATGCTTTTGAACTGTGATGTTGGAGAAGAGTCTTGAGAGTCCCTTGGACCGCAAGGAGATCCAACCAGTCCATCCTAAAGGAAATCAGTCCTGAATATTCATTGGAAGGACTAATGCTGAAGTTGAAACTCCAATACTTTGGCCACTTGATGCAAAGAACTGACTCTTTTGAAAAGACCCTGATGCTGGGAAAGATTGAAGGCAGGAGAAGGGAACAACAGAGGATAAGATGGTTGGATGGCATCACTGTGTTAGTGGACATGAGTTTGAGTAAACTCCGGAGTTGGTGATGGACAGGGAAGCCTGGTGCGCTGTAGTCCATGGGTTCGCAAAGAGCTGGACATGACTGAGCGACTGAACTGAACTGAACTGAACTGAACAAAAAGAGGGGGAAAAAATGCAAGTTTGTCCATGGGATTTAAAAAATTATGAAATAGTTTAATATCAAGATAGATAATTCACGGCTAAGAAATTCCATGATTCTGTGATTCCACCTCAGCTCTTTACTGTGAGAATATTTATCATCAAAAGGATGATAAATTCCTTGACCCAAGGAAGTTTGTTGATGTGATCCCAAATGTTTCTCGTTGAACATGATGACTTTTAATAAATAAATGCAATATCTTTAGCAGCTAATCGTCTTCTCATTTAATTAAAATATCTGTCATCTCAGATGTAGCATCCCGAGGCTGAAAGTCCCCAAAAGAAAGAGGCCATTTTCCCTGCATCACATCCTGGAGTGTTTCCAAAGCTTATAATGGTAGAAAGGAGATCCCTCTTATCTCTGATGCCAGCCAGTAGTATTCTATCCAGACTGTTCCCACACACTCCCAACCAGATGAATTGTATTTCAAGAGAATAGGTCCTTAACCTGTGCACCATCTGATTTAGAATGCTGGCTTTTCCTGGCTTAAGAATTCAGAAAGGAAAAAAGAAAGAAGAGCTATAATTATAATCCCCCCAGCTCCCGCCCCTGTTGTGAGTATCCACAGGCTTGGGAAGTTTGTCAATGTGGTGGAAGAAGATAGTTGCTGCTCAATAGCTGCTGCATTGGATATCCATGTGGCCGCTGCTTCTGCTATTGTTCCCCTCTGCCATAAGGAAAAGGTGCATATGAAGTCACTGGCTACACAGGACTCTCCTATGTGATGCGATGCCGTGATTCGGCCGTCTCTCACAGTACGGCTTTTCATTCCAGGATAGTCCATTGTGCTGCTGTTTTGGAAGGAGCTTGGCGTGAGCACAGAAAGTCCATACAGCCACCCACAACTTGATCTACTAGTTGTGAACGGAAACTTTTGAACACGTTCCACCAGCAGCACAATGGTACCATTTACTACTTTATTCTCAGGGGAAGACGTTTGCTGTGTGAATAATACCAGGGACTTATGTAAGCCTCTTCATTTTCAGGGAGCTTTATGGATGTTCAGCAAATTCACACAACACCCTGGTAAGGTAGCAAGGCATTGTCATGCCTTCTTTACAGAGAGAGAACCCAGATCACAGCATCGAATGTTCCCAAGGCCAAATGGACAATCAGTGGCGTGGACTTTCTCCCAGAGAGACCCATGCTCTTCTGCTAGAGAGCACAATTTCCAACCTACAGAAAAACTCCACAGGGTTCTATCCTGGATGTAATACTTGAGCATAACTACTTTGCTTGTTGATACATCTCCCAATATTGCCTTAACTTGGGTTTTGTTCACATGGATGAAAAGGACACAAGACAAGGTGGGGGTACTCATATAGGATAGTGGTGAAGGTTTTGGCATTTCTCACTTGCTTTGCCATTGAGGAATTGTCCAATCTATGTTCACAGCACTTGGGGAGAGGAGCTGAGTATTCCTAAAACCTCGTAATAAAAAGCAAAACAATTCTTCCTACAATATAGGACAGCTTTGTGATTTCAACTGCTAGTTAAGAAATAGAGGGAAAGTTTTCAGTATTAAGTACAGAAATTTGCAAATGTTTTCTATAATGAGTTGGACTGGGGGGCCTCCAAAAAGATACCTCTAAGTCCTAACCCTCCGGACCTGTGATTGTGACTTTATTTGGCAAATCAGTCTTTGTGTGTATAATTAAGGATCTTTAGATGAGATCATCCTGCATTTAGGGTAGGCCTAAATCCAATGAGAGGCATCCTTAAAAGAGAAAGGCAGAGAGAGATTTGAGACATAGACATGAAAAGGGGAAGACCACGTGAAAATGGAGGCAGAGACTGGAGGTATCCAGCTACAAGCCAAGGGAACTCTGATGATTGCTGGCAATGCAATGGCTGGATGGCATCACTGACTCAATGGACATGAGTTTGAACAAACTCCAGGGGATAGTGATGGACAAGGAAGTCTGGAGTGCTGCAGTCCATGGCGTCATAATGAGTCGGACACGACTTAGCGACTGAACAACAACATCGGAAACTTGGAGAAAGGAATGAAATGGGTTCTCCTTCAGATTACCCAGAAGGAGCCAACTCTGACAACACCTTGATTTCAGTCTTCTGGTCTCTAAGACTGTGAGGGAATAAATTCATGTTGTTTTATACCAACCAGCTCGTGGTAATTGGTTATGACAGTCTGAGGACACCAGTACACCTTTTCAATTTTTTCTACAGAATCATATGAATTTTAATTCAATTTAGCTAAATACATACCATACCATATCTTTGTGTGTGTGTGTGTGTGTTAGAGGGCAATGTAGCTCTAAAGTGGTTGATAATTACTCTTCTAGATAAACAACAATAGTGAATGAAGAACTGCATCACCCTGACTTGCTCCATTGTGAAAGAAGAGAGGTACCATGAAGGGAAGGAGAGTCAAGAATCAGTGGAGTTTTTCTTACTGACTTACTCTACTCTGTAGTATTAATGAATATATATTCCATCCTTCCAATTTATCCTATCCCCCCTTTCTTCCTTGGTGTCCATATGTTTGTTCTCTACATCTGTGTCTCTATTTCTGTTTTGCAAATAGATTCAAGTGTACTAGTTTTCTAGACTCCACATATATGCATTAATATTACAGAGTGAAGTTACCTTACCCTTAATAACAAAATATGTCGTTACCCTCAAAAATACATCCCAATATACATTAGGTACAAACAAATACTGGTTGATTTCACTCATTTGAGGTACCTAGAATAGTCAGATTCAGAATCAGAAAGTATCATAGTAGATGCCAGGGCCCGGCATGAGGGGTGGAGTTATGGGAACTTAGTGGTTAATGAGGATAGAGTTTCAGTTTAGGAAGGTAAAAAATTTGGGAGATGGATAGTGGTGAGAGTTGCACAACAATATGAATGTACTTAGTGCCACTGAACTGTGCAGGTAAATATAGCTAAAATAGTATGTTTTATGTTTGTGACTTTTAACCACACACACACACAAATTGAAAAAAAAAGAACCAGTTGAGTGAATTGAAGTTCTAATCACAAAGCAATAGTTTTCATACCTTCTTTTCTGCAGGCCACTGCACCACGGAGCACGCATGGCAAGGTGGGGCACAATATGTCTTTTAATAATCATATGATTATAATTATTCTTAATTTAATACCATATGTTACACAAAATTTAACTATTATAAAAATTCATAATATGGAAAATGAATATGCATATGGTACACATCACCCTGGTTTTCTTCCTCTGAAAATATGTGTGCTCTTTCTCTCTCCCCCCTCACCCATCCCACCTCACCCCAACCCACCCAGCCTTTTAAAAACTAGGATGGAGAACAGGTCTTTAGGACAGCTTCTAGTTTTTTGGCCCATTTCATTTTCAATACTGTAAGTCTTGTTTCTTGCAAGCCTTGGGTCAGGTATAAAACTCTCACTAAATACATCTGACGTGAGGTTACATTTTTGGTTAAAGGACAGATGAATAAGAGGCTTAAAGAATCCACCTGCCAATGCAAGCAGACTTAAGAGAAGCAGGTTTGATCCCTGGGTTGGGAAGATCCCCTGGAGGAGGATGTGACAACCCACTCCAGTATTCTTGCCTGGAGAATCCCATAGACAGAGGAGCCTGGCTGGCTACAGTCCATAGGATTGCAAAGAGTCGGACACAACTGAAGCAACTTAGCACACATGCACAGATGAGTAAACTTTTTGTCAAGTGTCAGATAGTAAATATTTTAATTTCTGTAGGCGTGAGGTCTCTGTTGTTACTACTCAACTCTACAGGTGCAGTGTGAAAGGAGTTACAAACATGTAAGCATGGCTGTTATACTATTCTTCTACTGTGGCACAGCAAATGATCATAAACTTAGTGGCTTAAAACATTCACTTATTATTTCTAATTCAATAGTTTAGAAGTCCGGGTGGGCTTAGCTGAATTCTCCCTTTAGGGTCTCACAGGCTGACATGAGAGTGTTGGCTAGATGGGCTTTTATCTGCAGGCTCTGGGGAAGAGTTCACTTCCAAGTTCATTCAGAGTGTTGAAAGAACACTAGTTCCTGTTGGTTAGAAGGCTGAAGTCTCAGTTGCATTGCTGTATGTTGGCTGGGGCCATGCCCAGCTCTTAGCACCGTCTCTCAGGGCCACCCTTCTGGTCTCCCCTGGTGCTGCTTGCTACCCTTTCAGAGTGTGACTCAGAGGTTATACCCTTTCATCAACACAGGGTCCTACCGACTCTTCGACAACTGTGGGTGGGACAAGGGAGGACCACGGGGGCACGGCCCCATCCACAGCTGTGGCACATGGTGATTCTTGCGGCATTTACACTCACTAGGCTTTCTCCTCTTTTCACTGTTAAAACTCATTTATCAGATCTGCTGGCTATGATTGACCATCGTCTTTGTCACTACTCCTACCTGACTCACTCTTTTTGCTCCCCAGAGCCACTGCTCATGAAGACTGTGGGACTAAACACCCTTGAGTAGGTTCAGAAGGTCTTATAAAATGACATCATGAAGTCACCTGCAAAGAGCTGCCTCCCTGCTGAACAGGGATTAACTCTGCTGTCTGCTTGCTCAGGTGGGACCTCTGCCCCTACCCCCTGCCCAGGGCACCACCAGTGAAAATGAGGAAGCAGCCTCTGTCCCTCTTCCTCCCCACACACTTCACAATTGTTTCTTGAGGAACTTCCATATTCTTGAGGGGCTTCCCTTGTGGCTCAGATGGGAAAGAATCTGCATGCAAAGCAGGAGATGAGAGTTCAATCCTTGGGTCAGGAAGATCCCCTGGAGAAGGGATTGGCAACCCACTCCAGTATTCTTGCCTGAAGAATTCCAGGGACAGAGGAGCCTGGCAGGCTACAGTCCATGGGGTCATAAAGAGCCAGATACGACTGAGCAACGAACACTTTCACTTTCATTGCAGTCTCCTTCCTGAATACAGCTCAGCAGGCCAGGCCCCTTTCTGAGGCCCCTTGCTGGACTCATTGCCCACAATCCTCTGTCTCTTCCATTTTCCTAGGGCAAACACTTGTCCATGCAATGAAGGCAAAGCCTGTGCTGTTGAAGCCACGGCTGTCTTCACTTATAACACTTAACTTTCTCTTCCTGACCCTGGATCTCAGGCCCTGAATATGTGGCTCCTACCCTGGCAGGGGGCTTGGTCCCAGCTCAATCACCTCAAGTTGATACTACCGGAAAGATACAGGGGTTTCCTGTTATTATCTGTGCCCAGAATTGTTCTGAGCCTTAGACATTTTTCTTTTCCTATTTTATAAACAAAAGTGTTATGTCTGACCACCCAAGAAGATCCTGACATGAGCCACCAAGGAAGATGAGACCTCCACCCCCAACTGGGTGTCCTCTCTGAAGATTCATGATGCAGATTCACCTCAGCAAAGAGAATTTATCAAACTTTACCTTCTTTGCTTGTATTATGAGAACTTGGTTCTCAAGTTATGGCATTCTGTTACAATATGAAATAGTGTTTCAAAGTATACATGTATTTCCTCCTACGAATGCTGATACATCCTAGGGAATGCTGATCCCTAGGAGCTTTCTTTTCAGCCTTTAGAAAGCCAACGCTATAAAACATAAGGGTAACAAAAGGGAAGATGGACACCACACAGAGAACAACTCTCTGGGATTTAGAGAGAAGCAGAGAAGAGTTCCACTGTGAAGCTGCTTTTTCAGATGTTTTCCAAGCTAAACAATGTTCTCAGAAATGGATATGTGTTCTATCTCAACATTACACCGTGCCCATTATATTTGAAATGGCACAGCTTGGTATATTATGCTGTATATCTTCTGAAATGAAAAAGCTCTCAGCACCACACCATAAAAGCTCTGCTTAATAAATTTCTTATTTCTTATGCAATTAAGTCAATATGACTCTCTTCTGCACCAGGCAATCCATTTTATCACTTGCCATTAGTGGATCCTTGAGGAGCAATGTAAAGACCTCCAGTCCACAGAGCCAGTTGCAGGAATATGTGTGAACTCAGACATGCCCAGCCAGTGGCCGGGGAGGGCTCTGCATGTGCATTTTGGGTGGGAGTGGACCTGGTGGAATTTTGCCAGAGACACAGAGATCACAGCTACAGTACTCTCTTTTGAACTTGACCATTTAAAAATTTTGCCTTTCCTTGAGCAGTATTGAGAGCTAATAAAATATATCATAATCCCAGGGTGTAAACAACCATGAGACTTCCATCACTCCAGCTCAGCAGAGGCAAGGAAAAAAAACATGACAACCCAATTGACATATAAGAACAGGCATCGTTCCCCAGGCAGCTCAACTCTGAGTGGTCTTGTCTGGTTTGGTACCACAAAGTGCCACTGTTCAGTTTAATACTGCTGATCTGGCCTTTCAGAGGCACATGCAAACACAGGCTAAGACTGTGTCTGCCAGGACTGACCTGAAAGAAAGGGAGAGGAAAAGATGGTGTTACTGACTCCCTTTCATGTTCACAGAATCCTGTGAAAAAGGAGCAGAGGGCTTAGTCATTGTTTCAAGCCCCTGAATATTACCACGACCAGGATATGTTGGGTTCTGCTCAGTATTTGGTTTGAGTTTCCATTATTTTAGCAGTAAACAAAGTAATGTCTTGATGAAGGTGAAAGAGGAGAGGGAAAAAGTTGGCTTGAAATTCAACATTCAAAAAACTAAGATCATGGCATCTGGTCCCTTCACTTCATGGCAAATAGATGGGGAAACAATGGAAACAGTGAGAGACTTTATTTTGGGGGGCTCCAAAATCACTGCAGATGGTGACTGCAGCCATGAAATTAAAAGACACTTGCTGCTTGGAAGGAAAGTTATGGCAAACTTAGTGTATTAAAAAGCAGAGACATTACTTTGCTGACAAAGGTCCATATAGTCAAAACTATGGTTTTTCCAGCAGTCATGTATAGATGTGAGAGTTGGACCATTAAGGAGGCTGAGCACCGAAGAACTGACGACGCTTTTGAGCTGTGGAATTGGAAAAGTCTCTTGAGAGTCTCTTGGACTGCAAGGAGATCCAAACAGTCCATCCTAAAGGAAATCAACCCTGAATATTCATTGGAAGGACTGATGCTGAGGCTGAAGCTCCAATACTTTGGCCACCTGATGAGAAGAGCTGATTCATTGGACAAGACCCTTATACTGGGAAAGACTGCAGACAGGAGGAGAACGGGGTGACAGAGGATGAGATGGTTGGATGGCATCACTGACTCAATAGACATGAGTTTCAGCAAGCTCCAGGAGATGGTGAAGGACAGGGAAGCCTGTGTGCTGCAGTTTATGGGGCTGCAAAGAGTCAGACACGACTGAAGGACTGAGCAACAACAACAAGACGAAGCAAAAGCGAAGTGAATCACAGGCATTAAAATTTTGAAAGCCTTTTCCAACAGAAAGATAGCTAATAACTTTTTAGCCTACATTTTATATGAGGAAAAACAAATGCTTCAATAAAGTGTCCCAAATTCTTAGAAGAATCAGAGACACCAGTGACTTCAGTGTCTCTGGCCCAGTTTAGCAGTTTCGGCCCTGGCAGTAGTCCCACTGACAGGACAGAGGGCTCTTTGGGAAGACAGAGGCTATTTGAAAGGCGAGTATTATTCATAAATTATCTACAAATGGTCCAATTCCTACAAGTCCCAAGTCGCTTAGATTTTCAGAGGGGAAATTTTAATCACAGATCATTTCAGGTTGATTTTGTATAAGCTGAGGACAATTTTGAGAATTCAAATGACCAAAAAAAAGGCAAAACAGTGTCTCCTGGGACTGCTCAGGAGACTTGTCCTTGCTTGTGATGTGCTAGTTAATTACCATCTGCATTTTGCTTTATAATTCACAAAGCCCTTTTCTTGGACTCTCAGAGGCCTCACCCTCTGCACCTGGCAGGAGCTGCTGAAAACATCCTCCAGGGAGAGAACCAATGGTTAATTTACCCTTGGAGCATACCTAGCTAGTTAGCTGTAGGCACAGGGTAGGTATTAGAGACTAAGTATTAGAGTTCCAATTCTACCTGTCTTCCCTAAGCATTTCCCCACATCAGAAGCTGTGTCTGATCTACACGTATCCATCTCCCTGCCTTCCTCCTCTCTCCCTTCCTCCCCTCTCCCTTCCTCCCTCCCTCCCATCCTTTTTCCCTCCTCCCTCTCACTCTTCCCTTCTTCCTTCTATCCTTCCACTCTTCCATCATCCCTTTCATTGTTTCTTCCATTTATCCAATAATTGTTTATTTGGCCTTCACTATGTGCCAGCTGGCTTCCCAAATGGCTCAGTGGTAAAGAATCCACCTGCCAATGCAGGAGACATGGGTTCGATCCCTGGGTTGGAAATACCCCTTGGAGGAGGAAATGGCAACCCACTCCAGTATTCTTGCCCAGAGAATCCTATGAACAGAGAAGCCTGGCAGGCTATAGTCCATGGGGTTGCAAAGAGTCAGACACTACTGAGTACTGAGCACGCACACACCTATGTGCCAGCCATGGGATTAGGTGTTAATCAGAGGTCAAAACACAGTTCCTTCAGATGACAGTGGAGGAAAAAGTAGGACCTGAACTGAACCCTCCCTTATCACTGAGCTCTGTGGAAGCGCATAGATTTTAGCACATGAGAATCCATATAATCAAAGGAAAAATCCTCTACCATCTCTATTTCCACAATGATGAATGTAAGACTCTAGGGAAAGATGATCTGCCTGAGGTTATAAAATTACAAGCAAAGTTGGTGGGGGAGTCTCTCTTGGGTCTTTAGACAGAATGGCCGTGATTCTTCCAGGTATCTTTTTGGTTTAGTTGAGGAAAACAGAAGAGACAGAGGGATGGTCATGTATTACCAGGCCTATTCAATGAACTGCAGCTGAAGGAATGGCTTTGAATCATAGACAATGTTTGCTCAAAGTAGGCATTTGATGATTTTAGAATAAGTGATCCAGAGGATGGTTAAGAAAAAGCGTTCATCCTTGCCCTGGTTCATTGACTCATATGCATAAAATACATAAAAACAAGCTAAGAAATATTTACCTACAGGAAAAATGACTGATATAGCAAGAAAATCATAGGAATATAGGTATGTTATTCATTTAGAAGGCCAATTGCTGGCCTAATATATAGTTGTAAAATTGAGTTACAAATTAATTCTCTAGGATGAATAATACCATGGTGATTCTAGTAATGTTGATTGCCACAGATGTAAGAATGCAATAATAAACAAAGTAGGTAAAGCTCGGAGAAGGCAATGGCACCCCACTCCAGTACTATTGCCCGGAAAATCCCATGGACGGAGGAGCCTGGTGGGCTGCAGTCCATGGGGTCGCTAAGAGTCGGACACGACTGAGCGACTTCACTTTGACTTTTCACTTTCATGCATTGGAGAAGGCAATGGCAACCCACTCCAGTGTTCTTGCCTGGAGAATCCCAAGGACGGGGGAGCCTGATGGGCTTCCGTCTATGGGGTCGCACAGAGTCAGAAATGACTGAAGTGACTTAGCAGCAGCAGCAGCAGGACAAAGCTAGCTAACCCTGAGTCTCCCAGTCTCTAGCATATATTGAAATTACCTCGAGGGTTTGTCAAGACTTGCATGAGGAAGCTCACCCCCAGAGTTTCTGATTCAGGAGGTCTGAGAATTTGCATTTCTAATAAGATCCCTGGTGGAGTTGAGCTGCTCCTTTATCTGGGACCACAGGGAGAACCCCTGAGTAGAGATGGGCTTGAGAAAGACCATAGACAGTCAAGACAGAGCAAAAAGAACATGACTGAGTTGGGGGGCATCTGGTGTTGGGGACTTTGAAAACTACAACTCTTGTGAGGTACAACTCCAAGTGCCAAAGTTAGAAAAGAAAAGACATTTTCTAGAGCATTTTGATGAGAAGCAAGGTGGATCTCAGAGGAGGGCATGGCAACCCACTCCAGTGATCCTGCTGCGGAATCCCAAGGGACAGAGGAGCCTGGCGGGCTGCAGTCCATAAGGTTGCAAGGAGTCAGACAGAACTGAAGTGACTTAGCACGTGTGCACGCATGGTGGATCTCACAACCCATGTTTCAGAAAGATAACTCTAATGACAAGGTAAGGGTTCTAGGTCTTTCTGAAAGCAGAAGAATTCATGTGGGTGGAGTGAGTGAAAGTCACTCAGTCATGTCCGACTCTTTGCAACCCCATGACTATATGGTCCATGGAATTCTCCAGGCTAGACTACTGGAGTGGGTAGCTGGGGTCTGTGGCTATTCTGTATAATTTTGATACAGTAAACTAAATGAGATAGAGAAATTAAGTTACATGATGCGAAATAAACTGATATTATCTTTTAAAAATACTCTAGTATTATCATATAACAATACTATTGTTTTCTTATTAAAATATTTTTAATTTAAGCTGTATATATATATATATATATACTTTTCATAAAAATTTTCCAAAGTACAAAAAAGAAAAAAGAAAGTCAATAACCCAAACTTCCACCACCGCCAGGAAAACACTAGTGTATTGTATTGTGTATTGTCTCCATCTTTTTAATGCACAAGAGAATTTCATTCTCTGTTGTGACCATACTATAGATAAAAGGTTTTCTTCCTATTACTTTACAAAATGTATTTTCTTAAGTCATTGTAAGCTCTTGCTAAACACAATAGTTGCACATGAGTATGCTATAGCAGATACTGATGTTTGCCTATATAACAGTCATATTCCAGATTTTTCCATGCCTGATTTCCAACATTTTTAGGCCAACACTTCTACTATTTGAATTAAGTAAATCTTGATTAGTGTTAAAAAAGAATCATGGTAGTTCCTTCTTCCTGGTAGTTGATTTAATGGTGTTACTTTAACAAAGTTTTTATTTTGACAAAGTTCTCCAAGATGGAAGCTGACTGAATAATGATCCCCAAAGTCATAAGATCCTAATCCCTGGACCTGTAAATGTTACATTATTTGGAAGATGGCTCTTTTCAGATGTGATTAATTTAAGCATCTTGAGAGAAGTCAGTTTCACTGAATTAAATGGGTGAGCCCTAAATGCCATCACGGGTGTCCTTACAAGAAAGAGGCAGAGCTTACTTCTATAGCGCATGTACTAAAATTGAAACAATACAGAGATTAGCATGGCCCCTGTGCAAGGATGTCATGCAATTCACTTTCATGCATTGGAGAAGGAAATGGCAACCCACTCCAGTGTTCTTGCCTGGAGAATCCCAGGGACGGGGGAACCTGGTGGGCTGCCGTCTATGGGGTCACATAGAGTTGGACACGACTGAGTCACGACTGAAGCGACTTAGCAGCCGCATATTTTAAACAAGGGGTGGGGTAGGCAAAGGGAGATTTCATACAGGCACACAGAAGAGAAGGTGATTTGAAAATGGAACAAAGAGAGATTTGAAGGTTGGAGTGATGTGGCCACAAGCTGAGGAATCCTAACAGCCACCAGAAAGTGGAAAAGGAAGGAATGGGCTCTCCCCTAGAACACCCTGAGAGAGTATGGCCCTCATGACACCTTAATTTTGACCTAGTGATGCTGATTTTGGACTTCTGGTCTCCAGAACTGGACGGAATACATTTCTGTTGTTTTATGTCACCATGTTTGGTGTCTGCAGGCAACTAACGTAGATCAAACCCTTCTTGAAATGTTCTGTCCCAATTCTGGTTAAATAGACATGGTCTATCAAATGGAAGGGTCCTCCTGGAAAGACTGTCTTACTCTTAAAAGGAAATACATGGTGGGAGGGAGTCTTATTTCTTCTCCCAGTTGTTGTTGCCGCTACATACAGCATTAGAACTGGAGCAGCCGTCTTGTGCCTGTGCAGCCGGGACACAAGCCAATGAGCCAAGGATGGGAGAGGAGAAAGATGGGACAGACTTGGGCCTTGGATGACATCATCAGGCTGCTTTAATTAACCAGCCCTGGGACTTCCCTATAATGAGACTTCTTCTTACATGAGATAATTTTCTTACGTGAATTAACATGGTTTTTAAGGCCTCTTTAGTTGGGTTTTCCCTTACTTTCAGCTTAAAGCAATATAACAAATGCATGCATCAAATAGATTATACTGTAATGCGAAAATGGGCAAACTGTGACCCGGCAAGCAGCTACCTGGGTTTGTAAATAAAGTTTTATTGGATCCCAGCCTCAACCACAGACCACTGTCTACACTCTTTAGCACCATAACAGCAAAGTCGGGTAGTTGTGAGGGAGATCAAATGGCTTACAAGCCTAAAATTAGGCTATCTGCTCCTGTAAGTAAAGGTTCACAAGCTGCTCCCGTTCTTGAACACAACTATCCCAACTGTCCTTTCATTGCTGGATATTGTTTTTCTACTTTCTCCAAAATTTGTCTTTTTTACACAAGCTTTTAACCTGTCACTTGGGCATATTCCTACATATAAGATTGAGTGTGATCCACAGAGAAAGAGTCAAATAAGAAAATAAATAAGCATGCATGGAAACAATTTACAATAATCTCCTAGATCATCTGGGGCTTCCCCAGTGGCTCAGCCATAAAGAATTCACCTGCAGTGCAGGAGATGCAGGTTTGATCCCTGGGTCGAGAAGATCCCATGGAGGAGGGCATGACAACACACTCCAGTATTCTTACCTGGAGAATCCTATGGACAGAGGAGCCTGGTGGGTCCATAGGGTCCACAGGGTCTCAAACAGCTGGACACCACTGAAGTGACTTAGCATACACGGTTAGATCATCTGTAATCTTATCAAAGTCTGTGAAAGATTGTGATCAATGTGTGAGATAGCATTTTCCACATATAAATAAACATAGGTGGTCACAACAACTTAATTTAAAACTGCAGGCTAGTCTAGAAGAAGGATAAGAAAACAAGCTTTTCTTTTCCTATTTTAAGTTTAAATCAGCCAAACCAAACTTCCTCCTGGGTTGAAAGATGTTGGTGGAACTTACATCATAGTGAATGTTATTACAGCTGAGAGAGAAAGGGCCCTGGACCCAGTTTCCAGTAGGCAAGTTTGAAGCACCCACACTTCACAGCTACAGCCTGTGCAGGGGAGATAACTATTGTTCAGTATATAAGGCAGGACTCAAAGTGTGTCATGTAAATAGAACCAACCGTATACTTACTGATGTTTGACTCCATGCCATTTTTTTTCCCTCTTAAAGAGGAAAATGGTCACTTCTTTTTAGAAAGTTCCCCTCAGCTGAGCTGTGCTCTGAAGGCACCTTCCTTAAAGGGATCTGGGGGGCAGGCAGTCCTATAGTTAGAATTGTGGCTACACAAAAGCAGGTTGCAGGAGGGCGTGACTGACCAAATAACCCTTTGAACTTTGTAAGAAAGTCAAACTGCAGCTGTCCCAGCCAAACACTTCTACTTTCTTTCCTAGAAGCCGTTTAAGGAGGTCTCTCTTGGTGCAGAAAGAACAAGATGGCTGCAGCATCTAAATTTTTGTGGGTACTTTCAGCTCACCCCTGGGACCAAATAAACCAATGAGGTGCATAGTGATCTGAAATATCCTTGAGGATGAACCGCACCTTGTCCGTCTGTTGGAAGGAGCCATCTAGGATGAACCTGGCAGCCTGGAGAGAGTTCAGAGTTAACAGCCCCTGAAGGCAATTTTCCATAAATGCTTAGGATCTGGTGATACTCCTAACACACACACACAGACACACAGACACACACACACACACACACGGCCAAATGCAGCAAAAAAAATCACCACCAAATCCTCAGAAAATCTGTCAGACTCAGAATACAAAAAATAGAGGCAACTATTCAATTCCACGAGGACTCAACAAGAATCAATAAAAGTGCTTTTGGAAAGCGCCCATTTGGAACTTCCAGCCTATTCGGTGCTGCTTTCTTTCCAAAATATCTGATACAGGAGACTTCCACTTCCTTTCCCAAAGAATGCTGGATGAGTGTTAGGTTTTCCATATCAACCTGGCAAAACAATGAGCCTCCCCTCCTCCGCCTTTTCTTAACTGAGATAGACATTAAAATCTGTGAGTGAAAAAGCACTCATTATATTGAAAGTTTTTAACTCTTCTGAAATAGTTAAAGTAAAAATGGGAACTCATAAATAACTAAAAGAAATAAAACTTTTTATTTGAGATATTAGGAAAAGAGCATTTAAAACTTGGGCACCTTTCCTTTAATAACTTAGAAAGATTTTTGTGCATTTATCTGCTATCTCATTTAAACTTTGATATCAGTTCAACTGCTTAGTTGTCTCCAACTCTTTGAGACCCCATGGACTGCAGCATGCAAGGCCTCCCTGTTCATCACCAACTCCCGGAGCTCGCTCAAACTCATGCCCATCGAGTCAGTGATGCTATCCAAACATCTCGTCCTCTGTCGTCCCCTTCTCCCGCCTTCAATCTTTCCCAGCATCAGGGTCTTTTCCATGAGTCAGTTCTTCGCATCAGGTGGCCAAAGTATTGAAGCTTCAGCTTCAGCATCAGTCCTTCCAATGAACATTCAGGACTGATTTCTTTTAGGATTGGCTAGTTTGATCTCCTTACTGTCCAAGGGACTCAATATACACCCTATAAAATGAGCTAGTCAATAGCTACTGAGGCTCAGGGTGATTAAATGACATATTAATTTTGCATTGTTTTCTTATTAACCATATTTGTGATCATTATTAGTCTGTGTTTCTAAGTATTTTAAAACACAGAAAGCTAGAAAATTATTCATTAGTTCATAATATGAATAAAAAATGTCAGCCAAATAAAGGACCCTGATTTGGCAAGGAGGCATAGATTTTACTATCAAACAGATGTATGTAAGTAGCTAGAGCTTCAGAAAACTTACTTGGCCCTCTGAGCCTCATTTTCTCATCTATGAAATAGGCATAGCAATATCTACCAAACAGCACGTTACAAGAATTAGAAATAAAATTCGGCACTTCCTTGGTAGTCCACTGGCTAAGACTCCGAGCTTCCAATGTAAGGGACCTGGATTCAATCCCTGGTCAGGGAACTAGATCCCACATGCCACAGCTAAGATCCAGTGCAACCAAATAAAATATGCAAAGCTCCTGGAAAATGGTAAAAACTCTCTGTCAGGTATAAATGCACATAGAAACGAAAAAACAATAAAGCAAATATTCAGCACACAAATAGATTGGAAATATTGAGAACTAAAGTGTTTTATTTCTTTGTAAAAATGTCATGTAGAGTAATTAGAACAGTGCTTGCCTTCTTGTCATATAACAAAATACAGAGCAAGTACCTTTTCTATGCCTTGGTAGATTGTCAGTCTCTTTCATAAATTTGGATGTTTCCACCATGTTATCCTTTGTACTTTTAATACCATCATGTATCCAAGAGTCCTTTTAATGTGTGTGCATGGGAGGGAGGGCTAGGGGAGGGATTTTTTTTTTTTTTTTTTTGGTGGTGTCACTTCTCCTGAGACATCATCTTTTTTCATTTTCTGCATTTATGGCAATAAATTCCTAAATTCCTTTGGTCTTTGGTCACTTACCAGAGTGGCTCCAATGTCAACATTCCCATGCTCAGCTGGATTTTCTAAACGCAATTTACATTAGATTTGAATTTTCCTTCCTGAATGATCACCTTTTGTTTCTTTCTTCGCTTTCATTTTCGTTGGCAATTCATTCCATTGGTTATCCATTTGTGTAAAATGGCACACAGGTGATCGCTGGAAGACAAGGATGCAACCCAACAGCACATTTTGCTGTTTGTGCACAGTTTACCAATACAAACGACCAATCACTAACAGAGTCTGAAAGGAGTAACACGATTGTGATGGTGAGGTGCATATTGAAGAGGTGATGAGCTCCCTAAATATGTGCACTGATGAGCTGGCGGCACACTTTGTACTTCATGCAACTACCCACAGTTCAGATACCAGGGTGACTGAAATCTGAACCATGTTGCTAGAGGAGACTGGTTTTATTTAACTACACTCAATTGTGGTGACTGAAATTCACATATATTGAAGTGAAGTGAAGTTGCTCAGTCGTGTCCAACTCCTTGCGACCCCATGAACTGTAACCTACCAGGAATCCTCCGTCCATGGGATTTTCTAGGCAAGAGTACTGGAGTGGGTTGCCGTTTGAGGACTACCTGTATTATCTTTGGGTTTCTTGGCACTGGGACTTGCACACGTGTAACAGTGAAATGGTTGCACATTTTAAAGAAGCCAACGTTGATTTTATTTTGCCAAGTTGTTTTTTTCCCCATTGTGTAAAATAGTAGGGTGTGGCCACAGAGAGCATTATTGTTTAATCATTTCATTAACAATCCAGCCCACATATCTTTTCTCCTCACCCCATGGACCTGCTCTTTTAGGATAATTCCATCTCGCTCACCAAGTAGTAGTGAAGGTATTTCCTGTCTTCATGAAAAACACTTCCATCTTCTCCCTGCCCCAGGGAGGAAATGCAGAGAATGCTTATCCTTCACAACAGGATGTAGAGCTGTGTACCTGGGTCCTTCCCCATGTTTCAGATTTAATGCAGTCACAACCCAGGCACAATTCTAAGCAATATGCCATATGTGCAGTCCCCAAGAGAAATCAGAAAAAATCTGCAGGAAGTTAGGCAGGGCGGCAAGCCCCAAAGACATTGACTATTCTTTGCCATAATATTCCACTTCCTTTGTGGTTTTCAAGGAATTTAGTATACACCTTGGTTTGGGGGGTGGAGGGCGTTGGGGGAGGTTTGAGGAGTGTGGAACCTGCATTTATCTCATCCTGGTGCAGATGTTAAAGTGAGAAAAGGAACATCAGGAGCTAGAGGTGCATGAAAAGGGAAGAGCTAGGGCTGTCAGGATCAGAGTGCACCCTAAGATCATCATGGTTGGACAAAAGTGTGTAGTAAGAGGAATGTGTCTTAGGGGGCATATCCCAGAGGCTGATCCTGAATGCAAGTAGTTAATTTGGGTGGTCACGCCAGGAAGACCAGGAGGGTGGGGAGATGAACCATGGGAAGCAAGGAAGCAATACAGAATATGTCAATGAGCTGGTTTCTAATGTGGGAAACCAGGGCTCCATCACCCTGGGGACGGACGTCTGTGGAACCATAGAGAACACATCTCAGGACCGTCTCTCAAGAGACAACAAAGCTGTCGAAGACAACTCAGCCTCCTGGTTGAGAACAACTGGTTATCTTTTACATTCTCAGCACTTATGATCTGCCCTGCATGTAGCAGAACACACCCTGAGAGGCCAGGGGGAGGCTAGAGACAGAGTCACAAATGCTTGCAATAAATATTCATCTGAAGTTTATGAAGGTAGGGTATCAACAGTATCCACTATTGGGCTCTAACTGTGGTCTAGGCACTGTTCTAAGAACTTTGCATGTATTAACTCAAGAATACAGGCAAGCCTACAACAAACTGCAAAGTGGACACTATTATCATCTTTTTATAAATTAGGCACAGAGAAGTAACTTGCCCAAGCTCACTGTCTAGGAAGTTGCAGAGGAAACAATGATAATGAGTATGATAAAGCTTCATGTAACCTCTATACCATATTGCCAACGCCCCCTGCAATGAGTACTTGATTGTCTCTATTTCCTTTATTTTTCCACGGCTTACTGTATGGCTGTGGAATAGCTTCATTTTTTAATAGGATAAGTGAAGAACATTTAGTGGAGCAAGGCACTTTACAAGCAGGGTCCCCAAGGTACCAGCCAACTCTGGACAGGATACCTGAGCTTATATATTAGAAAGAACCACTCTTTTCTTACTGAAGCCACTTTGTTTGGGAACCTTGTCATCACAGTGGCCCAATCTTTATCGTAACTAGCACACAGGACAATGTCGGAGTTTTAGTTACAGCTCCCAGACATCAAACACAAAAGAAGAAAGGTGGACCCAGCACGGCCTGAGACCTCACACAGGAGGCGCTGAGTTAGCATCTGTGTACCGACATTCCTGCCCTAGCTGGGCTGGTCGTGCCTGTCTTTTCTCCTGCGTTGACTAAAAGAGGGCTCAGCCTCTTCTAGAATTTCCTCTCCTTGTGCAGGGAGCTGGTACAAGAGACAACATGATTAAGCCCTCCCTGGCTTCTCCACGAGTCACTGCTTGATTCTGAGTCTGCCTCACCAAACCAGTCCTAAGGTCTCCGTGCCCAGAACTGTCAGCAAACCTCCCACTCCCTGTTTGTGTTGGCTTGTGTCACCCTGCCACGCTGGAGGTGTCGGCTAAAGCTGTTTACTGGCTTCATTTAAAAACACCTTAAGGTGTTCTTAAAATTCTGCTTTGAGCAGCGATACAAACAGGGATGGCAATGAGGCCAGAAAGTAATGGAGATAAATAGAACATAACAAAATTGTAATGAAATCACAGAGAAAAACACACAGGAACTTGTAAAAAAAAAAAAAAAAGTGGTATGTTATTTAAACCCAGTTTTACACAAACACACACATATACATATATGCATGTGAGTCCTTGTACATGTGCGTGCTCAGTCACTTCAGTCGTGTCCAACTCTTTGCAACCCCATGGACTGTAGCCTGCCAGGCTCCTCTGTCCATGGGATTCTCCAGGCAAGAACCCTGGAATGGGTTGCCATGCCCTCCTCAAGGGGATCCTCCCGACCCAGGAATCGAACCTGTGTCCTTTGAGTCTCCTGCACTGGCAGGTATATTCTTTACCACTAGCGTCACTTGTATATATGCACACATATAAATGTATATGTACACCAGTGTATAATTTCAGGAGATCTTATCATTTTTATGGAGCTCATCCTTCCATCCATAGTACAGGCCATGTCCTAGGCTAAGTGCAACTCCACAGCATATACTTTTAGGCTAAAACAACAACTGAAAAACAGTAGACAAAATATTCATTTAATATGCTTGAAAAATAATAGCATCTAAAAGCAGATTCTATTGCAACAGCCACACATGAGCTTCCCTGCTGACTTCTGTAGGGCCAGGGAACACATGACCATGAGACATGGGCAGAACCAGACCCATACACAGCAAAGGGCTCAAAATCAGCTCACAAGGAATTATCAAACAGCCGAGTTTAAATGGTGCTTGTCCAGTCTCCAGGAAACAAAAACTCAAGGAGGAGAAGATCACAGAGTCAGTTGATGGGAGACTCCAGGCCCATTGCTTGGGTCTTTCACGCTGCACTCAGTGGTCTCCCTGCTTCAATATTTCTACTTTATGACGGTTCACTGCACCCTGCACTGGCGGGACACTCCTGAGACTTCCGCTCCCTCCCTCTGCACCACCCTCATATTTCCTAGAGTCAGGTCACTCAGATACCTGACTCACCCAACTCCGACCCACAGGGCCTGCCCACCTGTCTGCCCCGATGTGGGTGGGGATTCGTCAGAAGGGAAAGTAAGGAGGAGGTCAGGAGAAGAGTGCGGCTTGCTCCTCTTGGCAAGTGGGGAAACCCAAGTGACAAGACAGGAGAAGCTGGCTCGGCCTCCTTTCCGCAGCCCAGGAGCAACCTCTAGGCATCAGCATCTCTGCCTCCCACAGTCTGACACACAGCCTCTTTGTTTTGGATTGAATCTATCATCACTAGAACCTACTGTCTACGTTTTCGTTTTTTCCCAAGAGTTAAATGAATTAAGGAAGTGTTTCTGGAAGTCACTTGAAAGCGGGGTTTGTGAGCCAAGAAGGAGTGTGCCGGGTGGGTTCTGCTCTTCCTTTGGGCTGACTATAGGAACCAAGGTACTGACACTCTCCAGTCCCCAGATAGGCACAGATTCTCTTATCAGAGTTCCCCACCAAACACCAATATTGATGGGGCACGAGTTTCTTCTACCTGGAAAAGAAGTGTCTTGCTCCTGATGAGATGGGAGGGGACAGGGAAGGAGTGTAAAGTCTTTGGCTTGTGTTCAGATCTGTAGCAGCATCTGTTCCCAACCCTCACTCCAGCAGCATTTCTTAATGTAACATTGGATCATTGCTTAAATAGATTACAATTCCGAAAAACAGCAGCTTGCGATCATGATTACCATTCAGTGGTAGCTCTGGTTTATAACTTTAAAATGCACCCACACTGAAAAAAACACTACAAAAGACAAGAAATGGAGGAGATAAACATGTGGTACGTTAGCACTGGTCTTCATCTAGTTTTGGTTGTGCTGTTCTGAGATGCTCGGTTGTGTCCGACTCTTTGTGATCCCATGGACTGTAGATTGCCAGGCTTCTCTGTCCATGGGGATTCTCCAGGCGAGAAAACTGGAGTGGGTTGCCACACCCTCTTCCAGGGGATCTTCCCAACCCAGGGATCAAACCCAGGTCTCCTGCATTGCAGGTAGATTCTTTACCATCTGAGCCACCAGGGAAGCCCAAGAATACTGGAGTGGGTAGCCTAGCCCTTCTCCAGGGGACCTTCCCAACTCAGGAATTGAACTGGGGTCTCCTGCATTGCAGATGGATTCTTTACCAGCTGTGCTACCAGGGAAGCCCCTAGTTTTGGTTATATGTTCTCAAAGTACTTTTTAGGGAGAACCAAAGATATGTGAAATGTTTAAAATACCACAGCCCTTAATCCTCTGATTCTTGGCGATGGGGAAGTAGGCTGATCTTCAACCCAGGTATACTTGAAAAATACAGCTAAACCACTGCTTGGGGAACTCCTGAGAGTCAAGGGGCCTTAATTTCCATTGTCTGGTGTCAGCGTTAATCTTCATTTTAGAAAAATATCTTAAATCTCCTAGACTTGAAAGAACAGGAACTCTGAAACCAACTCTTATACTGGGGGCTCCTGATCCTCTCCTCTCAAGCTGTATTTTCATCTTTCCCTGGGAAATCTTTTCCTTTGATTTCTGTCACAATTGCTGTGCTGAGCCCAAAGGGAGGTATTAACATTCTGGTCCAAGCCTCAACAAAACCCCTTTCCCTTGAGATATTTGTTGAACAGGAATTGCCTGTCTATGTTTATTTAAACATATTTGCCACATGATTAATGAGAAATGTGAAACGCTTACACCTGAGAATTATTAAACAGGTAATCTCCATTTCCCCTGCTTACCCTGACCTTTCCTCAGCTTACAGGTGCATCAATATACATCCTGTGTCTGTAATACCTTTTATGGTTGTGTTAGTCAGAGGAGGCTAACTCCTTGACAAGAGTAAAATTCCAGCGGCTTAATGCAACATAAATTAATTCTCACTCCTGCCCCAGTTCCATGCAAGGCTACAGTAAAACTCTGTTCCATGCAGTCACTGGGGGATCCAGGCTCATTCTTCTTATACAATGTCCCACCTTCTTCTCATTCTTTCCAAGCCTCTTCATTTGCAGAAGAGCAAAGAGAGCACGTGGAAAAGGTGCCATGTTCTCAGGTGAGGCCTGTTCACTCTGATGAGAACTAGTCTTGAGGATCACCTGGTACATAAGGATTGAGAAGTGCTATCAATCAGAAACCCTAGAAGGTAGGACCTTGGATGTCAGTGGTGAAGGGTAACAAAGCACCTTTCTAATTCTCCATGAAAAATATGGAAGCTGCAAACGTGCTGCATCATGTAATAAAGGGCAGGAACAGAGAGGTGTTCTTGGCTTCCCAAAATGCATATAGTTACCAAATCCCTGGGTATATTTAGGTGTCCTTTTTCAGTTGAGAAATTTCTAAGCCTGCAAAGGCCCCCCTTTCCCCTTTCTTTTGTGATTGTAGTAAAATATGTGAGTGCATGCTCAGACGTTGAGTCGTGTCCAACTCTTTGTGACTCTATGGACGGTAGCCTATCAGGCTCCTCTGTCCATGGGATTTCCCAGGCAAGAATACTGGAGTTGGGTTGCCACTTCCTCCTCCAGGGGAATCTTCCTGACTCTGAGATCGAACCCACATCTGCATCTCCTGCCATTGACTGGCAGATTCTTTATCACTGAGCCACCTGGGAAGCCCATAGTAAAATATATATAACATTAAAACCTAAAAGCTTAGCCATTTTTAAGTATACAGTTCAGTGTGTGAAGTACATTAACATTGTTGTGCTACTAATACCAAGAACACTTTTCATAACCTCCAGGTAATGTTAACACTCAAGAAAACAAAATCTATGTTCATAAATCCTCATATAAAGAAAGACTACAAACATTTTTAAGAGTTCTGTGACAATAAAGTTGTTTTGGTTTCAGATCAATTTTCAGACTATTGGTCATTATTGAGAAATTTTACCTATGCTTCTATTTGTTTTCATTGTGGTAAAATATATAACTCTGGAGCCAGAGTCAGGCAAGCCTGAAAGAGTCGACATAAATCAGAGAGGCTGTGGAGAGGGGCATAATCAAATTGATGTCTGATATACACCCTGAATAAATTCTTCTCTGATTTTCCCTTGTGATATTTTTCATAGTCCTTATTTTATAAAATCATAAACTCTGAATTTGAAGGGACCAGCAGATCCCACCCTGGTTTCTCTGGCATTGCTTGGAATCAGTCTTCTGTATTCAGTTCTTCACTGGGCCTCACCAGTGTGTGGATACAGCGTGATCACAATGTAATTTCACTGCAGTGATCACAATGAATAGGCACCTCTGCTTCCAATCACTTTCAAGTCTCTTCCAGTGGTAAGTCAATAAACAGTGTCCCACATGGGCTCACTGTCCTCTATTCTCCTGCTCTAGATCTCCATCAAGGGGTTGCTCACCACTGCCTCCACTGCTGCTACCTGCTCCCATGGACAATACTGAGATCCTCACCCTGGGGGCCATCACCTAGGAAACACTGCCAGTCTGTGACCTCTCCTGACAGATGAGTTGCTCTCACTGTGATCCAGGCAGGACTAGAGAGCAGGGCTTCCCTCCACATTTACTTGAAGCTCACAAGCCCTCTTCCTGAAGGACTCATCCCCACCCCAGGCAGTGAGCCTGGAGAATAGTCATTGGCTTGACCTCTTTATCCCTCCCTCACTTCCCCCGATAGCTCAGTTGGTAAAGAAGAATCTGCCTGCAATTCAGGAGACCCCTGTTTGATTCCTGGGTCAGGAAGATCTGCTGGAAAAGAGATAGGCTACCCACTCCAGTATTCTTGGGTGTCCCTTGTAGCTCAGTTGATAAAGAATCCACCTGCAATGCGGGAGACCTGGGTTCGATTCCTGGGTTGGGAAGATCCCTGGAGAAGGGAAAGGCTACCCACTTCAGTATTCTGGCCTGGAGAATTCCATGGGTCACAAATAGTTGGACACGACTGAGTGACTATCACTTCATTTTCACCTCCAAGAAGCCCCCAGTACTGAATACAAACTTCACCCTTGCTGACTATCTCCTCCTAAAGCAAAGACGCTCAGGGAGGGAGCTTATGCTTCTAGCCCCATCAGTCCATCATGTAGCCCCCGATACATCTGAATCTCAAGTTCATGTACTTTTCCTTTTTGATCTTCCTGGAGCATCATAAGGCTTCCCTGGTAGCTCAGCTGGTAAAGAATTCGCCTGCAATGCAGGAGATCTGGGTTCGACCCCTGGATTGGGAAGATCCCCTGGAGGAGGGCATGGTAACCCATTCCAGTATTCCTGTCTGTAGAATCCCCATGGACAGAGGAGCCTGGTGGTCTACAGTCCACGGGGTTGCAAAGAGTTGAACAAGACTAAGTGATTAAGCACAGGCATCACACACTGAGGACAGATAAGCTTGTCTTTTTTTCTCACAGCACAAAAAACCACAGCTATTCACTGCCTGACAAAGAATGAATTAAAGAACAAAGATACCCTCACACAGTTTCCCTGGTTACCTAGCCATTCCAAGACAGGTAGTATAAAGTTGTCATATTGTTTCCCAAATAATTGTTTTTATATATGTAGGGATTTTGTTTACACAACTTACTTTGTTGATGTCTTTCCAAATATGAGGCTTTCCAGTTAACTAAAGGTTAATATTCACCAGCTATGTAGAATAAAAAATGTTACCAGATTCCACTGGAATGATCATTTATGTTTTTTACTCTAATAATAATAACAATATTCTTTTTAAAAAGTCCAACCATAAGCTGGGCCCAAGCAAGAATGGAGAGTCTGGCAATCAAATACCTGAGCTCTTCACAGTGTTACAATGAATGATTCTTTTCTTTCTCTGTTTGCTGGTCTTTTCTAGTCTTGCCTTCCATTTCACAGCTTTGTTAAACATTCAGGTCAAGGTTAGACCAAGGGACTAGCTCAGGGTGGGAGGAACTGAATTTAGCCACACAGGGCCTCTCCCCAGTGAAAACATTTATCGCCCAGCCAAGGAGTCTGTCTTTAGAGTCCAATAGAAAAGAAAGAAAGAAAGAAAAAAATTTCAATTTTGCTTTGCTTTGCCCCAAGCTAACCCTGTTTCAGGTTACCTGGAGGCTGTTCCCTGCAGACGGGAAGGTGTTAGATCTGAATTCTATTTCTAGCATTCACTCTGACTCTCTGTGACCTTATCCTGGCCACGTCTTCAGCTCTGCTCCACCCTCAGCCCCATTCTGACCCTAAACCGCCAGCCTCTGCCACCCTCTCCTTGCTGCAGCGTGGTGTGTAAGACCAGGAAGTCTCTAAAATCCCAAACTCGGGTGGTTCTGATGGAGCCACTAATGCCAACCAGCCTAAAGGGATTTCTGGAAATGAGCCTCAAATGCTGGCTTCCTGCACTTCTGACATGAAAATTCTAAAACTGATCACTAAGGTATAGACACGGAGATTTGATCTTCCATTATGGTGGAATTCACCAGATTCCTGAATGCCCACAAAATCCCCTCCAAGGCAATGGCTGTTGTTGTTTAGTCACTAAGTTGTGTCTGACTCTTTGAGACCTCATGGACTGTAGCCTGCCAGACCCTACCTGTCCCTGGGATTTCCCAGGCAAGAATACTAGAGTGAGTTGCCATTTCTTCTAGGGGGGATTCTTCCTAACCTGGGGATCAAGTCTGCGTCTCTTGCGTTGGCAGGCAGATTCTTTCCTGCTGAGCCACCAGGGAAACCCACAGTAGCATTCCATGCCTGGATCCAATGGGGCTTCCCTGAGGCTCAGCAGGAAAGAATCTGCCTGCCAATGCAGGAGGCTCGCATTCGATCCTTGAGATGAGATGATACCCTGGAGAAGAAATGGCAACTCACTCTAGTATTCTTGCTTGGGAAGTCCCATGGTGGGCTACAGTCCTGTCTCAACTGTGTTGTTGAGTCAGACACAACTGAATGACTCAACAACAAAGGAATGGCAAACTGCTCTGCACCCATCCTACATTCAGGAATTTAGTCTCATTTCATGGGAGCCATTTACAGCACTGGTACTCATAAATACCTGAGGCAATTAAAAAGCATGATCTTACTGGTAAGGAGAGAACAAAGCTGTCCCTTTTGGAGATGGTTGTCTCAGTGTATTTTGTGGTTTTCACTCTGTATAAGCTGTGATTGCGCACGATGCTACAGCTGTGTGTTAGAGGCAGTATAGCCTTCCTTGAAAAGGCACCAACTTTGGAGGAGATGAGCTATAGCCAATCCTGACACTACTTCTTAGGAACTATGTGGTCTTGAACATTTTATTTCATGTCTCAGCCTTAGTTCTATACCATGGGTTTTCTAAATGGAACTAATTCATCGTATTTGGAGACAACTGAGAAAGTGCTTGTACAGCGCTTAACACATGTCAATTCTTTGTTGTTTATTAACAATAGTAATAATATTAAGGTTTGTGAAGAAAAATATACTCACGAATGGTGAGCAAATGGAATTGATTCTAATAACTCCTTTGTGGCCCTAAAGTATCCTGATACATATTCCTATCTTAGCACCTATAACACTCGTAAACAGAGGTGTTCCTTGTTTATAGAGTCACTATTCTGAATCCCCTTCTCTTTCACTGTTGAATCACAATGTTTCCTAGTACCAGTCTTATAGAATCTTTGTTTATTGAATGAAAAGTGAAGTCATAAATTAACGAGGTGTAAGCAAATGATTGAGTATGCTCTGGAAGGGAATATTTAAATCATTAAGCCAAGACAATTGTTTCTTATACAAATTATTTCTAGAAAAATAGCATTTTGTTTATTTATTATGAATTTTCCCACTCTCCCCCCTCCCTGCCCCCCACACCCCACCCAGTCTCTCAGGAGGGCCAAGTCCCAGATTCAGAGTATTTTCCCAAAAATTGTTTAGGTATTAAAAATGTTAAACACAGTCTCTAAAACTGTGGGAGACTTTTGATAGGATGAGTCCATTTTCAATGCTGCTTTGACCTCTAGATGTGGAAGACAGGCATTTCAGAGTGGATGAAAGGAAAGAGAAGTGATAACCATACAAAAGAGCATCTTATCATGGAAATCACTGCCACTGCTAACTGCTAAGTCACTTCAGTAGTGTCTGACTCTGTGCGACCCCATAGACAGCAGCCCACCAGGCTCCCCCGTCCCTGGGATTCTCCAGGCAAGAACACTGGAGTGGGTTGCCATTTCCTTCTCCAGTGCATGAAAGTGAAAAGTCAAAGTGAAGTCGCTCAGTCGTACCCGACTCCTAGCGACCCCATGGACTGCAGCCTACCAGGCTCCTCCGTCCATGGGATTTTCCAGGCAAGAGTACTGGAGTGGGTTGCCATGGAAATCACTAGGTGTCTGAGAAGTGTACATTTTAAGTTTCCTAAAGTAAGAACCGGAGAAGGCAATGGCACCCCACTCCAGTACTCTTGCCTGGAAAATCCCATGGATGGAGGAGCCTGGTAGGCTGCAGTCCATGGGGTCGCTAGGAGTCGGACACCACTGAGCGACTTCACTTTCACTTTTCACTTTCATGCACTGGAGAAGGAAATGGCAACCCACTCCAGTGTTCTTGCCTGGAGAATCCCAGGGACGGGGGAACCTGGTGGGCTGCCAGACGTCTATGGGGTCGCACAGAGTCGGACACAACTGAAGCGACTTAGCAGCAGCGGCAGCAAAGTAAGAACTGTGAGCAGGCAGAGAGAAGCAAGTCTCGCCTGGATGCATCTTCTTGTGCTGGCAGTGGGCAGGCACAGCTCGCTGCAGATGCCACAATGCCAGAGGCCTCAGTTTACTTTGTAGAATGTTCTCTAATCCATCAGAACCATTGCAGTAGATATTTTGAAAACTAAGAGAATCGTCTCCAGCATTTTCCCTCAAATGGGAACTTATTCAAGCCATTATTCAAGCTTATTGAAATGAACTTATGCTCCTACCCACAGGATTAGCCACATAATTTATAAATCCTAGTGGAAAGCGGAAAGGCAGAGTCCTTTTCAAAAATTAAGCTTTTCAGGATGATAACAGCAGAACACTAAACCAAGCACGGGTTCCCCTCTGAGCAAAGAGACTCTGTGCAGCCACAAGAGTCCGAGGCCCTAAAACCAGCTCTGGTAGCTAATGACTATTTAGTAAGTCAAGCACTGGGGATCTCCAATCCAGCCCGACTACTGTCAGGCCTGCTGCTGAGCATTAAACCAGAAGGCAGACACCACCACCACCTCAGCATTAGCCTTCCTCAGACTATCCTACTTCCTCCTAGCCTCCACCAGATAACCAGTTTCATAATGTTTTTTCTCCTTCAAATCTTTAGTGTCCATAAAGCAGTTCAAGGCTATCTAAGAATAAAAATAAATAATATTCACAAAACTCCAAAACAACAAGAAAACCCCCGTTGGTCTAAAGCCTTACAGAACTGTCTCCCTGGGACTTGCAGTTGGTGCTGAAGGATGTGGCTGCTCGGGGGTGGGGTGGGGGGCTGGGGCGGGGAGGAAGTAGAAAGGACACAGAGGAAAGCCAAAGAATCTAAGCCGAGGCTGTAAACCCAACCCCAGAGAAAACGCTCTTAGGAGCCACGCCCCCGAGTCCTGCCTCCCACAGTATGCATAAGTAAACTGCTTTCTGGATACAGTCGCTTCAAAACTGGAGGGGGGAATCCCACACCGAAAACAACAGAAACTCAAATGGCTATAATTGCAGAGACAGAAAAGAGAAGCCGAGATGACAGCCAGTAGGGGTGGAATGTCTTTCTCGCTGGTGGATAATTTGATAAGGAACCTGGATTCTGAGCGGCCTCACAATGGCCTATTTATCCGGCTCTCACGCACCACCGGCAGCCCCGGCTGGGAATCACGGGGGTGGCGGCTGTCCCCGGAAAACGGCGGCGCTCGGCACAGGAAAGCCAGCTGATAAACTGATCTGCAGACAACGCTTCTTCCTTCCTGGGAAGCGGCCACAAAGGCAGCCAGCTGACCTCTGCCGAGCGCCGTTCCCTGGCCGAGAAGAGCGGCGAAGGGGGATGGAAAGGAGAGGGAGGCAGGGAATCGCCGGACACTACCCCCACCCCCTCACCCCAACACACAGTTTCATTTGGCAAAAGCATCACAAGGCGTGATTCAAGCCGAGCCCACGCTAGCAAATCTCGGGCTCCGTATCTCTCCCAGCCGGGCGGGGCGGGAAGGGAAGGGAACCGTCCCGGTGCCCTCTCCCACCCCTCCCCGCCCCTCGGCTGCTCGGCTGCAGCCCAAGGCCCTTCCGGCCCCGTAGACTGGGCCCCCGGGCTGGGAACAAGTTTGGTGGCGACTGAACCCATTGGCAAGCCTCTCTCCTACTGTCCCCAGGGGCGGCCCCTCCCTACGGCTTTTGGTCAAAAGCAAAAAGAAACACAGACATTTGTGTCACCCTATTAAGCACCCGGGCTTTGAATCGTGCATCAGGCGCAAAGACTTCTCATCCTCCCCTTGGCAGGGTGGCCTGGTAAATACAATAAAAAGCTTTCAGGGAGTTCCTAAAATTTACCCCCTAACTTCCCTGGCCACAGGGAGAACCTTCCTAGTTAACTTCTCTCCCCCTTCCACCCCATCCCTTTCTATCACATGACAACATCTTATTTTCATGTTATCTTTAAAAAAAAAAAGACAATTAGCAACACTGGCAGGAAATCAGATGGCGGATTCTGAGATGGTCCAGGCGCTCCCCAGGAAGCCCTGTTTTCAGGGGAGTTGACCCAGCAGCTGGTCCCTGCTGCTCTAAGATGTATGCCTTCACTTTTTCACTCTGACACTTGGATTTGAGTCTTGAGGGAGCCCTGGAAAGAGCTGCCTGTGGAGTAAATGGTCTGGAAAGGGCAGTCCAAGAGACAGCAGAAATCCAGGCGAAGAAGCACCAGCTCTGTGAGCTTGGGGACCTCTGCCTGCGGGCTGAGGAGGGGCGTGGCCTCCAGGCTGCAGGTGGGGCAGTCAGCTGGGAGCCAGGATGTCCTTGATCTACTTTCCAAGTTGCACACAACTCCCACAGAAGGAAGAAAGGGTGAAAGGGGGTCAAATCTTCAGCTGTTACTATGCCCTGGCACAGGAGACACTTATCTATGGTGAGCTCACTGACTCCAGAGGGCTCCAAGGAGCCCACATCTCTTGATCCTGGATGCCAGGATCCCCTCTCCAAACCTGTCCTACTCAATATGCTGCCATTAACAGAGCTATGCGGTTCTGGTGCAGTCTCCAGAGGAAATTTCCTCCAGTTTAGCACCTACAGAGAAGCACTTTGGAGAGTGGGGCAAGGTATGCCTAAGAGCACAAGGTTTCTGATTAGACTCCCCTAGAAACATGGCTCTACTCCAAGGAACAGAGTTGCTTCTTGACTAAGGAACAAAGAAAGTTGCAGGAAAGATCCCTTGTGCTCTGTGGCCGTTTGGAGACCTAAGTACATTAACCCTGCTGAGTAAGACTGGGACCTTTCCAATCCCCCCCACACCCCCACAAAATTTCCCATACCCTGTGGTTCTGGTGGAGTTCCTAGCAGATAAAGATGTGACAGCAGAATGCAGTAGCTACTTTTGGTCTGAAATGAACTTCTAGGATTTTTTATACCCGACTCCCCACTATGGGACATTGTTACTACAGTGCTTCAGGAAACTGAGAAATAAGTAGCTCCTTCTTAGGAATAAATTGAGAATCTGTTTGAAATCCAGTAATTCCTAATACGGTTTGGGACAATATAGACAAATATATGAACTATGGTGACTATTTTCAGAGAAAGGAGATTCTGCATTTGCTGGGTCATAAGTTTTATAATTTATTCTTGAGATCAGTATCTTTGCAGACATCTGGATAAAGTTCATTCATTCCCTGTATGTGTGTCAGTCAGTCAGTCGTGTCTGACTCTGCGTTCCCATGGATTGTAGCCCGCCAGGCTCTTCTGTCCATGAGATTTTCGAGGCAAGAATATAGGAGTGGGTTGCCATTTCCTCCTCTAGGGGTCTTCCCGACCCAGGGATCAAACCTGCTTCTCCTGCATTGCGGGAGGATTCTTTACTGTCTGAGCCACCACACTTGTTTAATATGTTCTCACAGGAACCTGTAGAGAATGGCTGTTCACTGCCTGCCCAGATTCTGTCTCTGACTCTGTTCCCAAACAGAAAAAAAGTCCCTGAGAAGAATGAGCTTGGCACATCCCAACCCCATCACAGTTAATGCCTCGTCCAGAATTCTTTGTCTTTGCCTTATTAGATTGTAAACTTGCCATCCCGACCCCTGAAGACTTGCTATTTCTTTGGCTTCCACTCTGCCCTTGAGGACTTCCCTGGTGGCTCAGACGGTAAAGCGTCTGCCTACAATGCGGGAGACCCGGGTTCAATTCCTGGGTCGGGAAGATCTCCTGGAGAAGGAAATGGCAACCCACTCCAGTGGTTTCTTGGCTGGAAAATCCCACGGGTGGAGGAGCCTGGTAGGCTACAGACCATGGGGTTACAAAGAATCAGACACGACTGACCGACTTTACTTTCACCGTCTGCCCTTACCCCTCTGATCTAATGGCAGCATGGAGCTCCCCTGGTCCTGACCCTCCACGCTCTCCCTCAAGTCCTGCTCTTCTAGCTAATACAGTGACTTCCTTGCCCCACCCACTGACCAGTACAACAGGTGTTCCTGGAAGGACTGCCCCTCAAGAGGGGGTTCTGACACACGCTGCCCTTAATTGCTTTTAATACAACTTCAGACAGCAAATTCCCAAGAGACCTCAAGACTGTGATCAATTAATACCATCAATAAATACACGAGGATAATACGTTACTTTGTCAAGAAAATGATTCAGATTCAAAGCCATTCACACATAATGGCCTATAAAATGGCCTCTTGTTTCCAGTCCATCCTGTTCAGTGTCTTCTCCCATGTTCCCCCTCTCACTTCCCTAACGATTTAGTAGAATGATCTTTTCCAAGAGCAGAGTTAGTGTCTTATTTCAACTAAGAAGCAGCAGAGAGATCTGGTCCCTAAAGCTACTGTTCCTCCAACCCATTGGGCAGTCCTTCCACCTCACTGGCCAATCTGGATCAGAAAAGAGAAAATTTCACCCACCGGGACTATTTTTCAAAACTAAAGTTCTCTACTGAACATAAAAAGTAGTACAACATCTATGGAAAGCAATTTGGTAGCTCCTCAAAAGTTTAAACATAGAGTAACCATATGACCCAGCAATTTCATTCCCAGGTATACACCCAGAAGAACTGAATACAGGTATTCAAACAAATACTTGTATACTCATGCTCACAGCAGCACTATTCGTAGTAGCCAAAGGCGAAAAGAACCAAAATATCCATCAAGTGACAAATGGTAAACAAAATCTAGTGTATACATACATGGAATATAATTCAGTCATAAAACAAAATGAACTACATTCCACAAGATGAATAAACCGCCAGAATTTTATGACAAGTGAAGACAGAAATAAACAGCCATATATTGTATGATTCCATTCATATGAATATTCAGACATGTTAATCAATAGAGATAGAAAGCAGATCAGTAGTTGCCAGGGGCCAAGGAGAAGGGAAGAATGGGAGGTGACTACTTACTGGTACAGGGTCTCCTTTGGGAGTGATGAAAATGTTTTGGAACTAGATAGAGGTGATGGCTGTACAACATGTAAATGTCCTAAATACCACTGAACCGATCACTGTAAAACAATTAATTTTATATTATATGAATTTCATCTGAAAAAAAAAAGACTTCTTCTACATCTTTGAAGAATCAGTTTATTCAGGTCCTTTCAAACCCTAATGGTCATTCTCTGAGAAATATAAGACTGAATGGGGAGGTGTTAGGAGGATGAAAATGACAAATGTTTACTCTTCTTCTATCTGGCTGATCACAATGATGATGGTGACGATGATGATGGTAGAGACAATGATGAGAAAAGAGGCTTAAAAGGGGCCCCACAGGGCAGGACAGTACTGTATTCACAGAACACCTAGAGTAAGACCGTATTCCTCAGAAACCTTACACTTTGACCCACCGTGACCCATGGTTTCTTCAGCCTTGCCCAGAGTGAAGGCTGGAAAGTGATGGACCCAGGATCCCCAGCCGTGTTTCCACAGTAGCGGAACCAACACGAGTTTGACTGTACCACGTGGTCTCCCTAAAACGGTGGTGGGTATTTATCATTATAGCTCTCAGACTGTGAGAAGACCTCCTCCACAGACCTATATATAATAAGAATAGCAGCTAATAGTGAGTATTTAACACTTTCCAGGCACGTTCCTATATAATTTACATATATTAAGTGGTTAATTTCCACCACAGCCCTGTGAGTGCAGCATTGTATTTATCGCCATTTCATAGATGAAGAAAATGAGGGACAGAGAGATGACAGTTATGTCCACGATCCCGCAGCTGTCAGGCAGTGGCATCTGCACCGATGAAGAGAAGGCTTTTTGCTACATAGCTTCTTGCTTGCTTCATGAGCACCTGAGTGAATACTCCCCATTCCCCCACTCCCACCCACCACTGTCCCTTGTGGAATTCAACATGTTTCTCCTTTGCTCTTTCAGGGGGATCATGTCCTCCAACATCTGGCCCTGCTGCCTTTGTGTACCCTGGAGAGGAGACTTACTGAGTTTCTTTACCAATATTTTCATGCTGTTTCCTACATTAGAGATATAAATACAACAAAACAATAGCTTGTCTTTCATTTGCCTTTGCTATTGTTTTTGCGATGAGCTCTCTGTGAAAGGACATTGAGACAATATACAAATAACTCTAGCTCTGAAATTAAAGGCTTTTCTTTGCTGCTACAGGAAGTCCAGAGGAGATTTATTCTTTTTCCTGGGGAGAGAGTCTGATTCATAATTTTGCTTTATCTTGGTGTGCCATTTTGCTTTTCTCTTCCTCCTGCTTCTCTCTCCAGAAAACCTAGTAATGCTGAGCCATAAAGTCATGGCCTTCCTGTCAGTGAATTCAGGGTGCTGGGGACCTCACTGGGGAAAGAGGTCACTCATCTGAGGAGGGGTTGGAAGTGGCCTCAGTGATAGCTACTCTAATATAGCCACCTCTCCATTCTATAGATGAGGTGCTTGAGCCACAAATGGCAAAGAGACGGTCGTGTCCCTAGCTCATCATAAGATGCAGAACTTAAGGCCTGGCCACACTTCTAGTTTTATATCCAAACTTTTCCCCTGCCAGGCCAACTTCTTCTTCCAAGTTGCCCCTGAAGGCAGAAGAGCATTGTTTAAAGAGGTGGTTGCCAAGCCTTCCTGGAAGAGGTTTGGCCAACAGCAGATATCAGAGGTGGTAGAAACCAGGTCTAGGGACAAGGTTCAAGGCAGGAGAAATAGAGCAAAATGTCTGATGTTCAATCCAATAGATTGTTAATTTCAGAGACAGGCAGTCCAAAATTCTTGATCATTTCTTAAGATAAATTGTTTTAGAAGTGTGTAAGATGGCTGAAAGTGCAGAATACAATGTTCCTTCACTGAAAATCCACTGTAGTCTTGGCACTGTTCAGGGACCTTTCTGCGCATCATCTCATTTCATTCTTAGAACAATGCAAGTTCTGCAGTAATTCTGTGTTCTGATGTAAATTTTATTAATCTCCTTTCACAGAGCAGTCACACAGCCAAAACTGATAATCCATAGAAACTGTTTACTTTAAGAGGCTTTCCACTAAGCCACATGGCCTCCCCAAAATGAGACGGGGAGCTCTAATTGCAGAACCCTGGACTTCCATGGTGGACTCTTCTTTCCACTTCCAAAAGTAATTTTAAAATTGTCATTGGTAGGACTTCCCTGGTGGTCCAGTGGTTAAGACTCCATATTTCTGCTTCAGGGGTTATCAGTTCAATCCCTGGTCAGGGAATCAAGATCCCACACGCCGCATGGCATGGCCAAAATAACCCCCAAAAAACAAACAAAAAACTGTCATTGGTATAGTATTTATTTTGCTAGACTTAGTCCGAAGAAGAGCAATAGGAAGTCCCTGTAAGAGGGTATGGCTCTTCTGACTTCATCCAGAGGCAAGGTCTAGGTCCCTAGGCCATCCAGCAGGCCCTCTGGAAAGGAAGACTGTAGCCTGTCCTCTCCTCCATCCCTAGGTGGGTCATCCAAAAGACGTATCCTAGTAGAGTGGCCCAGAGCTGGAACTCAGACATCACATTGACTGAGAAAATATCTGCTGATGTTTACTAGCTATGGGGTCTTAGAGAAGATACTTAGCTTTTCTATGCCTCATTTCCCTCATCTGTAAAGTGGGGTAATAATATCACCTGCCTCGTAGTATTGTTGAGAGGACTAAACTAGTTGGGCCTAGAGGATTGCCTGGCACACTGTAAGCATAGCTATTAATATGCTTTGAGAAGTCGTTTATCCTTAGACTTGGGTGGGACTGAAAAGCAAAAAGAACCCTGGAACCAGCTACCATTTTTACTGAGCACCTAATCTCTTTAGTGGGCTTTGTTGGTGGCTCAGCGGTAAAGAAACTGCCTGCCAGTGCAGGAGACACAGTTTGATCCCTGGGTCAGGAAGATCCCCTGGAGAAGGAAATGACAACCCACTCCAGTATTCTTGCCTGGGAAATCCCATGCACAGAGGAGTCTGGCAAGCTACATGGGGTTGCAAAAGAGTGGGACATGACTTAGCAACTAAACAAATTCTTTAGTAGGTATGCTTTATCTTTGGGCTTCACAGATGGCACTAGAGGTAAAGAACAAGCCTGCCAATGCAGGACACCTAAGAGATGCAGGTTCAGTCACTGGGTTGGGAAGATCCCCTGGAGGAGGGCATGCAAACCTACTCAAGTATTCTTGCCTGGAGAATTCCAAGGACAGAGGAGCCTGGCAGGCTATGGTCCATAAGGTTGCAAAAAGTCAGACACATTTACTGTTTCTAACCTTTACAGAAGCCTTGTTAGGTAAGCATTGTAATCTCCATTTTATAAATGAGGAAACTGAGGCTTCCAAATGTCAAGCAGGTCACATGGCCAGAAAGTGGCCAAGCTGGTGTCTGAATCTGTGTCAGACAGGCTACAGGTCTCTCCATTGGCTCAGCTGCTTCCCTAACACTGGGTTAGTAGTTTTAAGCAAAAGCCATCTTTAAACATAATGTTGTCTATTATCTTCATTTTATTTTTTGGTGATAGCTGGGGAGGATGGGATTGGTAGCAAAAAGTGAACAGTGTGACTGTGGTTGAACGCTCCCTTATGAGCCCCTTTGAAAACAAAATTAGGGAAGAAAACACTGCATTTACCAGAGCTGCTGAGGCCAAAGGGTGTTCCTGCTGTGCTGCACACCCCCTTTTTGAGAATTTATCTGTGACTCATCCCACGTCTATGATAACTAAGTGGACTGAGACCCATGACCAAGTAAATACACTGTCATGGATTCAAGACCCACCCTCTCAGAAAAGAGGTTCAAAGTAACCTTTATCAAAACCTCTATGTTCTGCAATGTTCTGGTATGGGGAACTGATGATGACAATGATAATAACCATAAATAGCTACCTACGATTTACAGTTTATGAAAGTGCCAGGTGCTATGCTAAGTGCTTTAAATATACTTTTCCCATTTATTCCTTGCAACCATTGTTTATAGCCCCCCCCCAATCCCACCCTTTCATAGGCTTTCCTGGTGGTTCTGTGTAATCTGCCTGCAATGCAGAAGACACAGGTTCGATCTCTGGGTTTGGAAGATCCCTGAAGAAGGAAATGGCTACCCACTCCAATATGCTTGCCTGGGGAAATCCCACAGACAGAGAAGCCTGACCATGGGGTTGCAAAGAGTCGGACACGACTTAGCGACTGAACAGCAGCAACAGTCCTATACTACGAGGTGTTAGGAAGGGAGAGAGAGAAGTAAATGACTCCTTAAGCTGCTTGCAAATACTGGTCATAGATCAGATTCTGTCAAATCCAAGGAAAAGAGTCTTCAACTGGGTCCCTTTAAAGAAAGATGAGGAGAAACTCAAAGGCATGATGCTATTATTTGTGTTGCTTTCTGGGTATGAAAAACAGGAAGAATAACCACCAACACACTAAGGTTCTTTCAAGACATGAATCATAAACCAGATCAGCAGGTATGGTGAAGGGCTTGTCAGTTTAGCAGCTGTCTCTATACAACGAGACAAGCGGTTGGTCGGAAGGAAATGCCAACGTTCACCCCCACCACAGCCTCCCTCCCACATGCAGCCATTTTGCACACAGTTTTGCCTTTTCTGCTGTTTATTTTGTTAAGACTCTTAAACCTGTCAGCGAAGCGGTTTCCAGCCCAGTGTGTGTGGTAATAATCTCCCTTTCTAAGAGATAAGCACCCTGAGTGAGGCCAGATTGGAAGACAAACTAACACACCAAAGTTGCTGAGCACACAGGACTCTTTGCTCAGGCTTTATTTGCTTCAGGAAAAAAGGAAACAATGTCCAGCTTGGAGATTTGGGAAGCTCACTTAGATAGGACTGGAAACACCTTGGTGAAAAATGCCAGTGCATGTGGGTATGCCCCAGCTGAACATACACTTCTTGCAGCAGAGGGGCAAATGGAAAAAAATGAGTAGGGAGGACCTGCTGGAGAATTCCTGAGAAAGGACCTTTCTGGCAAACCCAGATTTTATGCAAATGTCTCATATTCTAGGAGATAAATTAAACTTCTACCTTTAGAACAAGGCAGGAATTTACCTCCAGACAATGAAACAAAACAAGGCAGTCAGATGAGAAATGTTCCTTTGTCTTATTTTCTAAAATCAAATGAACTCCTTCTCTCTAGGGCAGGACATTTATTCTTGGCCATAAGGAAGGAGAGTTTCCCAGCGGTGCTGGTTGTAAAGAACACACCTGCCAATGCAGGAGACTTAAAAGACGCAGGTTTGATCTCTGGGTCAGGAAGTTCCCCTGGAGGAGGGAATGGCAATCCACTCCAGAGAATCCATGGACAGAGGAGCCTGGTGGGCTACAGTCCGAGGGGTTGCACAGAGTCACAGAGTCGGACTGAGAGACTTAGCAGCAGCAGCATAAGGGGGAAACTCCCTACCAAAGATAATGTGCCATCCCTGTGGCCGCGATGTCAACTCTATGGCTTGTGCAGCAGCCACGGCCCTCTTCTCTGCTGACAGAGCCCTGATTTCGCTATTCAGGGGCAGCCTCTAGGAGCCTAGAGGGAGCTCCTGAGTAGTGGTAATGCTGCAGTGACCTTTTTGCCAAGACTCCCAAGGTTTTTAGTAATAGGCAGCTCTGATCCCTGAGTGGATTCTGTGCCCAATTCATTTACTCAGAGGTGAGAAACTGGGTCTGAGGTCGTGGGCTCGACAGGCTTTAAAATGGCATCTGGAAATGTGAAGTAATGGCTTACTTGAACAACTGCCTAAGAGCCTCAGTTCACTGTCTCTACTTCCTGCTCCCACTTCACTCCTTTCAGCATCTGCACAGCTATACGTGTGTTATACTGATGCATTCTCAGGGCGCCCTCATCCAATCACATGACTTCTGCCCTCCAAGGACAAGCTAGGGGATGAGGACTTTTTCTATTTCAAACTGAATAAAGTGCCCATTTTACCTTGAAAACCTAGCCAGCAAGTAGATTGAAAGGAGGTAAAAATACCTGGAAAGGTAGATTACAGAGTGAAGGTTCTGTCCCCTCCAGAAGTTTTTCACACTACAGTTTAGTTGTCCATGGGCCAGTGAGGCCATTTCTAGGTCTTTGAAATGGTGTTTTGGAAGCAGAGTTGTCCCATGTCAACAAGCATAACATTTCACGTGGAGAGGTGTTTTTGTTTTGTTTTGTTTTGTTTGCAGCTGTACTTTTTGTTTTGTTGGTCTGTTTTTAGCATATTTCTGGAGCCCAACTTCTTGCAATTCTAATTCTTCAGGCCTGGGATAGGGCCTGGGGAACTTCCTCTGTGCTCAGCCCAGGAGATTCTGACCTTGGAAGATCCTGGGTCTACTCAGAGATATATTGCTTGGGACTCAGAGCCAGGCATTTAATCTCTTCAAAAGCAGCCTCCACCTCCCTCTCATTATAAGTAGTCTTTTTTTTTTTTTAAATCAGAGTTAAAATTGCTCAGTCAGAGGTTTTGCCAAAGCACTCAGCAAAAGTATTTGCATTTGCATTTTGTTGATTCCAGAATCTGAAGCATTAAGCAAAGTTTTGAAAAGGAACCTAATATTACTTTTGAGAGGAGAGTTTCTCCAGCTACTCCATATTGTGCAGAAACTGAACAGGGCTGGTAGTCTCTGGAAGACATTTTTGGGCAGCTTTGTAAACTGTCTGATGTTTTCACTGTTTCTCTCTAGAGCCCGGCAATGACTTGGGGGAGCTCCTCTGTGCAAATGAATAGGTAGCCTTATCTGGTCTTCAGAAGTTCCCTTTCCAGGGAAAACCACTCTGAAGTTGGTTACAGACCAGGGTCTGGATTAGAGGCCCCAGCCGGGCAAGCACTTCTAAATAAACAGAAGGGGTCACATGATTTATCGGGTGATGAGTGTTTGCTGGAAGGCATGTGGTGCGAGGTTACTGTCCAGTCAGGGGCAGAGAAGAGGGGAAAAAAAACACAACAGAAAACTCCTACTTGCTTTTGTTTTGAAGGGAAACTCCCCTCCTGTGTGTGTCCTCCCCAGGACACACTGTTTATGAAGCAGAGCATCCAGGCAAAGACTGACGCTGTTGCTTTCTGTGGCAGCAGAGCTGAGCACACGATGGGGTACTTTGGGGGCACCCCAGTCAGCCGCTCATTCATAAATGGCACCTCTCTTCTAGAAGGGGTTTCTTGCCACATGTTTCCTGAGAGTCTTCTCAGATATTGCTGTGTAACAGGTCTTTCCCTTGACCAGGCTGGATTTTCAACTGGTTACCCAAAAAACATTTGCCTGATACTTAAGGATGAATCACCCACTGGACAGACAATCCCACTTGCTCCAGGCTTTTTTTTTTTTTTTTCCAGGGGTGGGGTGGGGTGGGGTGGGGAGGGTGGGCTGGGGGCAGTCAGGCTTGCAAGTTAAACAAAAGAGAGGTGATGGGCTGCTTAGACTCTGGTCCAGGGCAGAAGCCTCCCTTGGCCAATTATATCAGGTATTGAGCTGCTTCGCTCTTTGCTGGTTTTCTGGAGTTCCGAATGCTGAATATCCACTCTCAGGGGTCAACCACAGTTCATAAATTCCAGCATAGTGCTCACATCTTTTCTACTGTGGCCTGAAAGTTCCTTATCACGTCTGCAAATCAAAGAGAAAAACACCAACAGCCTAATCTAAAAATGGGCAGAAGATAGGAACATACAGTTCAGAGAAAAAGAAATGTAAATGGTGCTTAAGCACGCGAAATGATGCTTAACTTTTGTTAAGTCTCATTTCAAGTTATTTCAAAATAAAATGGCATAGTTTTTAAAAAGTTTACTTTCACCCAAGATAAATGCAAAAACTACATGAACTGGAAGAAAGTACAAAGGGGACTTCTAGGTTGTAGGGTCTACGCTGTTTCTTAACTGGGTGTTCGTTAGGCGATGCACTTAATTTGCAAAGACTTATTCAGCTGTACACTGATGATAAATGTACCTTTATGAATAAAGCATATTTCAATTAAGATTTTTAAAAATTGCATTGCAATTCCATTTTTTACCTAGTAGAATGGCAAAGATAAAAATGTTTGATAATAGACTCTATTGACCTGATATGGAGAAATAGGCATTCTCATATATTACTAACAGGAATATAAAATAGTACATTTCGATGGTGGACAAATAGGCTATATTTTGCAAATGTATAGATGCACATATCTTCAGACATACCAATTTCACTTCTAAAATTGATCCTATTCACACCTATACATATGACATGAATACAGTGTCATTCTCTACAGTAGTGTTTGTAATACCAGAAGACTAGAAACAACTTAGGTTCTCTTTAGGAAAGAGGCTAAACTAATCACTACACACCTATAAAATGGAATATTACCCAGCTGTAAAGGCAAACTTGGAAATTCTTGATGTATTGCAACATAGTAATCTCTAAGACATATTCTTGCATAGAAAGAAAAGCAAGAAATGGGGAAGTGAGTATAGCATTCTATCATCTGAATAAATAAGGAGATAATTACATATATCTTTCTTGACATATAAACTATCTCTGGAAGAACATACAAGAAAATTGCAACACAGCTTCCAAGTAGGAGAACTGGGCAGTTGGGGGACAGAATTCAAAGGAAGACTTTTGCTGTATCTCAGATGTACATTTTGAATTATGAATGACATGATAGCATAATCTAGAAAAAATAAATGACATTTAAAATCTAAAGTCTGTGTTTTCTGTTATATGTAATATAATGACATTTTTATTATTACTTGGACTCCACTTTGATATTTTCTTTCTCTCATGTCCTCTTAGTTCCAGTCCCATCAAGTCAATGGTTTTTTGGCAGGGGCGGGCAGGGAAAATTCTAACACGTTAGATCCATACATCAATCATTATAAGACATATCTTCAGAAACGTTCAAATGGGAAACACGTGGTATCTAGAATGGAGGAAACTGGTTAATCTGCTTTGCCGATTACTCACTTATCAGGTCCCAGACCATGAACTACCATTAAATGGCAATCACTGGCATTTTTTTCACATTTAAAAAGTGTTACTATTTTAAAAAACATTAGGACACACCAAGTATGCAATGTGAATTCCCAGAAAGGGAGGCCTACCAAGAGAGATGCTGATCAACCAAGAGTGCGAGTTGGCTGCAGAGAACACCAAAAAGGTAGGTACAGAAGGAATCCCATATGCCTCTATTTGGCTGAAGTCCAGCCGTAAAGGAGTCACCTCCAAAAATAGGACTAAAGGAACAATTCTATGGCTTTGAGGGTTTAGATGAGCTCCTTTTCTCTGTTTAGCATTAACCCTTTAGCAGAGCCTTTCCAAAGGACAAGTCCCACGGACTCAGTTCCACCCATGGCTGTACATTTTTTTCTAATCAGCGGCTAATGGAGGCTCACACCTTGCAGTTTCCTCATGTTGAAATATGGTAGCAGTAAGGGATTTCCCTCTCCTGTTTTTTTTTTTTTTTAAAAGTAACTGCTGTGAAGTAGGATGTTGTTGTTTGGTTACTAAGTCGTGACTGACTCTTTCGTGATCCTATGGACTGTAGCCCACGAGGTTCCTCTTTCCATGGCATTTCCCAGGCAAGAATACTGTAGTGGGTTGCCATTTCTTCCTCGAGGGGATCTTCCCACTCAGGGATCCAACCCAAGTGTCCTGCATCGGCAGGCAGATTCTTTACCACTGAGCCACCAGAGAAGCCTGTAGAGTAGGATACTCCTGATCAGACATATTTCTATCCAGTATGTAGAGTAAGGTCTTCTAGAATCTTCTAGAAGCATCTTCTAGAAGAGGAAAGAAGAATTTTACCCGGAGGGAAGAAAATCAGCCCTCAGTTGCTCTTGGGTGGCTGCTGATGCTGACCAGCCGCTGAACACCCTGGTTCTGCGGTGAGGCCCAGGCCGGAGGACCGCGGATACTGATCCTACTGCCCACGAGTTTCTTGTGAGTAAGTAAGCCTGGCAACATAAAAACGCAGCACTGTTCACACCCAGAGCCTTGTTTCGGCTGGATTTCTTTTTGTACTATGAGAGGATTTTCAATTTAAAATAGAACCAGAGGATATGGTTCTTTCACTCATGTACCCTCAGAAGAATAGAATTAAAGAACCGAGAGACAGATTTCTGGTAAATATCTGATTTACAGAAGACCTGTGTTTATCCCCTGACCAATGAACATGTACCAAAAATCTCTCCTCATCTTCCAGCCAATGAACTTACTGCTTGGACTCTGGCTGGACTTCCCCCCTTTTATACTGCTTACACATAAATACAGCCCACTGCAAACCCTTAGTGGACCCACCATAGCTCACACAGCATGCATTTTCTGAATGTCATTTCAACTGTTATTCTCAAATAAATTCAATTTTTGGTCATACAAACTTGCTCAATTTACCTCTTTATTTAGATTGACAGTACCATCTTCCTTTAGTTACAAGGACCATAAATCAACAATTTTGTAGTTGTATTCCACCTATTAGGGACCAGTCATTGTGAAAGTCTCCTTTAAAAGACAATAACAAAGTATCTTTACATTGTCTGAAATAGCTAGAAGAAACCTCACAGGTCTCCTGGTCTTTTAACCCTCTATCTGATGAATTCTATCTAAATTTTAAAGGTCACCCTCCCCCTCCAAGGAGCGTCCTAGTTTCTAAAATTTCATCAATAGCTACTCTGGACATTTATTCAAGTAAAAAATTATCCATCCTTACATTAATCCTTATGTTAAGCTTTGTATATACTAGAACTTTCTGTATTGTGATGTTGAAGAGTCACTGAACAATATTTTTCTAAAATACTGTTTTAGAAATAGTTCTTAACTCAAACTGTTCATTTTATGGACAAGCACACTGAGGCTCAGATCAAAAGGCCAGAGCAGACTTAGGTCAAGACTCTAGGCTTCCTGACTTCCACTCCGTGCAACACTCTTATAGGAATACTGGGCTCTTTTTTTTTTAATATACATATAAATTGTTAAATCTCTTAACAATTAAGGGATTTAATTGAATTAAGTTAAATTAAGAACTTAATTGTTAAGTTCCTATTTTGTTATCTAGACTAAAATCCTTTATCTCCTAAACTGCACCTGTTCCCTTCTTTTTTTCTTTTTCAGTATCACTTACTAGGGTCCGTACAGCTGACCACTAGCTTCTGGTCTACTATGACTACCACAGCGTTTTCTCCTATTCCCCCTTTCTTCCTGAATAGGCTCTCATTTCCTTGTTTCAGGGTAGTCTGTTTATTCTCCCCTCTATTGTATTATCTCCTGCTTCCCACTAATGAGCTTCTTCCTGTTTTTGACAGATGGTTCTCTGTTTTGACAAGGTAAAATTGATCAGCGATTTAAACCCATGTGAAACATCTCTTAAGTACAAACTTACTATAAGGAAAGATTTAAATGATGCCGACTTCCTTGCAGATAATCACTTGGAAGGCAATTTTAATAGCCAGATGAATTCTAAATGGGGAGCTCTGTTTAAACTTTGTATTCCATAAATAGAAACAAAGTGCAGACTTCCTGCTTCTTGATTTCTTTGGTCATCTGAAGCTGTCAGAAGATGCTTTTATTTGTTTTCTTGATTTCTCTTTTCTTCTGCATGTGAGATCGTGGCTAGAGAGTATCCATAGCACACCAAGGGCTGGAATGACCCCTCAGTTCTCTGCTGCAGGTAGATGTGCCCTGAGACCTTGGTCAACACCTCACTGCCTTTTAAAGATGGGCCCAGTGAGCCTTTCATTCCAATCATCCACGCAATTGTGGATTTGATAACTTGACTCCAAAATGAGACACTCCTGACCAAACAGATACTCCCTGTGAACTCAGGTGACTTAAGAATCTGAATTTGCATTTTTAAGTTTGTCTCACAGACTCTTTGACTTTCAGAAATAGAAATAGTTAAGATATTATTTAGACTTGGGATTGATAACACGGGGCCCACAGAAAACTCCAAGGTCTGTGAATCGATTCAGAAGTTGTATCAGCCAGAATGGGTTAAATTATGCTGTGAAAACAAACAGTTCCAAAAATCTCAGTAGATTAAAGCCACAGAAGCTTGAACAATACAAGCTTGTTCATGCCTCATATTAAGTCAAGGTTGATTGGGGCCTTTACACCTAGACCATTGTCATCCTCATTCCTGGACCTGATGGAGGAGCCACCATCAGGAACTTTATAGGCTTCAATGCAGAAGGCAAAAAGAGCACTGCTGTTAATTCTTCAACCCAGATGTGTTACCCAGCACGTCTGCTCACACTTCATTGGCTGGTGCCTGGGTTCAGTAGGGTGAAGAAGTGTAATCCTCCTGCAAGAAGGAATACTACAGTGGAGAACTGTTCACTGCAGGGTCCAGGAACTCTTGAAGTAGCGTGCAAAAGGATGTGTGACTAGGCCTAGGTGACTGTTTCTGGACAGCAGTGGTAGAGTTTTCAGTCTGCCCCGTGTCCCCTCTCAAAAAAAAAAAACCCAAAGTTAACCAATGATCCTTATCCAAACTCCTTATTTTACAGATGGGAGAGCCTGAAAGCCAAATCTTTAAACAACTTGCCAAAAACCAAAACAACTTGCCCTGAACTTGCTAAAACAACAGTTAATTGGGAGCAGAACCACCTCTGAGACTGTATCAGGGAGAGGCAACACTCCCAGGCACAGCAAAAGGCTCCAGACTGTGTAACCAACCCTCCACATTCAGATTTAATTTAGAGAGGAAGAAAGAGGTCATGGGAAGGGGCTTTGTTTCCTGTAGGTTTCAAATCCCAAATGGAGGTTGGAAACGGGTAGAGGATCCTCCTTGGAAACTTTTGAAAAATAGCTCATTTGAAGAGATTCCAATGCCAAGAAAAACCTGACCCCTTGTCCTCCCCCACCGCTCGCCTTTCCTTCAGCCCTCTTTCCTCTTGTCAGGTAACCTGGGCGTCCATCACATCCTTCCAGCTTCCTCATGTCTCAGCTTCCCGCTGGGGCCCAACAAAAGGCGTTATCCTGGAAGAACTGGGTTTTCCATCTCTTTTCATAACTCTGTTTCCTTTTCGGAAGACCATGTGTTTTCCTTCATTCATTTTAACTCCCCACCCTGTCACCCCCCTTTACTTTACCTCACTTTCATCTCAGGCTGGAATATTGCTTAGCTTCCCAACCAACAGGGTAAGGTTTTACTTTAGCCATTTAAACAAACAAAAGCTCCTCTGACCCTCCAAGCATGAGGACCGAGATTAGGATTCAGGCGAAAACTTGGCAATGTATCTGAATTCTCAGTTCTCTTTTCTCTTCCCCTTCACTCAGTATTTTCTGTTTCCCCATTTTTTATCCCTTTTCCCATTGGATTTGCATTAGGCCATGATGGGGGATCAGGAAAATCAAGTGTGGTGTGGAATGTGGAAGTTACTGACTATCAGGATAGAAGGGGGAAAAATGAGATTTGTTCCTTTAGAGAAGTATTTTTATAAATTGGTTAATTCAAACAACCAGTCTCTGAATAATTCTAAAATTCGAGGTAATTTGGTACCATATAAAAACACACAGGTGGAGAGTGTGTTGAAACAGAAGATCTAAATTCTGGACTAAAGGTCACTCGGGACTTGATCAGTGGATAAAGCAGCATTTCTTCTTTCCTTTTCCTGATGCAGATTTGTCCCTTACACTAACATAAGCTAGCCTTCAATGTGTGGTTGAGTCCTACTGACTGCAAAGACTGACAAATAAGGGGGTCTTTCTAGTATCCTGGGATTGATAACAAAATCAGAAAAGAGGGAATAAAAAGTATCTTTTATATTAATAATAGAGTCCAAGACCAAACCCATTCCAACCAATAGACCCATTTTCAACCATTCATCCTAGGGTGGCTCTGTTCAAATTGACTGGTTCATGCTGTCAATATGGCTACAAAAGCAAGAGCTGAGACAATCAGATGAGAATGTGTGGACACGATCTGGGAGTGTCCAGAGATGGGTGGACCTCACAGAACAGAGGCCCATAGAGGGTCTTGGGCAAGAGTCAGGATTTGGGAATTTGGATTCAAACTCTGCTTTTACTAGCTGTGACATCCAAGACAACAACTGAATTGTACTTGACTTTAATTTCCTTACTTTCAAAGTGGTACTGATGGGCTAGATGATTTTGGAAGGACCATTCCAACTCTAAGGTTCTGACTCTAATCAGATGGAAAGACATTTAATGCTGGATGTACTTTTGTTGGAACTATAAGACAACTTAGCTGAGATATTGTAGAAAATAAGTAAATAATTTGCTGTTAGTGTTAGTCACTCAGTCGTGTCTGACTTTGCGACCACATGGACTGTAGCCCACCAGGCTCCTCTGTCCATGGAATTCTCCAGGCAAGAATCCTGGAGTGGGAAGCCATTCACTTCTACAGGGGAACCTTTCCAACCCAGGGGTTGAACCTGCGTCTCACACATTGCAGGCAGATTCTTTGGGAGTTATGTTATTGTAATTTCAGCCACCATTAATCCTTTCAGAACTCCCAGTGGGAATATATACATAATAATGATGATGACTATTATTGATATGGCCCCAGTAAATATTAGGAGCGTTGAATTTAATGGATGGTTAGACCGGCCACCTTGGAGGCTCTTTCTAAACAAAAATTCCCTATGATTTCAGGATTCTCTATGCGAAATGCTAAACAAGTTAAGGTTCAGGATCTTTAGGAAAGAGGTACCTGTCTTTGCTTCTTTTTTATTTTTCCCCTCATTTTTAAAACTGAGATTCTCTTGGGGATTTGTATTCTACTGGGAAATACAGTTCTTTCATATTAGGGTCCTGCCTTTAAGACCTCAGTTAACCTAATTACCTCTTTGAAGATCCTATCTTCAAACACATTCACACTGGAGATTAGGGCTTCAACATACAGATTTTTAAGGGGACACAATTCAGTCCATAATATACCCTAACTCCTTAGACTAAGGTTCCCTCCATAACATGCTGCAAGCCAACAGCAATGGAACGTCAATGTTTTGGGAGAGATTTCAAATAATTATGGTAGTCTTGGATATTCAGAGGCATTTAATATAAGGTAATTAATAACAAGATACAATGTTCTTCCTTGCTCTGATTTTAAGCCAATTCAAGGATGCCTTGAGGGCCCGTCTCTTGGCAGCTTACAGAATTAGTAGAGTTTCTACCAGGAGTTTTGTCTCAGAAGAGAGGAGGCTAAGACAGGAAAATGTCTATTTCATTAGATATTTGAAGGACTGCCATGAGAAAATAGAACTGGATCACAAATCACAAATATCTGGCATATGTGACATCATTTCCCTTTTTCTACCCTTGGCAGACATTACTTATCAATCATGGCCTTCACCACAGCCTCAGAATAGTCTCAGTACAGTACTCGAAATAGTACTATTTTCTGAAAAGAAGTGGTATATAAGGCAAAATAATAAAAATAACATTGTCAGTAGCTAACATTCATAGAGTGCCTAACAAGTGCCAGGTATTGCTCTCAAATCTTTCACATAGAAACCCATTTATTTCTCCCTCATACCCATTCTATGAGGTAGGCACTGATGAAATTCACATTTTCCAGGTGAGGACACTGAGACACAAGTACTCGGTGAAGAGCGGGAGGCATGTGGGTTTGAACTCAGGCCACGTGGCTCCAGAGCCATGATCAGCATTACTCTCCTATAGTGTTCACCCTGCTTGGGTAGAATTTATTCCACATTAATTCCACAAGCTCTCTATCAGATCTAGTCCCTTAAATCTATTTCTCACTTCCACTGTATAATCATAAGGGATTTGATTTAGGTCATACCTGAATGGTCTAGTGGTTTTCCCCACTTTCTTCAATTTCAGTCTGAATTTGGCAATAAGGAGTTCATGATCTGAGCCACAGTCAGCTCCCGGTCTTGTTTTTGCTGACTGTATAGAGCTTCCCCATCTTTGGCTGCAAAGAATATAATCAATCTGATTTTGGTATTGACCATCTGGTGATGTCCATGTGTAGAGTCTTCTCTTGTGTTGTTGGAAGAGGGCATTTGCTATGACCACTGCATTCTCTTGGCAAAACTCTATTAGCCTTTGCCCTGCTTCATTCCATACTCCAAGGTCAAATTTTCCTGTTACTCCAGGTATTTCTTGACTTCCTACTTTTGCATTCCAGTCCCCTATAATGAAAAGGACATCTTTTTTGGGTGTTAGTTCTAAAAGGTCTTGTAGGTCTTCATAGAACCATTCAACTTCAGCTTCTTCAGCATTACTGGTTGGGGCATAGGCTTGGATTACTGTGATATTGAATGGTTTGCCTTGGAAATGAACAGAGATCATTCTGTCGTTTTTGAGATTGTATCCAAGTACTGCATTTCAGACTCTTTTGTTGACCATGATGGCTACTCCATTTGTTCTAAGAGATTCCTGCCCACAGTAGTAGATATAATGGTCATCTGAGTTAAATTCACCCATTCCAGTCCATTTTAGTTTGCTGATTCCTAGAATGTCAACGTTCCCTTTTGCCATCTCCTGTTTGACCACTTCCAATTTGCCTTGATTCATGGACCTAACATTCCAGGTTCCTATGCAATATTGCTGTTTACAGCATCAGACCTTGCTTCTATCACCAGTCACATCCACAACTGGGTATTGTTTTTGCTTGGCTCCATCCCTTCATTCTTTCTGGAGTTATTTCTCCACTGATCTCCAGTAGCATATTGGGCACCTACCGACCCAGGGAGTTACCCTTTCTGTATCCTATCATTTTTCCTTTTCATACTGTTCATGGGATTCTCAAGGCAAGAATACTGAAGTGGTTTGCCATTCCCTTCTACAGTGGACCACCTTCTGTCAGACCTCTTCAACATGACCCTCCCATCTTGGGTGGCCCCACACGGCATGGCTTAGTTTCATTGAGTTAGACAAGGCTGTGGTCCGTGTGATCAGATTGGCTAGTTTTCTGTGATTATGGTTTCAGTGTGTCTGCCCTCTGATGCCCTCTCACAACACCTACCGTCTTACTTGGGTTTCTCTTACCTTGGATGTAGGGTATCTCTTTCACGGCTGCTCCAGCAAAGCCCAGTCACTGCTCCTTATCTTGGATGAGGGGTATTTCCTCATGGCCGCCCCTCCTGACCTTGAACGTGGAGTTGCTCCTCTCGGCCCTCCTGCGCCCTCACAGCTGCTGCTCCTTGGACGTGGGGTAGCTCCTCTCAGCCACCACCCCTGAATTTGGGCGTGCAGTAGCAGAAGATATTAAGAAGAGGTGGCAAGAATACACAGAAGAATTGTACCAAAAAGAGCTTCACAACCCAGATAATCACGATGGTGTGATCAGTCACCTAGAGCCAGACATCCTGGAATGTGAAGTCAAGTGGGCCTTAGAAAGCATCACTACGAACAAAGCTAGTGGAGGTGATGAAACTCCAGTTGAGCTATTCCAAATCCTGAAAGATGATGCTGTGAAAGTGCTGCACTCAATAGGCCAGCAAATCTGGAAAACTCAGCAGGGGCCACAGGACTGGAAAAGGTCAGTTTTCATTCCAATCCCAAAGAAAGGCAATGCCAAAGAATGCTCAAACTACCACACAATTGCACTCATCTCACATGCTAGTAAAGTAATGCTCAAAATTCTCCAAGCCAGGCCTCAGCAATACATGAACCGTGAACTTCCGAATGTTGAAGCTGGTTTTAGAAAAGGCAGAGGAGCCAGAGATCAAATTGCCCATATCCTCTGGATCATGGAAAAAGGAAGAGAGTTCCAGAAAAACATCCATTTCTGCTTTATTGACTATGCCAAAGCCTTTGACTGTATGGATCAAATAAACTGTGGAAAATTCTGAAAGAGATGGGAATACCAGACCACCTGACCTGCCTCTTGAGAAACCTGTATGCAGGTCAGGAAGCAACAGTTAGAACTGGACATGGAACAACAGACTGGTTCCAAATAGGAAAAGGAGTACGTCAAGGCTGTATATTGTCACCCTGCTTATTTAACTTATATGCAGAGTACATCATGAGAAATGCTGGGCTGGAAGAGTCACAGGCTGGAATCAAGATTGCCGGGAGAAATATCAATAACAGATGTGCAGATGACACCACCCTTCTGGCAGAAAGTGAAGAGGAACTAAAAATCCTCTTGATGAAAGTGAAACAGGAGAGTGAAAAGTTGGCTTAAAGCTAAACATTCAGAAAACGAAGATCATGGCATCTGGTCCCATCACTTCATGGCAAATAGATGGGAAAACAGTGTCAGACTTTATTTTGGGGGCTCCAAAATCACTGCAGATGGTGACTGCAGCCATGAAATTAAAAGATGCTTACTCCTTGGAAGGAAAGTTATGACCAACCCAGATAGCATATTGAAAAGCAGAGACATTACTCTGCCAACAAAGGTCCGTCTAGTCAAGGTTATGGTTTTTCCAGTGGTCATGTATGAATGTGAGAGTTGGACTGTGAAGAAAGCTGAGTGCTGAAGAATTGATGCTTTTGAACTGTAGTGTTTGAGAAGACTCTTGCGAGTCCCTTGGACTGCAAGGAGATCCAACCAGTCCATTCTAAAGGAGATCAGCCCTGGGATTTCTTTGGAAGGAATGATGCTAAAGCTGAAACTCCAATACTTTGGCCACCTCATGCGAAGAGTTGACTTATTGGAAAAGACCCTGATGCTGAGAGGGATTAGGGGCAGGAGGAAAAGGGGACAACAGAGGATGGTCACCGACTCAATGAACATGAGTTTGAGTGAACTCCGGGAGTTGGTGATGGACAGCGAGGCCTGGTGTGCTTCATGGGGTCACAAAGAGTTGGACACGACTGAGTGACTGACCTGAACTGAATTCCACAAGCAGAACTAGAGCCACTGGGGGAACACTACAGAGTCAGATTTGTTCAACAAAAGAAAATAGCTTTTTAAACAATTGAATTGTTCTAATAATGGCATGATAGCTCCCTGAAATAGTAGGTGTTCTATCACTGGAGACATACAAGCATAGTTGTAGAACTATGTGTAAGGGTTATTGTACAATGGATTCCTGAGTTGGGTAAAGGGAGGGGTGGTTTGGATACATACCCTTAACTTCCCATCTGGCTCTAAAATTCAAGCGTTTCTTGACTTAAGCTGTGTCAACAAAACTAAATGAAACCCACAAGTGACATCCTTTCTGATTTTTTTCTTTTTTGCCATCTCCCTTAACTCCCAGCATTGTCAAACACAAAGAATGTCCAGGATTTGAATAAATCACATTGAGTTTTAAAAATAGACACTTGATAGATGGCATATAAAATCCACCAGCCCCCAAATACAAACACTAGTCTTGAAAAGACAAGATTAAACTCTATAAAACCATTGTTCTTTAATAGAGCAGGTTTATTCCACTTTTTATTATCACTTTTCTGGGGAAAGGATCAAAGTTATAGCAACAGTAAAAGATAGGGAGGTTTGCTAGTTGTTAATGAAGTTGACAATGTCTTCAAACATTAACTCTCTATCTCTCTTCAGGAATGGCATGCTTCGCAAAGCAAGCATCCTTTTCTGGAATGTGACCTTGGCCATTTCTAGCAGCAGCAGAGAGAAATGCCATCCTTATGAGGTTACCACTTACGATGGGAAAGAGTATTAATGGCAGGTGCCAAATCATTGGCGATGAAGACTCACATATGCAAAATACTAAGGAAACTTCTAATATTTTATATGTCATCCAAAATTTTTACCTGAAAGACTCTTCTATACTTCTGGAAGGCTGGCATTACACCCTAAGCCAGGTGTAAATGGCCAGTGTTATTTTTGCACTGCTCCTGAGACCTCCTGTTTTAAGACAGAGGCCTGACTCTCTCCTTAGCCCAGCTCCAATCCAGACTTTAGATTTACTTCCTGAAACTTCGAGAACAAAACTCAGAGAAGAGTCCCTTCTCATTTACTAGCCAGTGTATTCAGAGGGCTGGCCAGTAGAATCAGCTTATCTGACTCCAGTACTGAATCAAGATATATGACCTTGGATAAATCACTTAAGACCTCAGTGTCTCTGTCTCTTAATTTTGGATCTATATATTCAATGCAATCCCAATTTTTAAAAAATCAAGTTATTTTGTAGACAAGGAAAAACTGACTCAAAATTTCATATGGAAATGCAAAAGATGTAGAATAGCCAACACAATACTGGAGAATAACAATACAATTGTAAGATTGATGCTACCTAACTTCAGATTTTACTGTAAAGCCACAATAACCAAGACAGTGTAGTAATGGCAAAAGACCAGACAAATAAATCAACAGAATAAAGAGCCCAGAAATAGACCCACATAAATATAGTCAACTGATTTTTGACAAAGAAGCAAAGGCAAACAAAGGAACAAAGACAGTCTCTTCAACAAACTGTGCTGGAATAACTGGCAACCACATTAAAAAAAAAAAAAAAGAAAGAAACCTAGACACAGAACTTACAACCTTCATAAAAATTATCTCAGAATGGATCACAGACCTAAACATAAAACTCAAAACTACAAAACTCCTAGAAGATAAGAGGAGAAAACCTAGATGACTTTGAGTATGGCAATGATTTTTTAGATAACACACCAAAGGCCCAATCCATGAACGAAATAATTGATATGCTGGACTCCATCAATATTAAAACTTTGGCTCTTGCAAAAGACAATGTCAAGAGGAGGAGAAGCAAGCCATAGACTGGGGGAAAAAAAATGTTTGCAAACAACAAAGGATTAAATAAAGGATAAAGGATTGTTTTCCAAAATTCATATGCCATCAAGGAAATGCAAATTAAAACAAGATACCACTAACCATCTATTAGAATGGCCAAAATCCAGAACACTGACAACACAAAATGCTGGTGAGGATGTGAAGAAACAGGAACTCTTGTTCATTGTTGGTGGGAATGCAAAATGGTAGAGCCATTTAGGAAGACAGTTTGATAACTTCTTACAAAACTAAACTTACTCTTACCATACAATCCAGCAGTTGAGCTCCGTGGTATGTACCCAAAGGAATTTAAAATGTGTGTTCACACAAAAACTTACACACAGATGTTCACAGCAGTTTTTTTTTCATAATTGCCAACACCTGGAAGCAACCAAGATGTTCCTCAATAGATGAACGGATAAGTAAACTGTGATACATCAATGTTGTGGAATATAATTCAGCACTAAAAAGAAATAATCTAAAAAATCACAAAAAGACATGGAGGAATCTTTAATAAATATTACTAAGTGGAGGAATAGGAAAAGGAGTACATCAAGGCTGTATATTGTCACCCTGCTTATTTAACTTCTATGCAGAGTACATCATGAGAAACGCTGGGCTGGAAGAAGCACAAGCTGGAATCAAGATTGCTGGGAGAAATATCAATAACCTCAGATATGCAGATGACACCACCTTTATGGCAGAAAGTGAAGAGGAACTCAAAAGCCTCTTGATGAAAGTGAAAGAGGAGACTGAAAGGGTTGGCTTAAAGCTCGACATTCAGAAAACGAAGATCATGGCATCCGGTCCCATTACTTAATGGCAAATAGATGGGGAAACAGTGGAAACAGTGTCGGACTTTATTCTTTTGGGCTCCAAAATCACTGCAGATGGTGACCGCAGCCATGAAATTAAAAGATGCTTACTCCTTGGAAGGAAAGTTATGACCAACCTAGATAGCATATTCAAAAGCAGAGACATAACTCTGCCAACAAAGGTCCATCTAGTCAAGGCTATGGTTTTTCCTGTGGTCATGTATGGATGTGAGAGTTGGACTGTGAAGAAGGCTGAGTGCTGAAGAATTGATGCTTTTGAACTGTGGTGTTTGAGAAGACTCTTGAGAGTCCCTTGGACTGCAAGGAGATCCAACCAGTGCATTCTGAAGGAGATCAGCCCTGGGATTTCTTTGGAAGGAATGATGCTAAATCTGAAACTCCAGTACTTTGGCCACCTCATGGGAAGAGTTGACTCATTGGGAAAGACTCTGATGCTGGGAGGGATTGGGGGCAGGAGGAGAAGGGGACGACAGAGGATGAGATGGCTGGATGGCATCACCGACTCGATGGACATGAGTTTGAGTGAACTCCGGGAGTTGGTGATGGACACGGAGGCCTGGAGTGCTGTAATTCATGGGGTCGCAAAGAGTCAGACACGACTGAGTGACTGAACTGAACTGAAGTGGAAGAAGCCAATCTGAAAAGGCTACATACTGTAGGATTCCAACTATATGACATTCTGGAAAAGGTAAAACTATGGAGAAGGTAAAAAATTCAGTGTTTTCCAGGGGTTGAGGGTGTGGAAGGGATAAATAGACAAAACAGAATTTTTAGCACAGTGAAAACAGGCTGTATGATACTATAGTAGTGGATACATGCCATTATACATTTATTCAAACACCAAAGTGAACCGTAACATAAACTATGGACACTGGGTTATTACAATATGTCAGTGGAGGTTTACTGATTGTAACAATGAATGGAGGAGGTTCTTCAGGCATGAAAACAGGGCATATATGGGAAATCTCTCCACCTTTCCCTCAATTTTGCTATGAACATAAAACTGTTCTAAAAAATAAAGTCTAAAAAGCATGTATAATGCTCAGAGCCTTGCTTAACTTCTTTATTAAAGCCATTAGCTGATGACTACATACCCTTGAGAGAGTCACTGTGATAGGGTGTCAACCTTGAGGTCACCAAGCACTTGGGAACATTACATTAAAACTAAAGAGAGATTCAGCCTGAAGCCAGGATGCAGCCACAAGAAGCAATTATGAATTCTTATCTTTTTTTTTTCATTCCAATTAGATGTTCTTTATTTGGATTGATTTACAGAACTTTTTTTTTTCAAATAAGTAACTTGATTGATATTGGAAACCCAGATAATACCCCTGGGTGGGGTTCTCGTACATCAACACGTTTTCGTTCATGTATGCTCAGTTGTGTCTGATTCTTTGCAACCGCCTAGACTGTAGCCCACCAGGCTCTTCTGTCCATGGAATTTTCCAGGCAAGAATACTGGAGTGAATTCCCATTTTTTACTCCAGATCGACATGTTTAGGTGAGTGAAACTCATATCCAGTAAGTTTGAGAAGTGCTGCTTACTGAACAGTCTCTCTTAGAAATTCATCTTCTGAGGAAAGTAGAGAAATCTTCCAAATTTTAACTGATCTACTAGTTCCCAAACATCTATGGCTACAGATGCCTTATTCCTTATTGTACGTGCATACTCAGTCATGTCTGACTCTGAGACCCCATGGACTATAGCCCACCAGACTCCACTGTCCATGGGATTTTCCAGGCAAGAATATTGGAGTGGGTTGTCATTTCCTCCTCCAGGGGATCTTTCCAATCCAGGGAATCGAACCTGTGGCTCCTGCGCCTCCCACATTTGCAGGCAGATTCTTTTACCATGGAGCTACCTGGGAAGTCCTTGTTAATATTTTCTACATGTAGATTCTACAACTAATATGTTGGGAATATTGTGCTAAAAACAGTCTGGAATAAATGATAGTCACTACGCCAAATTTTCTATTTTTACATAGACACCCCCATACCTGGAGACAAGTCCCAAACTCTTTAGCCTGGTTTTTTAAGGTCCTCCATGGTATCTTCCCAACCTAGTTTTACAGCCTCATTTCCCACTGCTCTTCAATGCCAATTTGCTGCTCTAACAAATCTCTTCTATTCTTTGTTCCATAAATACTTTACATCCAATTCTCCAACCCTATTTGTGTACATCTTCTTTAGGAGGGTGTTGAATTTCATTAGGACTTGGAGAAATATCAGAAGTTCTTAATTAGTCATTTAACAAATATTTATTGAGTGTTTGCTTAAACATTGTATCTCTTGGGATGCTTTGTTGAAAGCATCATAAATAGGCTCTAGCTAATTTAAGAAGAGGAATTTATTGAAAGGACATTGGGTAACTCAAAGAATTTCTAGGGGTCCAGAGAATAGTCTTGAAGGCTGTGCGGCCAGGAATGCTACTCTAAATTCCACCGCAGGATTCATCCAGGGAAGACAGTAGAGACATCGCCCTGAGTCTGGACATTACAGCTTATACGGTCAGCTCTGGCAGCAGTGGTTCTTGGATACTGACGCTTGAATCACTGACTCTGCTGTCTCCAGGAATTGGAGTAGTTGCCACAGTATCCAATGCTCGCCACCGGCCTGGCTTCTGCATGTTCCTTCCTTCCTAACAATCGTAGTTGCAAAGACACCAGCTGATGGGTAGTAGCTGGATCATATGTCTATGTCGGAACTGTAAGGGAGAAATCCAGTGTCTGGAATTTTCAGCTTTAATAAGAGGAACTGGGTTCTGTCACATAAGATAGGGGTTTCCTGAGACAAATGCGCTTCAGATGACTGATGGTCAAGAAAATAATTATTTACTACAGTTATATGATGGATGAATAGAAAATAAGGGAAAGAAGGGGACTTTTCATACTCCCAAAAGAGTTCACCTAAGTAGACAAGATAAATAGATGAGATTATTGGAAAATGAGAGAATTTATAAGAGCATAACAAATTGTACTGTTTAATTTAAAAATACTAAAATAACATTGTGGCTTAGAGGGTAAAGTATCTGCCTACAATGCGGGAGACCCAGGTTCGATCCCTGGGTCAGGAAGATCCTCTGGAGAAGGAAATGGCAACCCACTCCAGGATTCTTGCCTGGAAAATCCCATGGATGGAGGAGTGTTGTAGGCTACAGTCCATGGGGTCGCAGAGAGTCAGACACAACTGAGTGACTTCACTCACTCAAAATAACTTTGAACATAATCAACAGAGTTAAAGAAAAGTGTACTTTACAACTCCAAGCCACTGCTTTCCCAATAGATCTTTTTCTAGGACAAAATTTATATAAACAAGCTCTGTTTCCTCTTGGAATATTTTCACACAGCCTCCCAGCTACACTTTCTAAGTTTATCTAAATAGAGACAAGTTCCTTGGTCACCTAACAGGTACATGGTGCCCAGGATGGAGCCATCTATAAATCTACATATTTGGCTAAGCAAAAATGCCAGCTTTCTTTCCCTCCTTGGGAAGATAGACTTTCAGGCTAAAGAATCGGGAAGCAATACCATGAACTTGGGAATGAGTGTAGGTTCTTGAGCTGCAGTCAGCTAGGCAGAGAACATGCCCAGTGTCCTGGGAAACGCAATAACATTCCTCTGCATTGTGTGTTTACCCCTTTCCATGGGGAAGGCAATGCTAGGCTGCACTGGGAGAACCACCGCGTGGAATTGAGAACTGAGTGCTTCTCCTGTGCTTGTTAAGATCACTGCTGCACAGAGCATTTGGAGCTCTGCTCCTGCAGTCAGTCAGTGTCTACTCGAGATTAACAATGGGAGTCACGAAGGAAAAAATGGGTCTCTTGGCTGCTTACAGGACCTCCAGGGTCAGCAGCCAGGGCCTCCACCCAGAGCAGCCACCTGGCCACAGGCCTTGCTGCTCCTTCCCTTTCTCTTTGATGCCATGCTGCTCTCTGCCTCACATTCTTCACCTTTCTTAGAGTCATTTTGGCTTCTGGAAAGAGGGTGGAAATGAAAACAAAAATAGAGTCAACTAGGTGACAACTAGCATCAACTAGTCAATTAGGGGACAGCTTCACTTCTCCAAAAAGGGAAGATGTGTGCAATACAGTAGAAAGAGAACTGGCTAAATATCCTTCTCTGGTTACTGACTGGGTGACCTCTGGCAAGTTCTTCTTCCACATCACCATCAGTAAAACTGGGTGTTATGAGAAGTTGGTTCGAAATTACAACAAGCTATAAAGAACAATGGGTTTCACTGATAGCTCAGCCTGAAAGAACCCACTTGCAATTCAGGAGACACAGGTTCCATCCCTGCATCAGGAAGATCCCCTGGATGGGATGGCTATCCACTCCAGTATTCTTGCCTGGGAAATCCTTTGGACAGAGGAGCCTGGTGGGCTACAGTCTATGCCGTCACAAAAAGTCAGATATGACTTAGCAACTAAACAACAGCAACATAAAGAACAATAGCTATGCCTGTACCTGCAACTAGGTTGGTTCAGAAATTGTGTTCTTCAGTCCTAAGGAACACAGGAGAGACTGCAGCTTAAGCTGCCAGGAATGGACAGTCTATGGACTTCTGCTCTGGCCCTTGGCTTTGTTTGTACCCATGAATGTTCCTAAGGAAAAGCCCTTCTATATTTGGATTGGTGGGTACAACCAGAGCAACGGCTGGAAGAGAGGCTGTCATGCAGCCTGGGGACCCACCTCACTATCTTGGATTCCCTCCTTTACACACACACACACACACACACACACACACACAGAGACACACACATACTCTCCAACCCACATATACCTGAGAAATATATAAAATATGATAATAAATGACTGATGTTCTAATAAGTACAGTACAATGTTGTCCAAGAATAGAGACTCTGGACCTAGATTCCCAGGTTTGGAAATCGTAACTCTGCAAGTGGTTTGCTCTATGACCTTAGCTGGTCAGTCACTCAGCCATGTCCAACTCTTTGTGATCCCATGTACTGCAGCACACCAATCTTCCCTGTCCATCACCATCTCCTGGAGTTTGCTCAAACTCATGTCCATTGAGTCAGTGATGCTATCTAACCATCTCATCCTCTGTCACCCCCTTCTCCTCCTGCCTTCAATCTTTCCTAGCATCAGGGTCTTTTACAATGAGTCGACTCTCCACATCAGGCCAAAGGTCAGCATCAGTCCTTCCAATGAATATTCAGGACTGATTTCCTTTAGGATTGACTGGTTTGGTCTCCTTGCAGTCCAAGCGAGTCTCAAGAGTCTTCTCCAGCACCAGACACATTACTTAATCTTTCAGTGCCTCAGTTTTCACATCTATCAACTAGGCTAATTATAGTACCTATTAGGATTAAATAAATTAATATAGTTATTATTTATCATGAACTAAAATTAGTATAAGTGAAAACAAAATTATTATTTTAAATATTGTGTTCACATATAAAAATGAATACAGTTGTACTGGAAGTTTCAATAAAAATAATAAGTTACTGTGCATATATATATGTGCATATGTATGTATATATGCACATGATTTTTTGAGTCCTCACCTGAACCTCAAGCTCAATAGATACTATGACTGACCAATGGCCAGACAGTTCAAATAACACGTCTAATAGCTAGAAAGTGAGGATCTGGGATTCAAACTCAGGTTTTTCTGACCCCCAAACGCCCCATAATGATGCTTCCTCTCCCCTGGAAAGTTGCCACCATCACTCAAAATATTCAGAATTCTTCTTTGGGAATTTTCTTCAGAGCTTGGTGACCTTGTTTAGAATTTCTTCAGTACTGGAAATACTTCTTTTCAAAAATAGGTTACCAGAAATTCTCAAAAGTACTTTACTGTCAAGGTGAATAACCCAACCAGGTGATGATATTTTGAGCTAAAAATAAGTTGTGATTAATGTCCTTAGGTGGCTGGTAAATTGGTCCTGGAGACAATCCCCAGAGAAAAGCTGTGAAGTGTTTTTGAAAATTCAGTATTGCATTCCCCAACTCTCATTTGATTACTTTGGTTCTGATAGACTTCCATAGACGGGGTTTTAACGGCTTGATGGTAACCTCCTGTATGTGAAAGAACACTGATTAAGACAGTCTTAACATAAATACAAGGAAGATTTGGGGTCTGTCTTTCCACAGTGATGTTCCCCCTCTGTGGTCTCCAGGCTCTCCAGGACTCAGGAACATTGTGGAGTTCAGTCTGACACGGGAAGTGGGAAAACAGTGAGCTAGGCACTTTCTCAAACAACATTCTGGGGAGGTGTTATTTCATTTACTCCTCAGAACGTCCCAATTCACTGGGAGGACACTGAAGCCCACAGCAGGGCCCCAACCTATCGCAGGTCACACAGCTGGTTGAACAGAGCAGAGCCACGAATGGCTCATGAATCCAGGTTCCCCTCACCCCTTCCTGCGGCCACAGCATGTTCCCACCAGCTCAGCCCCGAACGCCTGCATGCTGGGCCCTTTGAAGCAGCCTAGATTCAGAGGCAGAACTGGGTAGGCAGGGATATAATTAAGTAATTATTAAAGCTTGTTCCTGGCTCCTGAAACATGTAAGACACCAGGAGATCATCTCTTTTCTGGAAGTGGTTTACTCAGAGCCCTGAACTCCAGTGAGACAGAGCTCTCTGCCACCTTATCCAGCCTCTAAGCTTTCTCCTTCAGAGATGCTGCCTCCACAGGCCACTCGCCCAGAGGAAGCTGCCTGGGAGAGGGTGCATGTCATGTTCATGCCCTTGATACGATGCTGTATGTTAACTTTTAGCCCAGCCAGATAAGCAGATTAAACAGGGAACCATCCCATTCTTAGTAATTTCTTACATCTCATCTACCCCAGATGAACAAATCTACAGAGAAATGGGGACAGACAGGTATGGGAAAAAAGATGGAGAAAAAACGTAGCTGAGTTTGTATTTTAATTGGAAAAAGTCACAATGTTCCAAGGGAGGGTTGGGAGGGACTTGTAGACAAGAGCACATGGTCAAAAAATCAAGTGATCCAAACCATGTTAACTATTTGATTTGTTCTCTGACCACATAACCTCCAGATTCTTGACTTGTTCCATTCTGCTGGTTCTTTTCACATTATACCTATTATAATTTACCTGCTCAGAAAAAGGCTTTGAAGTCCTGTTAATATATGACTCCAGGAAAATCCATGGTAGGGAGAAAAATTCAGCTCCTCAACCACTCTGAGGAATTTGGCTCTCTAAGGAGGCATTGTTTTAAAACCAAGAACAAGCCAGAGATTACCAAGATCAGGTTTCACTCTTTCCCTCCCAAATCCTGATCCCTAATCCATTAGAGCTAATTTTGCATGATCCCTTTTCTGTATACTCTGGGGCTTGGGGTGGGTTTCTCTTAGATGGAGGAAGTCAGGAAACCTGTTTCAGGGAAAGAGAAGGGGATTCATTTCATAAAGCTGCCAAAAATAAGTTCACGCCGGTAACAGCACGTATGATACGAACCTGCTTGTACATGCTGAATAATCATCTGCATGGGAAGTTGCTTATAAAGATGATGACATTTAGGGTTTGGCATCTCAGCAGTTTTACTTTTGATCTTGGAAAAGTGCCCAGCGTAACCAAATCTTCCTCAACCTGGCTTGCTTGTCATTTTAATTATTTTGAGGGTCGGGGGCCACTCTGTCTCCTAATTGTGGAGTATCAGAGGCCTATTTTCTGATCTAAAATGAACTCAATGGATGGACCTCAAAATCTGTGATCAAACAGCAACAGTGCAAACTTCAAGATGTTATTTATACGCAAAATCCCAGCCTGCGGCAGATCACGTTTAACAAATTTCAAACCTCTTAAATTGAAATCTGAAACAGAAATTCAATAAGTTCTTAATTACATTTGCCCCAAAGGTAACAAGGAGTAGGCTCCACTCTTTATGGGCCTCCAGTCAAAGCTGGATTCCCACTCGGCTCAGTCGTTTGGCCCCTGGGTGGGGCTGGCCTCCCTCTCAGGTCTCCTCTTGCCTCCCTCAGAGGCTCCAAGTGGGGCTGAAGACAGAAGGAAATGGGCCTGGAGTTCTCAAGAAGCAGTTCCAGGGGGAGAAGAGGACTCTTTTGTTCTGAGTGGTCCAGGTGGGTGATGGGAGTGGAGAGAGGGAAGCCAGGGAGCCAGAATAGTTGGAGATCTGGATGTTAGAAGGATTAGGATGAGATAGCATGGGGGGCACTTAAATGTTTATTCTGCTCCTCAGAAAGAAGCAATGGACAGACATTGCTCCCTGAAGACAGACAGGCATTGTGCATCCGGGCTTCAGGAATGACACTGCCACTGAGAAGAAAAGCCCAGTTTAGATGCAGCATTTGAGCATGGCTCTACCTATCATGGTTGCTGAGTGGTTAAGAACCTACCTGCCAATAATGCAGGAGATGCAGGAGATTTGGTTTCGATCCCTGGGTCGGGAAGATCCCCGGGAGGAGGAAATGGCAACCCATTCCAGTATTCTTGCCTGGAGAATCTCATGGACAGAGGAGCCTGGTGGGCTACAGTCCATGGGATTGCAAAGAGTCAGACACAACTGAAGTGACTGAGTTTGCAAGCATACACGACTTATCATGAGGCCAAATATAGACCTTTAGTGAAAGACAGAAGATAACACTCCTCTCACTGATATGAAAAGAAATTTTAAAATCTTTGATGCAATTTTTTTTCCCCCTAAAATTGCTGGAGAATCTTGGCACCAAAAGTTTGAGAAACAGCTTTAGTGTTCTCCCACCAGCCGGCAGATGTTTGAGAAAACACTCACCCAGCTCTAGGTCACCCTCTGTGCATGAAGGGGCAGCTTGCTTTGTTGTTACTACACACTCACTGGCCAGGGTGAACTGATCGTGTGAGAATAAGGATTCAGACAGCTGATTCTCGGGCAGTTGGGAGCAGGATTGATCTTAGCAGTGTGTGCTTCTGTGGCTTTAGGAGAAGTTCATAACTGGCACCTGTTCTCCCCGGCTAGGGTCATAGTTTCCTGTTGCTAAATATTTTGAATATCGCCCCTCATCGAGATTCTGTTACAAAAATCAGAATATGTTAATATTTTGGCCATTCCATGCATAAATGGTCATAGTCACATATTTGAAAGACAAACTAATTTGACATTTCCCTCACTTTGCCTTCTAAATACAGCATAGCATGCCTTCAGCAGTCATTCCTCCTCTGAAATGGATTCCACTAAGGTCACCAATGACCTCTTATTTATTAAAACACCATGGGTACTCTTCAGCCTTCCCATACTTGATTTGGCAGTTAGTAGTGTGATCTTCTCCATTATTTTTGAAACTGTTGCTTATAGCCTGTTATAAACTGGCTTATAAACTGTTGCTTATAACTGTTGTGTCTTATAGCCTCCATGACTCCCTATCCCCTGGATTTCCATGTCTCTCTCTGGCTATTCCTTTTAGTCTTCTTCATGACTCTCTTTGCCAGTTACTGAAGTCTCTTCTCAGTCTATACTGTCTTCTTGGGCCACACCTATAGTTCCAACTGCCACCTATATGGTGGTGGCTACCAAGTCCACGTTTCCAGGCTTCACCTCTCACTCACTATCACTCGCGTTACTGCCTGAAACTGTCTCCCCACCCCACTCCCATTTGTGGAAAAATTATCCTCTATGACACTGGTCCCTGGTGCCAAAAAGGTTGAGGACCGCTGCTCTAAAGGGTTCTGCTCTGTCTTTCTCTGGTCACATCCCTAGTCACATGTCAAAGAGTACATAGGGTCAAAGAGATGCGGCCACTATGAGCCTATGTACCCCCTTTCTAGGCTCTGTTTCTGTGCTCAATACTGCAGGTTCCCCATCTAAATGGTCCAAATCTGCCTAGGAGGGATTCTGCCCCAGATCTGTCCTTCCAAGACTATTGCATCACTGGAAACACATACATAGGGTTGAAGGTGGCTAAGAAGTGGCCGTTTACAGTGGGGAGGGGTGTGGATGGAGGTTGGACATAAGGGTTAGATTGTCCATATACATATGTGCAAAATTGCCCATGGTTCAAGATGGAGCTGGGGTGTTAGGCTGAGAGAAAATAGAGGTAGCATGTGGGATTGAGGCCTCTAACTGCATTCTTCCCTCCAGCCTCATAAACATTGGGAGCAAAGTGCTGGTTTCAAAGCATCTTTTAAATGCCAATTACCAAGTTAAATGATGAAAATCTAAGATGAACCAGACATAATCACTGACTTCAAGAAGTTCAGAAACAGAGAAGAAAGGAAACATTATAAAACCAGGTGAAGATCATATTCATAAAGGCATGTTTAAAGAGTTGTGTGATAAGGAAGAATCAAGCCCTTTCAGTTATATGGGTAGCCTTCCTATATAGGATAATATTTGAACTGGAATTTGAAGTTTGAGAGTAAGTTTGATAAGCTTGAGAGAGCCACTGTAAGCAAAGAAAACAGCAAATATCCAAGGAACCATGGTACTGAGTGAGCTGGGAGCACAGGGGAGGTGGCTGGGAAGGTAGCAAGGACTGGCATGAAAGACTTGTGGGATTTTCCAAGGAGCTTCTACTTTATCTGAAAGGCAATGGGGAATCTAAGGATTTAAGAAAAAAGATTAATATGGTCTTATTCACATGTTTGAAAGATTTCTTTTCTAGACTGGACTCTTAAGGCGGGATCTCTTATTCTCCCCAACCCCTTCTTCCCCTTAAGAATCCAACCACCACTCTGTTGCCGAAATGATCCTACTAAAATACGAACTGAAACTCAAAATGGATTAAAGACATAACTAAAGGTAGGACACTATAAAACTCTTAGAGGAAAGCATAGCACTCCTTGACATAAATTGCAACAAGATCTTTTCTGATTCACCTCTTGGAGTAATGAAAAATACAAATAAAATTTTTAAAATGGGACCTATTAATCGTCAAACTTAAAAGCTTTTGCACAGCAAAGGCAACCATAAGCAAACAAACAATAAGACTATTCTCAGAACTGGAGAAACTATTTGCAAACAAAGCAACCAACAAGGGATTAATTTCCAAAATACATGAACAGCTCATGCAGCTCAATATATATGAAAATAAATAACCAAATAAAAAATGGGGTAAGATCTAAACAGACATTTCTCCAAAGATGACATATGGATGGCAAAAAAACAAAAACAAAAACATGAAAGGATGCTCATCATCACTAATTATTAGAGAAATGTAAATCAAAACCAAAGTGAGGCATCACTTTACATGGGTCAGAATGGCCATCATAAAAAAATCTACAAGCAATAAATTCTGGAGAGGGTGTGGAGAAAAGGGAACCCTCCTACACTGTTGATGGGACTATTAATTGGTACAGCCACTAGGGAAAACAGTATGGAGATTCCATTAAAAAAAAAAAAAAACTAAACTAAAAATAGAGCTACCATATGATCCAGCAATCCTACTCCTATGCATATATCTGGACATAAGCATAATTCAAAAGGATGTGTGCACCCTGATGTACATTTCAGCACTATTTCCAATAGCCTGGACATGGAAGCAACCTAAATGTCCATCAGCATAGGAATGAATAAAGAAGATATACTACACATATACAATGGAACATTACTCAGCCACAAAAAGGAAGAAAATAGTGCCTTTTGCAGAGACAGGGATGGACCTAGAAACCGCAATACAGAGTGAAATAAGTCAGAAAGGGAAAAACAAATATCATATATCACTTATATGTGGAATCTAGAAAAACGGTACAGATGAACTTACTGGCAAAGCAGAAATAGAGTCATACACAGAGAACGAACATGATTACCAAGGTGAGGGAGTGGGATGAATTGGAAGATTAAGCTTCACATATGATACCACTATAATGGCAGAGAGTGAAGAGCAACTAAAGAGCCTCTTCATGAGGGTGAAAGAAGAGAGTGAAAAAGCTGGCTTGAAACTCAACATTAAAAAAACTAAGATCATGGCATCTAGTCCTATCACTTCATTGCAAATAGATGGAGGGAAAAGAGAAAGTTGTGACAGATTTTATTTTCTTGGGCTTCAAAATCACTGCAGATGGGAACTGTAGCCATGAAATTAAAAGATGCTTGCACCTTAGAAGGAAAGCTATGACAAACCTAGACAGCACATTAAAAAGCAGAGACATTACTTCACTGACAAAGATCCATATAGTCAAACCTATGGTTTTTCCAGTAGTCATGTATAGCTCTGAGAGTTGGACCATGAGGAAGGCTGGGCACCGTAGAATTGATGCTGTAAAACTGTGGTGCTGGAGAAGACTCTTGAGAGTCCCGTGGATTGCGAGGAGATCCAACCAGTCAATCCTAAAGGAAATCAACCCTGAATATTCATTGGAAGGACTGATGCTGAAGCTGAGGCCCCAGTACTTTGGCTACCTGATGTGAGGAACTGACTCACTAAAAAACACCCTGATGACAGGAAGGACTGAAGGCAGAAGGAGAAGGGGGTGGCAGAGGATGAGATAGTTAGATAACATCACCAACTCAATGGACATGAATTTGAACAAACTCCAAGAGATAGTGGAGGACAGAGGAGCCTGGCATGATACAATCCATGGAGTCGCAAGGAGTCAGACAGGACTCAGTCACTGAACAATAACAATGTCACTACTCTGTATAAAACTGGTAACTAATGAGAACCTACTGTATAGCACAGAGAACTCTACTCAATGATCTGTGGTGACCTAAATGGGAATAGGATCTAAAACATAGGGGATATATGTGTACAGTAACTGATTCACTTTATAGCAGAAACTAACACAACATTATAAAGCAACTAAACTCTAATAAAAACCTTTTTTAAAAAATGTAAAATAAAGAAACATCACCTGAGGAAAAAATAAACTAGAAACTGGATGCTGTCACTCTTTTGCGTCTTCTCATTGCCTAAGGGTTAGAGTACAAAGTCTTCAGCACAGTTTTCAGGACCCTTTATGTCCTGCCCGCCTGCCTTCTCAGTCTAGTCTCTATCACTCTGCCACAGGCTTCTTCTGTCACAGGCTTACCCAGAGACTTGCCCAATCCAGAAGAACCATGCTCTCCATTTACTCTGTACCTGTGCCCTTCCCCAGCTCTTCACCCTAAACCACTCCTTATCTTTCAAGCACCCTGGCGTAGTGAAAAGAGCACTGAACTCACATCCAGGCTGGTCAGGGTGATAGTCCTGACTCTGCCACATCCCAGCTCTATAATCTCAGGCAGGTCACTTCAATTCTCTGAGTTTTGGCTGTTTCCCCACCTTCAGGGACATAACATCCACTTTTGGTGCCCACTGTGAACACTAAATAAAGTCACGTAAGTGTCTGGCATGAACTCAGCAGGCTCCTCTTAGGGTGAACCCTCTGGATCTACATGCCTGTGGAACTAAGCCTTTACCCAGAGCTAACCTAAGCTGTACTTGCCTACTTTGTATTCCTGTGTCTGCCTTGATTCTTTGTTCTTACCTCTGGCCTCGTTCTGGTCAATGTTCTTCACACCAAAGGAGATTCTGCTTTCTAAATCCCCAGTCACTGGCTGATGTCCTGCTCCTAATCCAGGGGATTCTTGAAATCATAATGTTGCCATTTGCACACTGAGCAGACAGACCCTGTGACTGCCCCTCTATTTGCAGGCTGATGTTAACACCAATGGAACCAAGCTTAGTGCCTCCTTTGGATATAATTTTGTGGCTGTTATTCACCTAAGAAGTTGTCTTAGCTCCTAAACCCAAATTCTGCATATTTCTAGCTTATTCCCACTTCCTTACCAACTAGCAAAAAAAGTATATACTCCATGATTTATGTCTAATAAGTGTAAGTTATCCTCTAAGTCACAATGCTTTAAGACAGAAAAGGCACAATAGGAGTTAACTGGATGTGTGCTCAACCAACACGTAATCCTAATAGCCTTGGTCAAGATAACAGAGTGAGACCGAGAAAGAACGTTTCCTTCTTCCCTTCACCTCCGTGGGCTTTAGCTGTGCTGCCTTCAGCTCTAGCAATGTCTGTCCTAATTTTAGTTTGCTCTAGTCAGCTCAGCCTGTTGTTACAGTTCATTCAGAGAAGCATCCAGTCACGAAACGAGAGAAAGAGCATTGTCCCACTGCCTGGACTGCCCACGGCCAAGAGCAGCTCTGCCAGGGAGCTCTGATGCAGCAGGGTACCAAGAGTAGATGTGGGTGGGAGGTGAGGCAGCTGCTTTGCGGCGCTTGTCATTCTTACTTGACAACTGTTTGTGTTTTAGAAACTCTTGGCGCTGGGTTATAACACCCCACCCACTCTGTCTTGGTAACCACCACTTGCCCTCCCTATGAGAGGTCTTGCCAACTCCGAGATGAGGCAAGGCCACGCTCAGCAGCCCTGGCTGGCTCCTGCTCTGGCACTTGAAGGGCCCTTTCTTGCATCTGGTCAAACCCGCAACTTCCTGTAGCCCTAAAAATCAAGTCCTTAGGAGGGGATTCAGGTGTCAAAATGCTACCTCCCCCAGAGATGGGCAATGGGCACAAAAACTCCCTTCTGCTTTTAATCAGTATATTGAATGCTAAGACAATCCTTAGTCTGTACATTGCTGTGAGAGTCCATGGTGTGCTCTACACGGTGCGAACACATTTCTTCTGGCATTTGATAATGCATCGCCACTCAAAGGAAATTCCCTTCAGCCTTTCTGTTTCACCATCACATATGGCCTTGAGCCAGCCCACCACATGAAACTCCTAGCAGTAGGGGGAAAGAGAAAAAAGAAGCCAGGCCCACTTTGCCCTATAAGCATGACAAAGATCAGGGGATAGGGTACAGAAGTGCACTGAGGGGTTAAATATCCCCATTCACCAGTCTCCCTGTCTTTTGCCTCTATCTCAGATTTGAGGAATTTTCCATGTTACTTGTTTAACATCTCTTGAAAAACAGTAATCACCGAGCCACTGCCGTGTGCCAGTGTTTCTAATGCATAGGGTCACCTATGAGCCGTCCCTACTGCCCTAACAATTTCAAAGTTCATAAGAAAAAAAGAAACATGGCCTCAGAAGGCAATTAATGGAATGAAAAGTTCTAATTATTAAAAATTCTGCATTTGCTTCAAAGACATATTATCTCAGGTCAATGTGATGTAAAGGTTTGAAATTATAGAATTTGTAAGACAAGGCATTGAGTCTGGAATATGGAATTTTTCCAGTAGAACACACCTGCATTGGATGAATATACCCAGATTCAGTGAAAGTCGCTCAATCGTGCCCAACTCTTTGCAACCCCATGGACTATACAGTCCATGGCATTCTCCAGGCCAGAATACTGTAGTGGGTTGCCGTTCCCTTCTCCAGGGGGTCTTCCCAACCCAGGGATCAAACCCAGGTCTCTTGCATTGCAGGCAGATTCTTTACCATTTGAGCCACCAGGGACACCCAGATTGAAGTGTGATACTGCAGCCCTTGCTCCAGCACTCAACTTTGTAAAGAGTCAGAGTAGATGGAACCAGTGCTAAGAGCTACTCCAGTCAGAGACCCTCACAAGTTTGATGAAAGGCAAGGGAAAGAGGAAGAGAAGGAAGGGAGCGCACCTTGAAATGGAGATTCCAGGGTCAAGAGAGGTCCGTGTAACTTTCTGAGCTATGCCCTCCCTTGGGCTGGGCCAGGTCAGTTTTGCCAAATGTTTTCAACCCAGTGAATGGTCAACTGGCTTTTTCCGTTCCAGCCTGTAGGAATGTGCCTCTGATTTTATAACTGCAGTCAGTAGAACAATGGGATTTGCTTTTGAAATTTCGCTTTTCAGACACTAGTGCTGCAAAACATCTATTTCTACTGGCTTGCCAGTGGAGCTTCTAAAACCAAATTTTTTTTAAGCACTGGATTTTTGGTAAATAACATGCCCAACCTCTCCCTAGAACTAGAACCACAGTTGATACCCTCCACATTCGGAGCTCAAAGCCCTGGCCAAAGACTGTTGTTCTGATTTATTCGTGGATGAGAGCCACATTGAGCAAAAGCACAGAGGCAAACAAACAAACACAGACCATGAAGTCAAGTTTACCTTTGGGTGCTTGGCCTAAAGTAGGGAGATTAGTACCTAAAAGCTCATTTTCTGCTGGGAGATGGGTCTGCATTTGAATTTGAAATCAACTACATAAGCAAATCATTAAAACTAAACTTATCTTCCTCATCTGTAAAATGGGCATGTCAATTGTACTAACATTTGATTTTTTGTAAAGATTAAATGAAAAAAATGCACAGAAAGTACTTGGCACAGGGAAAGCAAAACCATATTGCATACACATAGAACAAAACAAAACAGAGGACTCTTGGGTCCACCAAATGACTATGGTTCTGTGTGAGGGCAATCCCAAAGGGCTCTGGTTGGCTTTGTTACTTGCCTCTTTCTCCACTTTCTCATAGAAAGTGATTCTTACTAAAGACTGGCATGTTTTAGAGAAAGAGAGCACAGGAGGGCCCCAAGATATAACTGACCAGGAGACTGGAAACACCACCCTGTGCTTTCCGCTAGACTCGGGCTGGTGGTACACTGTGGCTTTGACTAGGGCAGAGCAAGTTGACCAAGATAATAGCTCCAGCCACTAAATGTCATGTTCTCAGAGGAACATGTGGTCTTTCTCCAAATAATTGGCCAATTAAATTTTAAACCCAGGAGTCTTTTTCTGAAAACATACATATTTTTATGACTGTTTCAAAAATATCCAAGATCTGTAAATACATTATTTATAGCCTTGTAAAAATGGGTGCCAGATGAGCAGAAAAGACGGCTGGTTTACTTTGTTTTAGTCTCTCACTGTGGTGGCTTGAGGGGTTCAGAGCTGTTGCTTTCTCTCTGTTGTTAGCAACTAGATATTTTCCAAATAACCAGTTCTTCGAATTGAACCTGTTCTTCCTTTTTTTTTTTTTTAAATACACAGACACACACAGAGTTGTATATACAAAGACAGTTTGAATGTCCCCTCCATGGGCAAACACGAGGAGCTGTCAGAGTTGGAATATTTGTTTCAGGGCTTCAGTTATAGTTAGGTGATCCTGGGCAGAAAATTTAGCCTTTCCGGATCTCAGGTTTCTTAAATATAAATAAGTAGATCATCTTAGGCCCACAGATGTGTTTTGTTTGGCCAATATTGTTTTAGAAATGCGAATGACTTTTCTAAGCATTCTCTCTCCAGTTCCCACAGTCTTAACCACCCCTAAAATCATCCAGCTGATTGCCTTCTCGTGTTTGCTTCACTTGTTCAGTTCCTGAAAGCATTTGGATCACAGACCCTGAATGAAAAGATCCAGAGGGCTTCCTCTAGCTATGAGACTCTGCTATGCTGATTCTATCTAGTTGCTAAATTGTTTAATCTCTTTGTTGGGAGAGTAAATAAAATTCTCATTCTTTTACAGTTAGGCTTATGACGTTATCAGGAACAACTGAAGCGTGGCTCAGACAAGAAAGAAAAACCATTACTTTCTGATAGGAAACTGAAGTTAAATCTCTTTGCAAATATTTTTGAAGACCCCTATTCTTTAACTCTAGATTCTTCAAGGTATCACATATTTCAAGCAGACAACTCTCTCTCCTTTTTGTATCTGAAACTCTCCCAAAGTTTCTGTTTGTCTTTCTTCCTTCATTTTTGGCTCTCTCATTAAGGATATTGGGCAAATATTCCTGACAACTTAAGCTCTAGATGTGACAAATAGAGATTTAAATTGTATGATTAACCATCAGATCCACAAAGGGATAACTTGACCTTCCAGTTGCTTTGGGCTTGGAGCCAACAGAAATTGAGTCAGACCTTCATCTTGAATAAAGGCTTGAGGGCCCAAGTCAGATCTAAGAAGGGTAGAAAAGTCTTCACTTGTATAGTTTTTCTCAAAGAAGGCAACATCCTTCCTGCCAAACCGGGCTTAATGGCTCCACCATCCAAAGGTTATAGATTTTATTGACCCAACTGGAATTCCATCCTGAGAGCACAATCTGTTCCACTTTGATCTCAGAGGAAATATACATGAGGCAATGATTTCAATTTTGTATTCATTGCTGAATTGCTATAAATTGGGGACAATTGCCTCAACTTTCCTTGTCTGAATCTCATTCATCATTTATAGCAGAGCCACTGCTCCCAAACTGACCGTGGCCTGGGACAGTGCACAGTCACCCGGGGGTCATATTAAAATGCTGATTCCAATTCAATGGGTGTGGAGGAGGCCCTGAGATTCTGCATTCTGATTGCTCCCAGCTGCTGGCTTCTGGTCCATGACCACATTGAGAGAAGGAAGGACTTGGAAAGCTTTGTTCATTTCACTTAGGTGTTTCTTTGCTTCTAAGCGTCAAATTCTGTGCCAGGCTTTGGGAATACTGAGACTCATGGGACACAATCACTTTTCCCCTCAAACTCACCATTTTAAACAGGACACAGACACATAAGTATCTAGTTATGATATATATACTGTCTTTACAATATGTATAAAGTCCTGCAGAAGTTAAAGAAGAGAGCTGAGAAATAAAATCATAACTCACAAAGTACAAATACTCCTATCTCTTTGGATTTCCCTTTCTTTTTTTCCTGTGCATGATCCATCAGGAAAACCAGACCTGTAATGGGAACCCAGATCAGACCGCCCTTAAATTAATATTCCCAAAGGTCAAGTTTTAGACAAACCGCATCTAAGCAGATACTTTCAAAAGATAATTTTCAAAAAGGTAAAATCAGATTTCTCAAGCAAGTACAAAACTAATGCATGTCAACTATTTTAGCCAGCTAACTCTGCTTCAAGAGCAGGCCCTGTATATATAAGCAACATTGGGATACGATTGCTGGGTTAGATACAGAACAGGTTAACATCCAATAGGCCTATAAACTGTGAACTTTTAGGGTGTTTGTTCTATTGGACAGAAGCTACTTGTATCTCTAGCAGATAAAAATCTACCTGATAACAGCACTTCTCTAGAGCTGTAAAATATCCCAGACCATAGGAAGCCAAACCTAGCTCTGAAAGAATTCATGGTATTTTCTTTTTCTTATTTTCAAGAAAAAACAATTTTATTTATTATTTTCTTATTTATTACTTCAGATAAAATTTGTGATTGTACACTCAGCCTCTCAAAAATTATCATGAGGAAGGAGAAGATCCCTCCTTACATTAATCATATCTACGGATACTCAAGGATATGAACCTTCCTTTAGTTTGATTGGATTTCATTGTCAGATGAAATAATCTAAGTAATAATAATACATGTCATTCACTGAGGTACTAACTAAATATATATTTGAGTTTCATTATCTCTCCAATTTTCAGAACAGTTCTTGAAGTAAGTAAAATTGTCCTGATTTAACAGTTGGAGAAATAGTCTCCAGGGGTTAGATGATTTGCTTAAAGACACTCAACTAATGGCAGAACGAGGCTTCAAATACAAACATACTGTTACAAAAACAAGAAATACTTAAGGAACAAAGGTGAGGCTATAATGCTAGGCAGGAGCAGGTTGGCTTTGGGACCCCTGTGACTTGAAAGTTTTTTTCACAGTGCTTAAAATGTCCAGCATCAAAGTAAATCCTTTGGGTAAAGGCATTGTTTTCACAACTCATGTCAAAAATTAAAAAACACTTGATAGCAAATGAATGCGGAAGTGTAGAGATAGCAGTGCCCAAAGTGACAGACATCGTGGGATTATGCTTCCAAAGGGAACTGGTATCTCAGACTTCAGAGCCTAGAACAGCAGAAGACTTAAGAGGGCTGGGTTAAAATCCCAGGTAATTTAACATGAAACCAGGGTAAGAACTATCTGGGAGAAGAAGTTTTCAGAATGAATGACTAAGACAGATTGTTAAAATTTGAGAATTTATGGGCTCCATCCCAGAGTCTCTGATTCAGTAAGCCTGGATGGAGCCTGGGAAAATGCAATTTTTTTTTTTTACAAGTGTCTAATACCTTAGTCTAATAACAAAAGTGAGCATTCAGATCAAAGTGTGGTGGCCCTTGCCTATCTGGCCCATGTAGCTTTCCTGTGATAGAGGCTGTCTTCTCCCTCTGCAATCCACCCCATCCAGCCATTGATCATTATTTATGTCTTGTTTGCCCACTCTATGCAGACTTAAGTGTGCATTCAAATCATCCAGGAATCTCATTAAAACGTAGATTGTGCTGTAGCCGGTCTGGGATGAGACCCTAAACCTCTAATAAATTCTCTGGGAGGCAGATACTGCTGGTCCTTGACCACACTTCTAGCAGCAAGATTCTCCGTTATTGATTCCTCACTTTGGCTGAGGGCTTCCCAGGTGGCACAGTGGTAAAGAATCTGCCTGCCAATGGGAACTCGGGTTCAATTCCTGGTCCAGAAGATACCTCGTGCCCTGGGGCAACTAAGCCTATGTGCCACAACTTCTGAGCCTATGAGCACAACCCAGAAGTGGTGCTGAGCTAGGGCTTCCCTGGTGGCTCAGACGGTAAAGCGTCTGTCTGCAATGCGGGACACCTGGGTTCGATCCCTGGGTCGGGAAGATCCCCTGGAGAAGGAATGGCAATCCACTCCAGCACTCTTGCCTGGAAAATCCCATGGATGGAGGAGCCTGGTAGGCTACAGTCCATGGGGTTGCAAAGAGTCGGACATGACTGAGCGACTTCACTTCATGAAGCCTGTGTGCCTAGAGCCTGTGCTGTGCAATAAGAGAAGCCACTGTAACGAGAAGCTCAATGTGTATTTGTAACTGAATCACTTTGCTGTACAGCAGAAATTAACACAACATTGTAAATCTTCAATGGAAGATTCTGGTGTGTTTGGTCCAGACATAATAGTCATTATGTCCTGGCCAAAGCTCCATGATGATGAAGACAACACACAGCAGACTTGAGAAACGCTGTTCCAGGTGGACCAGGATATACTAGCGACGAGCCTCCTTTGTCTCTTTCCCACCAATTTCTCCCTGGATTTCCATTCAAAGACCCTGGCACACAAACCTGGGCCTTGGCAGGAGAAGCAAGGAAAGCCTTTGCAACCAGAGACCTGGCTCCTGCCCGTTGTCCCAGGAAGTTCAAAGACCAAGGGCAGCAGGCATATTGTTGACTCAGCATTGCTCCCTGAGCAGGCCTTGGATATTGGTGAGTTTAATTTGGCATTTATAGTATTCACAGCCACTTCTCAACCCTTATAATTATATCCCAGATCTCACTCAGCCTCCTTCAGCTAAGGTTTAAAAGCTAAGAGCTTTCTTAAAACATCCAGCTATTAAAACTTCATGGCCTTTTACAATATGTCAGTTGACAGAGGTATTATGAAACACTGCCTAGTGTAATTAAAATTACACTGCAATTGTCAACACCTATTAATCAAGCACACTGTGTGAAGTGATAGTCAGGATTGCACAGTCTGTTCCCTAGATGGCTAACCAGGCCTGGGGCTTTCCTAATCCATCCCCAAAGCCTGGGGGCCTTGCCACCAGCTGTGAGCTGCAAAGACCAGACACTCGACCAGAAATTGGCCAGCCTGCTAGTGACTTCTGCTCTCATCTTCATCTCCTACAGGAATGCTGGCTTCCTACTACACCTTCCTAGGGGACTTCAGGAACAGCTTGAGCAGGCCAGGTGTTCCATTTCTCCTTTATGGGTCCAGCTACACTGATATAAACAAACCTTGGTTTGTGACTCTCAGTATGACTACCTACGTATCTAAGATGAGTATGGTCTTGGCTGGCATCCTTGAGAATGTCCTGTCTCCTTGCCACCTATCACCACCAAACTCCTCCAAGAAAAGGTCCCCAGATGCTTCAAGCTCCCCAGCACTGCAAACTGATGTCATGACCTCTCTTCTCTGTCCCTTGAATATCACCAATTCCATCCTTGTAGCAGAATCTAGCGTTCTCCCAATCCTCACTCTCCATAAACTCTGTTTTCAGTTTCATGCTGTTGACTTTGGTTCTTCCTCTAAAGTTCACATCTTGGGAATCCCCTGAGGGTCCAGGGGTTAGGACTCCATGCTCTCACTCACTGCCAATGGCCCAGGTTCAATCCCTAGCCAAGGAACTAAAAACCCACAAGCTGCACAGCGTGGCCAAAATAATTTTTTTAATAAAAATAAAAAACATAAAGCTCGTACTTGACTCCCAGGTCTACATCTGGCCCCTGCCTACCCTTCCTTTTTATCTCATGCCCCCTTCTTCCTCATTCTCCAGGATCCTGTTACCCTGGCCATCTGCCTTCATCTCCACCCTGCCACGCTTTTCCTACCTCAGCATCTTTGCCATGCTCTTCCCTCTCCCAAGAACTCACCCCACTCCTCTTTCAAGGCCAAGTTCTTCTCACCTGCCCACCTCAGCTGAAATGACACCTGCTAAAAGAGGTCTTCCTAATTTCCCCTCAAGAAGCATATGCCCCCCTCTCTGAATATTCTCTATCACAGCATCAGCTTATTTCCTTCATCGCTTATATCATTTGTAGTTACTGATTAGTTTCTTTGCTTACTTGATCCTTCTGTCTTTTCCAGTGGATGATAATCTCCATGAGGATAAAGACCATGTCTATCTTGCTTATCAATGAATCTCCAGCAAGAGGAGTCAAACTTTTTGACAAACCCACCCTGTATCACTTCTCTCCCTTGGCTCTGAAGTGTTTTGTTCCCTGGTCTTGCACTGAACCTCCTTTCCTTCATCTGTCTCCTCCATCACTTCTTAAGAGTTATCCTTGGCCCTCATGTCTTCTTAGGAACATGGTTAGTTGATGGACAACCTCCTCTTCAGGTCTAAGAGCTACATCTCCATCCCACTATTCTCTAGCACCTGATATCCACCTTTGATGCCTACCTTCAGATTGTTATATTTGCTGGACATTTCTGTCAAGATGGTCAGCTTTTCTACTAAACCAGTCTTTCCTCTTGACTTCATCTCTCTTGATACTATCACCATCTCTTTGATCATTGAGGATTAGAATCTCAACATCATTTTTGACTCTGATCCTTTCCCTTCAATCAGATTAAGAGCTACACAATAACTACCTATTTGCTTCTGTCACTGCTCAGACCCACACAACCTCTTCCCTGGCCTGTAGAAATTACCTCTTAACTGTTCTCCCCACCATGATTCATTCTTCTGCCACTAGACTGACATTGACTATCTTCACTGTATTATGTCAGGGCCCAAACTCTTTCAATGTCTTCCTACTGACAACAAGGTGTACTCCAAATTCCTTAACCTGACAATCAGGCCCCTGCTTACCTCTCTTGTTGGGTCTCTGCTGCTGCTGCTGCTAAGTCACTTCAGTCGTGTCTGACTCTGTGTGACCCCATAGACGGCAGCCCACCAGGCTCCCCCGTCCCTGGGATTCTCCAGGTAAGAACACTGGAGTGGGTTGCCATTTCCTTCTAGCACCACCCAATCTGCAGTTTCCATGTTCTAATCAAATAGTATAGCTTCCTATTCCTTGTTCTCTGAACTTTCTCACTTCAAATTCTTTGCTTCTGCCAATTTCTTCACCTAAAATGCCCTCCTCCATCTTCATTTGACAGATTATTTCAAGAGCCACCTGCAAGGATACATTGTGAATTTTTTTTTTCTGATTTTCTGATTCTGTCCAACAAGAGTGAATGGTTCCTCATCCTTAATGGTCTGTCTACCTCTTACATCACTTTTCTTTGAATTTTAGTATTTGTATACTTATGTCTCTTTCAGACTGTATTTAAGTTCTCTTAGGATGGAGAAAAAAAAAAAAAAAACTATGTCTTAGCTATCACTACTCTCCTGATGTGTGCATATATACACACACATGCACAAGGACATGTTAAGAGTCCTGCATAAGGACTACAAATAATGACTATCCTCAAGGTAGCCTATAGAGAACTCATTGTCACCCATGAAGGGGTGAAGCCAGTTTACATAATACAGATGCCAGAATAATGCTGTGGCTTGTTTTCTGTAGAGCTTAGACTTTAATCCTAAACTAAATTAAAACAACCCATGTGATTATCCTCCCAGATGTGATTTAACTACATCCTCCTGGCTGAATTCATGGAAAGACATCAGTATATATCCAGAAGAAACCACTCCATTTGCCTGAGCGCCTGGATGCAGAGCCTGAGTCAGCACAGACTGACCATCAGTACTGACCCAGTGAGGTTGTACAGGCAGGCGTTTCTGTAGCATGACATGGAGTGTTTGCCAAAGAAAGCTGAGGACTTTCACCAGCAACAAATGGTTCTCTCACCACTGAACTCATGTGGCATTTTTAAATCATTCATCTTTAGGAAACTCAGGCAGTATGTCAAGTCACCATTGTAAGTGGCTAGCACTCACTCATAGGGGACACTCAATATTTCTTTAAAGAAAGAATGAATCAATAAGCTTCTGTATTCCTTTCCCACCTGTTTAAAGAAAGAATGAATCAATGAACTTCTCTATTCCTTTCCCACCTGGGGAAGCCTACACATTCTACCATTAGGAAGACATATCTTCTTTGCTACCACGGACACTTCATAGGATACCTCCAATCACTACTGCTTACCCAGACACTTTGTCCAGGAATCTGGCATCATTAAGTCTCCTGCTCCACTCAAAAATTCTACCTATACCTAGAGCTCCATGTGGAAGGGGTGAAAATAGAGATTTAAAATCAAAGAGAGCTAGTGCTGCATTCCAGCTCTGTGACCTTACACCTATGCGGTCCAATACGGCAGGCATCAGCCATATGTGGCTACCGAAATCTAAATTAACTTGTGTCAGACCCCATGGACTGTAGCCTGCCAGCCTCCTCTGTTCATGGAATTGTCCAAGCAAGAATACTGGAGTGGGTTTCCATGCCCTTCTCCAGGGGATTTTCCCAAGCCAGGGATCGAACCCAGGTCGCATGGCTTATAGGCATATTCTTTACCATATGAGCCACCAGGGAAGCCCCTAATTAAAATTAGATAACATTAAAAATGTAGTAGAGTTGACTCATTGGAAAAGACCCTGAAGTTGGGAAAGATTGAAGGCAGGAGGAGGAGGGGATGACAGAGGATGAGATGGTTGGTTGGATGGCATCACCAACTCAGTGGACATGAGCTTGAGCAAACTCCAGGAGATGGTGAAGGACAGGGAAGCCTGGTGTGCTACAGCCCATGGGGTCACAGAGACGGACATGACTGAGCAACTGAACAACAACAACAAATTGAGTTCCTCGGTAGCACTGGCCGCGTTTGAGGTGCCCAGTAGCCACAGGGGGCTAACGGTTTCCATGCTGGACAGTGCAGAGATAGAATGTTCCCAACACCCCTGAAAGTTCTGTTAGACAGCACTGCCACAGACAAGTGGAGAAGGCGATGGCACCCCACTCCTGTACTCTTGCCTGGAAAATCCCATGGATGGAGGAGCCTGGTAGGCTGCAGTCCATGGGGTCGCTAAGAGTTGGACACGACTGAGCGACTTCACTTTCACTTTTCACTTTCATGCATTGGAGAAGGAAATGGCAACCCACTCCAGTGTTCTTGCCTGCAGAATCCCAGGGACAGGGGAGCCTGGTGGGCTGCCATCTCTGGGGTCGCACAGAGTCGGACACGACTGAAGCGACTTAGCAGCAGCAGCAACAGCCACAGACAAGTCTCTTAATCTCTTTGGAGCCTCAATTTACTCATTTGTAAAGAGCAAGTCAGCTGGACTAGATGGTACCTAAGGTTCTTCCCTCCTCTGAAAATTTTGGAAAGTAGAGAATCTAGACGTGTTTCCTTTGAAGCAGTCATTAGAATAGAAGATAGCCTGAGAATAAGGACAGTCAAAGCTGAACCACTCAATAAGCTCAGGACAGGCCTTGGGGAAAGGGGAGAAGTTGGCTTTGGCACAGGGCCACGTTGGCTTTGGCACAGGGCCACGCAGGCTCTGACTGTGCTAGAGCCACATCGGTTTCTCACCCCTGCACCTATACCCCCCTCTCAAACCTTTCTCCAGCTTCAGAAATTATCTTCAGCTCTTTGAGCCTCCTCTCCAATAGGGAAGAGTTGGCTAATGTGATCAACTAAGTACCATTTCATTTTAGCATTGATGGCTAAACGATCCAAAGTCACAGCTCAGACTGCCAGAGGGCAAGAGCACAAGGCAGGATTTAGGAGGGCTCAGAGCTAGCCCTTGAACTGTCACTGCCCAGCTGTGTAACCCTGGACAAATTACCTGCTGGAGCACCCTCTCTTCAAGGGTAACATTATGTAAAGCTATGGACTTCAAGGGCATCCCTGAATCCGAGATTCTAGATTGTACATTAGGTTTTCTCAGTGGGGAAGTTGCATTTTCAAGGTAGAAGGAGAAGTCAGCATTTGTCTTTGGAGGGACAAGCTAGCTTGGCCCTGAGAAGATGGGAAGGGTCTCGTGGAAGAGGGCATTCCCCTCCCCCAAAGCCTTAGGCTGGGCAGCACGG